>NC_141820.1:40253284-40564892 GCF_982586985.1 Callionymus lyra | reverse complement strand
ACTTTATGGTGACTCAACATGTTCGAGTTGACAAAATCTAAACACAAGAACAAGTCCAGGTTGGAGTATACATTTTTCCAAAGGTGGAGTCCATCTATGTTCCTACATGATTGTTGATACATGCAGCCATTTTTTTCTGCAGGCTGTCTTTATTCCCCTTGGATATTAGGTGATGAGCTCTGTTATTCAGGAGAATAGAATCGATAGAAAGTAGAATCACTACTCTTCTTCATGGAAAAAGTAATTTGCACCACTAAATTAGAATTTGTTTCCTGATTATCCATGTAATGTCAACAAAATTTAAAGATGTTAAATGGCTCTTTGTGTTGAGAATTATTTTTGTCAACTTTTCCTGATCAAGATATTACTTTTATTTTTTAAATGCACAGAATATTGACTTTAGTTAATATTAAAATATGTTATTTCAGCCAACACCTAATTTCTGACAGAAAAATGGTCGTGGTTATGTTTGACATCAATGGGTGTATTTTCCAGCGCCATTTCAATTACTTCTATAGTACGATAGTATGATTTCAAAATAAAGAACCATCTCATAAAGCTCGCTTACAGAACTGTGTAACAGAATTAAATACCACCAAGATTCACTGTCCATATTTTCTTTTTACTATCAACTCATAATTTCCTTTTTATCTTGAGTTTACTACAGCAGCTTGCCTTAATCTACAGCTTACTTTAGAAAGTGATACTTGGGTTATCTGTTAAAAGAAACGTTTTATGGACTTTAAAAAAAACAACAACAATCTTTTTCGAGATTTTAAGGACAGGTCCAATTTACATGATATGACTCTCACCCGGGATAGGAGATGCAGAAAGTGAACACATTTGTTGGTTAATCAATGGCAAGTTTATTTCTTGTGGTAACCCACAAGGAGAGCTTTTTTTTTTTTTATCCATGACTGTAATAAAAAAGATTTTTTGTATGGATAGAGATATGACATTCAAACTAAACTGGCTTTTGTCCCACCCTTTATCACCTCTGAAAACTGCAAAAATGCTGGTTAAGACCGGTGGCTTCAAGGAAGACGCTGAACAGAGCGGGCGGGACTTTTTAATTGCAGCTGAGGAACATCCACATTTATTCAAGAATTTCTTGAGTACTTCTTTCATATAGCACTACAATTCTGTCCTCTGACATTGCCTTGCTCAACCTACTTTGCAACAGCCAACATAAACTTTAAGTAAAAGCAACAAATAACAAACTGACAGCGACAGTTTCAGTGTATTTCCTGAAAATATATCATGAAATGCATAATCAGGAAGTCTGACTAGAGTAGCTGATGTTGTTTCAACAATGTCGTTCACATGGTGTCAGCGTCTAACAAACTATGGAGAGATGACTTTTGTATAAATGTCTTTCATATTTCCCCCGTTATCTCAGAGTGTATAATTTAGCCACAGCACAATGAGTCAAATTACCTGCTTCCTACTCCGACGTCCATGCCAGGTGACTGATTAGATATAAAAACACTTCAGCTGAAATATACTTCTTATCAATGATTGATTATTTTCTTCTGGTGATGCTCTGTCTTCACACAACCTTAATTGAGTTACTTTGTCTAGATTTGATGTCATTGCTCTTAGCCCAAAGCAACTAATATTCCAGTAAGATAATCGAGTTTGAGGTACAATACCCTTTGTATTATTAAGTTGTATGTTTTGGTGACCACTAGAGGGCTCTACATTGAAGGTACAGTATATGGTAAGTGGCTCTTACTTATATAGTGATTTATCAGCTTGTTCAGCACAGTCTTCCAGCTCTAAATGACACAAACTGATATTCATGAAGTGGATCTAACTCGCATCCCTAGTTAGTCTCTTTAAATCACATTGCAAAGTGATTCAACTCTTACTCTATAATGAAGGATTTCACTCTTTTCTCAATGTTTTTTTTTATCACTGACTCTCAAGTCAGTGAGATAAAACCACTTGCTGTGAAGAATCAATGAGTAATCCATATTGTTCACTAGATAAACAAACAAGAATTTAAATGTAAATTCCTGTTTCCAGGCTACAGTGGACTGCTCAGAGTTGTTCCCCAGTGAGTATTATCAAATGAAGTCATTAACAATATTCCATCATTACTCTTCTTTACTCCTCATCATCTATAATGGGAAAAGTGGATTTCGGAGGAGGAAGTGAGTGTGTGGACAATGCTGCTCATGAATTCTACATGTCATAATTAAATTTAAATGCCAGGGTCAAGGCTCCTCATTATTTTCTCTAAAATATTAAACCTCCATTAATATTTTATTATTACAAATAGGTAGCAGTGAATTAATTTAAAAGGCAAAATGTTTGCTTGGTATAAAAACGGTTTGAAGACAGAAAGATATGCCTAGGGAGGTGAAAATCTGGATCAGATTGTGTGCGACACAGGGGAATAAAAAACTCGTAAATCTGCAGGGTCGGACATCAGGGTGTTCAGATGAGAGTGTAGTTGTGAATATTACTTGTTTGATTAAGGTTTAGAAAAATTCTGAACTAAATTTCTGAAACTCACAAATTAGAGAAACTCGTATCACAGTAGATGGACCTAAATAATGTTATAAGTGAGGAGCACAAATCTAAGCGAATCCTCATGATAGCTAGTTAGCTAGCTAGATAGCTAGATACACTTCCAAAACATTAATAAATTAATATCTTAATTTCAGTCATTATCGAGCATTTTGTTCATCTTACTGAAGCATCACGAGAATGTTTGATTGAAAGTTTAAAGTAGTTTCCCAGGAGGAGATACCTCTGCATCATCTCAGACGAGAAGTTCAATAATTGCTTTATAATCACCTTTTCATGCTGCCACAGATCAATTCCTCTGACAGCTCAGAGCAACTTCGACTATGAAAATCCGATTCTTTTTCGCTTCTGTTTGACTACTGTTGAAGTTGGAAAGATGAGTCACGCATGGAAGATGGCGGGGAAAGTCTCCTCTGTGCCTCGATTAGTTCTGCTCCAGAAACATGGAGAGTGACGAGCTAATCGGAGATGTGGCAGCATTGAACTAAGACTACCATGTGGCTAAAAAGATCAATGTTAACTGGCGGGAAGGCGGCAAAACTATCTACAAGAAGACAGCAGAGAAGACAACACCTGATTTTTTCATAGAAGGTTAGAGGTTGCTTAGGTCAGAAAATGGATGCATTGAAAGATAAACAATAATTTAGATTTTGTGGATTTCTTTCAGTACTTTTCAAGTAAAGCTAACACAGCATTGCATTGAATTAATATACTCATAGCTATGTTCTACAAAAGTCATACCTCACATTTTATCTTATTGAAACAATGCTCATAATGTTACATCTCTTTGCTTTCTTGCTCCTTTTTCATGTAGTCAGTGAAACCAAGCAACAACATCTAAGATTGATCCTTGAAAATCTGAATGGAAAACATTGCTACAGAGCCTCTGAGGAAAGAGAAATGACATTCTGGCAGTGTCACCAGGACTGGTGTAGTACCTGCTTACCTCTCTGAGATGGGACATCAAGCAGTTCCTTCATGTAAGGTGTGACTTCGTCCTTCTGGCAGTGTCGTTTGCCCTGTTTACACACTTGCAGTCATTTCTACACCAAACAGCGCCTGCTCTGTTGTCAGGACAGATTAAGAGAAAACATTCATTGCCTTCTCCTCACCTGCCCTTGTGTTACCTGTCCCCTCCTCCACCTGCCCCATTGCCTCCCTCTCCATCTCTCTCTCGGCTCAGCGACCACAGTGATGGACCCAATGAGACAGGTCCATGTGAGCAGGGAAACAGTGGCGTCGTCATGAAGGAGAGCTGCCGTAAACAAGGTCTGGGACTCTCTGAAGACTCACCGCTGGGACCAGGACTCGCCGTGATGCCGCTCTCTCTATTGAAATAGTATCCTTTGATTGTTGGCGTGTGTGCTCTATTACATTTTGTTCTACATTATTTATTCAGAGAAAACTACAGCATTAGTTTCATTTTACAATATAATGTTCTCTTTTGGATATATCTTAATATTAATTGAGAAATCCTTTAATACTCATATTCACAAAGAATATTAGTTAGTTATTGTCATTGAGCTGGATGAACTTATGGGGTCACTAAATCCCACAGAGTTGTAAGAGTCTTAAGTTTCTCGAAAGGCGATATATAGTCATAATTAATCATAAAGTAAAAAAGGAGTTGCACGTGTTTGTAATACATTTGCTCCGAACTGTGAGATTGATTGTTTCTGAAAGCCACAACCATTTCCATCGTTAAGTTAAGAGGGATTCACTCATGCGGAGCACTGTCTACTCCGATGTAGCTTAATACTGGAGTGAAAATCAATTATCAATTACAACAATAACTACACGTGACTCAACAGTTCAGTGACTCATTAACCTTGGTCACTTTAACCATTTTCACTGAGAGATTTGAATCAATAAGCTAAGATTAAACCTGCATGAGTTTTCTTTGGTAAATGTGGAATGGAATTTCAATCTACAAATGTTGGGAGTATAATTCATTTATGATGTTAATGTTTAGTTTGTTGCTAACAATCAGATGCAATTCTGGATTATGCGACCATCTCAGAGGGGCGAAGATGTTTAGTCATTCATCCGTGAAAGCAGCTACCTCAGTGGTGCTATTTATACACCGTCACCTAACTTTCCTAATACTTGCTGGCAGAAGTCAGCCAGGGCTCGCTGGAGCTCGTACCCCAGAGGCAGGAGCTGTCGTTCCTGGACCAGGACGACACGTTCGGTGACTTCGCAGAGACAGAGTGACAACAAGATATGATAGTGGAAGTCAGCAGAGATGTTTTTGTTTGATCCTTTTTGCCTTTTAGAGTGTTGACTAGTCGCAACAGTGCACAGAAGAAACAGAGTGATCTTGATTGATCTAAAGAATTAAGTGTCATTGGTCCACTGTGACCTTCCCTGTCATTGATCTGATGTGACGCGGCTAAACATTTTGGCGGAATGATTCTTATTGCAACACTGTTGAAAATGTAGATGCTTATGTAAGAATACGGTTCAGATGGAGAAAAAGTTAGGGAATTTGTTTGTCCACTCGAAAAGAAGGTGATACAAGGTAATTGTAAACAGGTGAAGGTGGAGGAGTACCTTAACTGTTGCACTTAAGAAGTTTATCTTTGCTCCATGGAGCCTCTGTGATGTTGATTATAGCGTAGTCTGAGGAAAAGCAAATGCCGGCCCAACGAGGATGAACATGTGATCGATTCTTTGGTTTGGGTTCAACTGAAACAGCAGCGAACTGCCAGGAAGGTAAGACCTGTATATACTGTATATCTTTCGATGCACACCTTCAAATGTCAATGAGACGTATTTATGTCTGTGAAGGCGATGATGGTTCTATTAAAGGAACAGAAAGTTCCCTGATTCTGAGCAAATTGGGCATTCATGGAAGAGAAAATGCCAAAGGTAAGTCAGTGAACTTTGACAACTTCTTCAACATCAATGCTACATAACGAAACAGACATGCACTTCTCTGGTTGAGGAGATAGACAGCCCACATTAGGTAGTGAAAACATGACCAGAGGGTGAAGTCAATACTGAGAGGACTCTGAGAAACACTCACATTACTGACTCCATGTCTCCTGAGTCTTTCATGAAGCCACAGTGGCCACGTCGCCTATAACCCGACAGCTTCCCTAAGAAGGCCATTATTCATGAAATTAGAAACAAAGTTCTGGTGGTTGTGCTAATGATGAATTACGATGGCCGGTAATTTGCCCCATAATTAAAGAGCTACTCTGAGCATAAATCTCATTTTCTGGAATGTCGAGCAGAGCAAGCGCTCGGCTGGTTTCTCAAAACCAAAACCCTATTGCCTCTCAAACACTTTCCTGTTCTGACTGCAACTGTGGATGTTTTTTTTTCCGACTTTTCATTACTGCTAATCAGATAACAAGAAGAAACTACATTGTTGGTAAAATGAACTAAAATAGGGCAGAATCTGCAGAATCTTGCCTATCCTTGAAGCATGTCAGTACACATACAAGACTAAATTGTCATTGATTAAACAGATAAACACAAATCATTTAAAAAGTGTAACATTTGGTTAAAAACTAAATAACCTGATATTGTGTGAAATATTATATCCTTATAATTGTCTTAATCTTGAAGTCTCCTGCAGACATATCATGTTAGGCAAGAGAAGATATATTGACCTCAAGGCCCCTAAATGCAGTTATTTCAAATGATTGCATGAATTCACTGTTTCACTGTTGCCAGCTTTTCGGGCATACTTTTCTTTACAAAACAAGGGTCTTGTTATGCCAATTTCTGGTTCTATCTGCCTGGTAACATCACAAGGTCTCTCAATACTTTATACAAAATACTGTCTCTGAAGAACATCTAACAATGTTTAGTTTCAGAGTGGAAGGAAGCAGATAAATGGTACCATGTTGGAGAATCTGGGTTTAGACTTCAGAGGTCTGTCACACCAGTGTGGACGCACAATAACGTGCGGTGAGATTCATGGTTGGTGAGTCACTGACTCCTTAAGTGTCAGCTTTAAAAGTCCAGTGGGTACGTAAAGTAATCAGACCTCTTCGATATTTCACCGTTTGTTTTATTGCAGCCATTTGCTAAAATCATTTAAGTTTTTTTCCCCTCATTACTGTAAACTTATCACCCAATCTTGACAGTTGTCCCAAACTCCTTCCACTTAAGGATTATGGAGGCCACTGTGCTCTTAGGAACCTTGAATGAAATTCTTCTGTAACCTTGACCAGATCTGTGCCTTGCCACAATTCTGTCTCTGAGCTCTTCAGGAAGTTCCTTCGACCTCATGATTCTTACATGCCCTGACATGCATTGTGTGCTGTAAGGTCTTATATAGACAGGTCTTTCCTAATCAAGTCCAATCAGTTGGAACACAGCTGGACTCCAATGAAGGAGTAGAACCATCTCAAGGAGGATTCACAAATGGATGACAAGTTGTTAAGTTATGATGACTCGATGTCAGACGCATTGTTGTCAGGAAAGATAGACTCGCCTTATGTTTCTTCTGATTGGTTAATATTGTGCAGTGACTTCTGTGATTGGCTAGATTTAAGTGAAAAGGACCAATGTCTATTATCATGAAAAGATAAATATTGAGTATTAAATGGGTCAATATAAGCATGAGAAAAACTAATAATATTTTCTAAAAGGCCAAAATGTAGTTTTTAAATATTTTATTGTATTTTTCTTAGTCTTGCAAGTAAGTAAGTAAGTAATTTTTATTTATTTAGCGCTAATTTTACATGACTGAGTTTAAAACCGTTTCTGGTCTTACCTTTACCTGTAGATAAAGTACATGCGCCTATCCTTCCCTACACAAATCTGCGGTACTTTTTTTGTAAAAGTCCACTTTATTTCCTTTAGTTTTAAAAGTCTCTGCGCCTCAATGGAGATGTGACATTATTTGTGGAGGCTCATTAGCGTGTGCCTCAAACTTTGCCTTTTCACTGTGGTTGTATTTACGATCAGCAAAACTAAATAAAACAAACATTAAAATGTAATGGTTAAAGAGATTAGCTGATTAGACTGTGGAAAATCCAGGCAAATAAACGTATCTGTGAGCATTATATTGGCGACATTCAGAGATACGGCAACCGTCCCACGTCAATTGCATGTTTGTGATGGATTGCACATTGAGGCACTGCCTCAGCTGCCTCCCCTGAATGCACGTCCCTGCAATAACAAGAGATGAGACAGAACTAGGGTAAAAGCATCCTACATGAATCTGTTGCAGCCATTTTTGTCAGGGAAGGCTGATAATCTTACTCCAGATTCTTTGCAAACTGTGAAACTATTCATTAACTAATGTGAGGTTTTTGCCACCCATGGTTGGGGCTCTGAGTGGCTCACAACAGAAGCCAGACAGGAGCATCTCTGAACAGCGAAAGAGATAACACGCTGACCAGCGGCCTAACCCAATAATTATGCTATTCCTTTTTCTTTATTCTTTATAGATGAATATTGATTGAGCAAAATACTCTCATTGAAGTTTAATGTGCGACGACGTGGGAAGAAGGAGCAGAGATGGAAGCTAACAAACAAAAAAACAGATTACATTTATAAGCCAATTTAAAAAAAAAAGAAGCTGATTAGAGGAATAACAACTTTGAACTCCAACACAGTAAACAAAAAACAAAGCCTGAAGCAAACTCAGCGTGGGCTTGGCTTTCCCTGAGAGTTGATTAGTCTTATGTCGCCTTAACTGGTTGTTGTGAGGTTTGTCATCTTCAGAGGGTTCAAACACGCTATTTTGAGTCTCTTGAAGTTATTAGTCTCAATGAAGTAAACTGTTCTCACTCACTGGAAGATACACGTGACAAGATAATGTTGATAGTTAGTAAGTAAGTCATTTGTAATTATATAGCACTTTTCCACACCAGGCTCACAAAGCGCTTAAACAATCAAAACAATACTCAATAAAATATATACATTAAAGGTCAAGATTTATAATTTATATTTAAGAGTCTTCAGAGCTCTCAACATCATTCCAAAATGACTCAATACATTTTTGAATATAAATCCTAGGTTAATTGAAGTGAGTTAATTGAGGAGGCCTCTCAGACACTCATTGCAGATTGTTCCAGAGCAGGGGAACAGCAACCAAGAAAGCTCTGTCCAATCAGAGTTTCCTCTAGGACCTCAGCCATACTAGGAGCAGGAGCATGATGGTGGAGCAGGTCCTAGAGGTACGACTGACCGGGGCCATTCAAAAAATTTAAAAATAAATAAAGGAATCTTAAAATTAACTCTTAAATGCACAGGCAGCCAGTAGAGGGAGTTCAGGACAGAAGTTGTGTGCTAGACTGACATTTTGAAGCCTCCACTGCGGCACACATCTGTGGAATGCTAAAACATGTTAAAAAGTAAATATTTATCATTTTTAAATCTGGCATATTTTTTGATAAGCTGACTCAGCAGCTTTGTTATCTTCAACATCAGAGCATCTTCATCTAAACCTGGATCACCAAACGTTTGCCAGTTTTTACTCCATGGACTCCCATCAGTTTTTTACAGACTTCTGAAATAAATAAAGTAAGTAAGTAAGTAATATTTATTTATATAGCGCTTTTCCAGACCAGGGTCACAAAGTGCTTTAACAATCAAAACAATACTCAAAAAAGTATATACTTTAAAGATCAAGATAATACTGAGAACAACACAGGAGTTCCAGAAAATCAAGGAAAAGCCTGAACAAATAGAAACGTCTTAAGATGTTTCTTAAAGGAGTCAGTAGACTCCATCAAGCGCAAAGAGAGAGGAAGATTGTTCCAAAGCTTAGGAGCAACAGCCTGAAAAGATTTCTCTCCTCTGGTCCTGAGCCGTGTGCGAGGAACCATAAGTAGATTCTGATCCACAGACCTCAGAGCCCAAGCTGGGGTGTAAGGCTGGATCAGATCAGTGATGTAAGGAGGAGCCTGACCATGAATAGCTCTGAAAGTAAGAACCAGAATTTTAAAGTTGATCCTGAAAGAAACTGGAAGCCAGTGAAGAGTTTTAAGGATCGGAGAAGTGTGAGTTCTTCTACTTGAGCGGGTTAGAATTCTCGCTGCAGAGTTCTGAATCAACTGCAGGTGAGACAGCTCCTTCTTGTTAAGACATGAAAATAAAATGTTACAATAGTCCAGACGAGAAGAAACAAACGCATGGATTACAAGCTCCAGATCATGTTCCGACAACATTTTCCTAAGTTTGGAGATTTTTCTCAGTTGAAGGAAACAGTTTCTGGTCAGTTTTCTGCAGTGTCGAACAAGAGACATGTCTTTATCAAATACAACACCCAGGTTTCTCAGGCTCAGTTTGACAGACTGACCTAAGTCACCCAAGTACTGACTCAACTCTGGAACCTTATCATCAGGAGCAATCACCAGAGTTTCAGTTTTGTCCACATTTAGCTGTAGAGTGATTTCACTCAGCCATTGTTTGATTTCTAGCAAACAATTGACTAAGCTGTTCAGCCTTTGGGGCTCAGTTAAAAGATGGCTATGGATGATAAATTACTTTCCTCTTATATACAAAACCACAGTCTGGATTTTCCACAACAATGACCAGTGGTGTAGCAATGGAGGAAACACAAAATGAAACAATAAAAAGGTTTTCAATGTAAATATATTTTTACAGACACATTGATGCTCCTCCTCCAACTCATCTTTACTATCACTACAGTCAACACCAACTTTCAGCTTCAATCACACCATCAAACACACCACACTGTGTCACTGTCTCTTTTATTTCCTGCACAACCTACTACAATACTTTTACGATGTTCCTTTCTCAGATAGTTACACACTTCCGGTTACCCAGAAACCATTATGGGGCTCATTGAACAGTGTTGGGCAAGTAACTTGAAATAAAGTAATACATTGCTTTTTGCTCTAAAGCAGAAATTAGTAAAATGTATACTACTCTGTACAGCAATGTGCATTACATTTGATTTCTCCATGTGAGCGTAGCTTAAGAGGAAAACAGCTGCACAATTGTTACTTTCTGTATCACATATAAAATATTAATTTAATAAAATTGCTACTGAGCTTGAGGACCTTCTCTCTGAATATGAACCACTGTCATGTCAAGTCTTCCATTTGACTAAATACCTTTGATTTAATGTTAAGCATTTCATGTCCATTTTTGTCTCATTAAAAGTGGTATATCAATCCTCAAAGAGGCTGTGTATTGTTAGGGGTTTTTGTGTTCCGATGAACCGACCCCTCCCCAGCCTCGTACATGGTGATGGAATGAAGGACAGACACATTGATGAGTTTAAGAAAAATGCTTGTTTAGTGAATTATGCAAAAGTCAGAGACAAACTTACGTGAACACGGGCGCAAGCAAGCAGAGAGATCTATCGCAGACGTCTTCGAATGCCAGAACGCAAAGATCAGACAAAATGGTGGATCTTTATAGTAGAATATTCAGGTTAACGCCTCTAGTCAAATGTGAATGTAGGATTGGTCAGTAAGTGTAAACATTTGATTCTAAGATGGCCGGTCGCACGTGATCGTAACAAAAGTTGTTGTTTTCAAGAATCTGTTCCCAGCGACTTGTGTCCTTCAGAGTGAATTCTCAAACAGGTGTCCAGACGTCCTGGAATCTGGGATTGTTTAATCTTTCTGTGTGTGCAAGGCTTTGTGACCTCGGCCTTTGAGTTGTGAACCTGAGTTTAGTTTAAGTGAATGCAATGCAAGAATAGGATTATTTAATATGAATTAAATATGTAAGATTATCAGTTAATCAAGTGACTATTTGAAATGTGTGTTAAATCTAGGTGATTGATTACAGTAAAGTTGTCATTTCCTTACACTCCCCCTGATTGCATCATGAACTAATGATGCAATAAAACAAAGACAAGTCTGATTTCAAAATAATGATCGCGAATCTGATTATAAACTAAACATGCCAAACTATCATCCGTATAGTGCCACACAAAGATTACATATGGTGAGAAAGCAACAGAGGAAACACAGATTCATTTAATGGAAAAAATTATACATTATGAGCATTTCTCTCAAATCACAAAAAAAAAAAAATCCAAAAAAAAATAAAATAATAATAATAATTCCAAATTATGCTATGAATTAAAACTGAAGTAATAGAATGCCAAATCATCAAAAAACATATTCACAATAACTAACTCAAATCTAATAAGTCTATTTTGAAGTAGAGATTTTGATAAAATATATATTGATATGGAGCCAGTATCCACTGCTTTGAAAAACCTCTTTAACGAGGTAAAAAGAAAGCAGCAGCCCCGTTTTCGGCGACTTGGATGTGGGCTCTTCGTGTGAGGTGTTGTTGACGTACTCCCCCGTCAACAGTGCATCATTGAGCTCGTCCTGCAACATAGGAAAGACATGAACAGCATCGCATTCTTTGGACAAATGAGAAACAATACATCTTTAAATCATGCTTTTTATTTAGAATTGACTCATACTACTTCATGCAGACAAAATTAACCCCTTCCTATTTACTACCCAAGTCAGAGAGATAGTAAAACACAGTCGTACCTTATTCTCGACCTGTTTTCTACACCAATAATTTAAACTAATTGAATGCAATCTGGACAGAGCTCCCTTCAGCAGTGTTGATCGACAGAACCGTGCAACAAGAATCACCAAACACGTAACAAACCTATTATCCAGCTAAGTATCTATCTAAGTCCTCCCCCTGAGGGACAAATAGAACAACCTAATTTATTTGTATTTAAAAAATGTTTTCTTGAATAACTTTATATCCAAATCTATTGTCAAATCATTTAATTAATCATAATACTCTTTGTATTAACTCTCTTAAATTAGATTAATTAATTATTAATTTAATTAAATTAAAATATATGACATTATTAGCTAAAAAAAAAATTCTAAGCTTTGTTTAATCTTTATTATTCCTCTTAGATTTGGTTTGAAAGTCTATTGCTAAAGTAAATGGATAATATCAAATATAAAAAAGTGACCATTTCTGCAGCCATTTATTTATTCAATTTTGTTTTTTCTATATTAGCATTTCTATTGTTGGATTTCCATAGCCACCTTATTATCCTAAGTTTAACCAATTAATAAAAGACTAACTAAGACTTAATTTATGAATAATTAAAAAATTGAAAAATTAAAAATTAAAAATAAAAAAAGTAAAAATCTACTCTATAAAATATTTTTTCCGATTATAATTATAATGATTCATTCTTTTCTTTTCTTCTCCTTTGTTAGATATATAACTCCACTAAAATTTGTAACCTTATTTTCCATTATTAACCAATTCAATTTAATTTAAGTTTAAGTGTCTTATCGTTACAACCAATTTATTATCTTTATTTTAAAGTTCCCCAAAGAACTGTTAAACTCTAGTATTTCAAATTGGTATTTATTTTAGGTTTATTCAGGTTCATTCAGGCATTTTGTCATGTGGATGAAGACTAGTAATTTTCAATGCTTATGTAATTCAATTCCTTCAATAAATTACGCTAGTCCATATTTTAATTTAGAACTCAACTTGTTTATTTTCCATCAATCTCTTGCTCTAGTTCTTATTTTTTGATCAACTTAGATTAAAGGTAGATTTACCCTTAACAAAGTTAATTTAAAGATTGATATGATTCTGTAGTTTCTAAATAGATTATTTACTATTTTCTTTCCTGAAGGCATCATTTATTAATTTATTAATTTATTCTTACATTTTCCAGAGTCCATTTCTTTTCCCTGCTTTATATTTTTTGTTAATGTTTATAGTTGCCTTAAAAGGTTAGAAGCATCTTTAGAAACACATTTCCATTTCTTATTAAACTTTTTCAATTAATCAATTTCAGTTTTTAATTCCAAGTTTCACTTTTCATATTGTCTATTGTATTATTGGCTGCTATTGATGTAGATAAAAGTATTCTATTTTAATTTATTTAAAAAATACATCTTCTTAAATTGATTAATGATTAATTCTGAGAAATATGTTTAATCATAACAATATGTTTTCTGTTCTTTGAAACTTCCTCAATGTTTGGACATTTTCCAGCCCATTTGATTGTCCTTTTAAATATATAACACCAATATGTACCTTCTTTTAGCTTTAAGTAAAGTCTTATTAGTTTGTGGGAAGTTGTATTTTTCGCAAATCATGATTTCTTGTGTTTGATAATTTAAACATCTTAACTATTTCAAAACATGTCCAAAGAGTAGTTTCCTAAAACTACATTTGTTCATATATATATTTAAAAGTATGCTAGTCAAGTTTTTAGCTTTACTCATGCTGGCTCATGTTTCTTGTTCACCTTCTAAGAAGGAGATCTTTTGATATATTTAAAAGTCTGCAGTGGACAGTGGCTTCTTATTTCTCCCTCACTGGAGGGCTTCTCAACACCACCTCTAACAGGATAAGAATGATCAGAAGTTATGAGAAGGTCAGTTATGCATCTATTCGGGTGGTGATGAGGATATTGTGTGTGTGTCATGAGTTGTGTATTCATAACTTTGATCTGTGGATGTCTGTTAAAGTTTGTCATGTGTTTTATTTGAATAAACCTTGAAGTTAGCAGAGAGTTCAAATTATCAGTATGTTTTGACTTCATGGAGAGAGAGAAACAGAGGCGGGTGTTCGAGAGAATTCTTTCACTCTCACACACACAGGGAGCAGGTTGTAGCAGAGACACTTTTTTATCTTATTCAATTTAAAATTTAAGTCATGTGTTTGTTTGTTTGTCTCTGAGATCACTGTGTTATTTGTAATATCTATGTGAATGTCTGAGATTGTTGTGTGAGTTCAAATCTGTTTATGAATGTTATAGTTAATTAGATCAGGTGTGAGTCAGACCTCTTTGATTATTTACCCACAACAGAAATACAGTATCTATTCTAGATTACGATTTTGCTTATCTTAACTAGTTTCTTTAATTAATATTCACTTCAATGAGATTTCCTCTTGGTCTATATGTGTTTGGTTTATGCAATTAGAGAGAAGAATGTCATATTAATATTTCTCAGTGTTTCTTTTAATTTATCTCTAAATCTATTTTTTTTTCTTTGACCTTTCCTCCTACAGTATTTTAGTCTCTATTTTTTCCATTTTCACTATTTTAAGTCTAATTACTAAAGAACAATAACATAAATTTCACTCGCATCAATATGGAGTGGCTTAGTATAGTATAGTCTAGTCTCTATAGTATATTCTTTATTATCTATTCTCTATAGTCTAGTTTCTGGAGGTGACAAGTCAGCAGCCCTAGACAGAGTCACTTTTAATTAGTTTAAATAAAATTCTGCATCAGTCGACCTCACACGTTTTCGTTTTGTTTTCTTATGGCTGCTTTCATCATAGCTCTGAGTGGAGCAATCAGAGTATGTTATTCTGGGATTAATTTTTTACTGTTACATCTTAAGATATCATGTCTCTAACAGGCTAGATTTGTATGCTTTTTTCGTCAAATCGCAAACAACTTTGCATTTCTTAATCATGTGTCTCAGGGCCATAGCTTCTCCACCAGCAACCACAGTCAAATCAACGTTTTTTCCTTTTTTCAACGATGCTTCTTCTTCTTCCCGGGACACGATAATGTCGTCTACACTTAATACAACAACAAACAACAACTGACCATGCAATACCTCAAAAAACGAGCATCAGATTATAAAAGCACTATTGAGAAATATAATCTAAATTTGTGACAGAACCAGAGACTTACGTTTATTCTTCCAGGCAACCAAAACTAAAAAATATCTAATCTTTCCTAACTTACAATAAAAAAAATAAAATAAAATAAAATAAAATAAAATCTATGTAAAAAATAAGATAAAATCTTTCTCACCTGATTCTTGAAGTAAGGTATAGTGGCGCGCCTGGTTGCCTGGAGAACAATCAGCTCAGAGTTCGTCTCGGAATCGAAAAGGCCTTCAAACCATCAGTCCACGCCAAGGGTCACGTGCACCAAGTTGTTAGGTAGTATCGTATTAGGTGAGTTTTTATCTTGCGCATGCTCCCTATATTCACACCTCTCCTCTCATTTAAGACAGTTACAGTATCCCTGTCACAATATCATTGTACCATTAATGAAGCATCATATTTTAATAATATTTATATATTTCTGCATTGAAAGCAAACACTTAAACAATAATTTTATGAAAGTAATGCAAACGTAATATTAAATAAATAGTGTAAGGCTTTATAATTGAAAGACTGCAGAGAAAACTTTTTCATCTACAGTACATTCATGGAAACTGGAGGGGCCCACACATGCAAAAACAAACAATGACAGCCACGCCATGGCATTACAACTCCTTCAACTAACTTTCTGAAAGTCAGAGTGTTGCTTACTAACAAGAACACACTCAGCAATAAACATGCCAGTGAAAAAAACATTTAAATCTATTTTATTTTAAGATTATATCGATCTTACCTGGCTGAAGAGTTTAAACATTGATTGATTTACATTACCCACAACCCTCCACATTCGTCGCTATGGAGATGTAGCAAGCCGTCCATTTTTTAAATAACTTTACTTAAAGCGATCAAAGTCAAGTTATGTGGCGAAAAGTCTTTATTATTCTTTATCCATTAACTTTCTTTTGTGTTTACTATGGACGAAAACTAAGCGCAGCATTAACATAACTTGGGACTTGAGGCGGCATCATAACAACGTGTTACTCCGCCTTAATCTGCACTATATACTGCCGCTCTACATTGTCAAGTCATATCAAATCTCATATTTGATTTATTTCACGTTTTTAGACGGTTGATCGTCGCTGTGAAGCAATAGTTAATGTTTGTGTAACTAGGACTTGCTTGGGAGTTTTTTGATATAAACAAACCCTTCCTTAAATGTGGATGAATCTGATCACTGTCTGTATTTTTGCTTGCACTGCAATTTCGTTTTATAAGAAACAAGCACAAACTCTCATTTAAGAATTTATTCACAATCCCATTCCGTTTTGTTTTGACAAAGTCGATGACGTGAGCGTAAATGTTTTCTGTGTGGCTGAACCCGCCGTTGTTTCGATGGGTGACCCAAGACGGCTGAAATCGACGGTTTTGTTCCCTCCTCGAGTCACCCGTGTGACGACTTGGGGCACTGACCAGACGTTGGATGGTTGCGACTTGGGTGTGAGGACATGTTGGGCTGGACCACCTTGGTTTTCATTAATAAACTAAATGACAGAGTCATGCGCCAAGTTGCCATTTGCAAATGAGGTTGCAGTGTAAGCAGCACTTGTACCGGAGCAGTGATCTCTGTGTTTGCGTAAAAACCTGTGTGGGACGAGAATTATATTCCGTATAATGTGTTTTTTTATTCATCTGAAAGATGGAGTTAATTTCCAGTGTCTGTCAAGCGCTGTTTTCCGTCCATGCCTTTGTTTAATTAAGAGAAAGAGCTGCACAAGAACACAGTGGCTCCATTAAGGAACTCCTCTGCAGGGACTTCATTCACACGCAAAGACTTGTGTAGGAGGAAAAGAGGAGCGACGCTAGCCAGATAAACGTACAGTACTTCACCAGCATGCCGCCCCGGGGAAAACACGGCAAATAATTCCTGCTGGATTTTCTCTTCTTACACTCCGGCTCCGCTCGTTTGGTCACAGTAATTCATCATGGAATATCAAAACCAGTGAACAGGACGGTGCAGGAATCGAGAGCGTCGGGGAATAATTGGTTTCTGTGAGGTGTCACTGTAACTGTCGAACCTTCTTGGCTTCTCGTCCCAAGCAGCAGCAGGGCGCTTGATAAAGAGACTAGAACCCCCTGAGATAGACAGATTGCGATGATGATGAGGACAGAGGGAGCTTAGAGTTTCCCCAATACTCCAGTAGTGGCATGCTTTGAATTTGTCATACTTTTTTGTGAGCTGGAGGCACGTTGCATCATCACTGGGAGAAGAGTTTGGAATATAACCTTTGTTGCAGTAGGACATGCAGACTAAACGGCAACTTCAAGTTTAATCATCGGGCCACTCTGAGGTTTAGTGAAGATGCAGACTTCCAGCATTTTGCCGGTTCAAATAACACAGCTTGGACTGGTTTCTTATTTGAACTCTGGTTTCCTCCCACAGCCCTAATACACACAGAGGGTAATTGATGACTTAAAATTAGCTCTTGGTTTGTTTGAGTGATCGTCTTATTCCTGTGATGGACCAGTCATGGCTCCCCCCTTAAATTCTCAAGTGCTTAAAAAAAACAAAGAATAGAAAAAAGACAACAAAAAAGCCTGAAAGTCTGTAAGTTGCTGAAAAGAATATATCCTATTTTTGATTATCAGATTTGGTTATAATAAAATAATTGTAACCATGAAATTACCATACAAGTATTTTCCAGATAGAAAATCATGCAGCAGTAATCATTTACAAACAGCATCAACAGTTTATATAAAAGGTAATACATCCAAAGGTAATAAAAGTCCAACAGAGGGCTCGCTCACCGATGCTAACGTGGGTCAACAGATTGACTTCTCTTCACACAAGATAATTCAACAAAGACTCAGCTGATTCGCCTCTGAAAACAGACCCAGAGTCCTAATAGAGACGTTGAACAATCCGAGGGGCTTAGAGAACAAAAGGAATGGGGCCAGGTTGGAGCATGGAAGAGATCAGACCTTTCAAAGATGATATCTTCAGCACGTCCTAAGACTCTCCTCACTGGGATCAAACACAAAGTTGTGATAAGGCAAAGGAAGTTTTCTAAGTCGCCAGCTTTGATACACGTCTTGCTAAATCTGAGGGTTAAGAGCGGTTTAGCTGGGTAGGTGTGGCCTTCTGGAACTTTCCCTGAACTTATGATGGCTGAACACAAGCTTAATCTTGTTAATCATGGAAGGCAGTTGAAAAAGTTCCTCTTATATTGAGCTAAATATGAGTCAATTAGCAAGAAGAAGCCTCCACTGTCATTAAGTAAGTAAGTAAGTAGGTAAATAATTAATATTTCTAGAGGACTTTTCCAGACCAGGCTCACAAAGTGCTTAAACAATCAAAGAAATACCCACAGCCCAAATCGGATGTAAGGCTGGATCAGATCACTGATCTAAGGAGGAGCCTGACCATGAATAGCTCTGAAAGTAAGAACCAGAATTTTAAAATTTATCCTGAAAGAAACTGGCAGCCAGTGAAGAGATTTAAGGATCAGAGAAATGCGAGTTCTTCCAATAAATTCATTACCTGAATAATTCCCACTTGTGGGATACTTAAGTCGAACCAATGGGAGGATGAGAGGGCTGCAAATCTCAATTTTTAATTGAAGAGGTAAAGCAGGAGAGGAGGGAGAAACTCCATCATGATCTAGCAGCAGCGTAGAGAAAAACTGAGAATCTCAACACGAAGATAGCATGTTTGGATCAGTCGGACAGACGCTTTCATGAGACAAAAGGCCTGACAAAGCTGACAAAAGACGCATTCACTGATTTGACATGCGTCTGGAGAAACATGACGGCACGCCAAGGCCATTCTTTCTCCTTGCTGTGTTATTTGGTTACTGTCAATTTTCTTTGCTATTGTTGCTGTGAGCCACGTTTTTATGATCACGGCTTGATAATGAAATTGCAGGGCCGTCGTTGCCACACAATGGCAGAGAGAATTACTTGCAGTGTGAGACTCTGCTTAATCTGGCAGTTGCCTTTTCTCCAGGCTGTACAGAGGTATGTATATTTGATGGCCCCGATGGCACCTTGCAATCATCAATAACTTCAATTTGTTGTCATGGCAACACTCTGCTGCTCAGCTGTTTCCTCTGCTGCTTTTACTTTTGCCATAATGTCGGAATTAAAGGCTGTGCAGAAAAAGAGGAGCAAGCATTGATGGAAATAACATTGGAGAGCAAGAGTGATAAGGTTGTGACCTATAACAGTTTGAGATACTCCTCTAAAGTGTTCCCACCAACGTAAAGCAATGTGTTTTGTGGATTTATGAAAAGACATTTTGTAGTCATTTTAATTTTGACCAGCTCTAGTAGAAGAACTCACATTTCCCCGAACCTTAAAACTCTTTACTGGCTGCAAATTTCTTTCAGGATCAATTTTAAAGTTGTTCTCTCTAGTACATGCTAATTCTGTGCTCATCTCTCTAAGGTTAAGTCTTAAGCCTTACGGATCTATGATCTTGACTCTCTGTTTAGCATCAGAAAGTTGATGGAGGATTTTTACACACGGGAAAGTTATGATTGAGCGTTACCTCCTCCGTTTCTAATCGACACGGACCCTCCGGACTAACTGCTGCTCTGCTGGGTGAGTTGCGCAAGAGATTGAGAAGAGATTCACTTTCTGTTGTCCAGGTCAAGAGAAGACACACTGCAGCTCGCTTGGACGCTGATGTCATTGGACATGCACTATGTCTGCGCTACATTCCTCACTGTGATGTGTGTCACAGCGTGTCAGCGCCTTCTTTGCCTTTGACCTGAGCCATTAAAAGGTCCTGTTGTACTACGTTGTCACAGCCTCAGTGACGTCATCAGTGATGCATGGCGGCTTGTTGAATGCTCGCTCCATAAATCCTTTTCTCTGAATGATCTCTTCACAAGAGAAAAATGGATTTATTGTGACTTTCAGAGACAAAAATAAAAAGAGTTTATTCATCTTAATGAACTTTGTCCTGCTGGCTGCGCTGTTGAAGGTAAGCCCCGTCCATTTCGTTTTGGGGGTGGTTTGGCTGTTGTTTATAGAGATAGTTGTTCATGTGTAACCCACATATAGATAAAAACGATCCACTTCGGGTCCGGCTCTTACTTTAGCGGGCCAAGTTCCTCCCCCAGGTCACTTCCGCTTCCTGTGGTTGCCGGTAGCAGCCCCCCCACGCTGTTGCCGCGGACTTTGAAGAATTCCTTGTCGCGGACTTTAAAAAAAACCTCTTTGACGCGGACTTGAAAGACTGCTGTCTTTTAGACAGCTGTTTGAGAAATTGAAAAATGTTGCGTAACAAATTCCTGGAACATTGAGATTGGCTTCATGCCTTTGATTTAAAGTGCACTTTACTTTGATTTATATTGAAAGAATTTTTTTTTGTTGATTAATGTTGTTTGAATTATGCTGTATTTATTTAATGTATTTAATGCGTAATTAATTTGGGTTTTCTTTCCTGAATTATGTTTTCAGGTCAGGTTTTTTTTCTCTCCCTTTGATGACTTTTCATTTCACCAAGGTGAAATGATGGCGAGCTGCCCAACCCCCACTACATCACGGTAGGAGTACTTTTTTTTTCTCTTCCCCCGAACCTGGGACAGAACTCTCTTTCCTCCCTCAATTGGATTATGGACATTTATGAACTGGACTCTTAGACAAAAAGAGAAAAGACTTGAACGTTTTGGTTTTGTTTATGACATTGGAAATTGTATTTTGATTTACCTGTGTCTGAAATTTACCTCTGTTCATTTAAAATATATATTTTTTCAACCTTATGTCGACTGTCTCTTGTTCAATCCCCTGGGCTCCTGTATCGAACCTACACAAAAGATCCTAGCCCTTAAGCGTGGCGAGCCAGCCAGCAGCGTTACACATGCAAAGTGATTCAGACACAGAAAATCACTTCTTTTAAGTCTCAGTGGATCATAGTTGGTTCTACAAGACCTTTCTATTGTGTTTCAATCTACCGTCCGCCTGATTCTGCGGAAGTGTTCTTGAAGGCATTTTATTGTTTTATCTTCCATTATTCAAATGGATATCTGTTCTTATTCTTGGAGACTTCAATTTTCACGTTGATGACATCAGATCTTGCTCTGCTAAATAACTTTTCACTTTAACTGGAGCCTTTCATTTTGAGAAACATTTTTCTGAACCCACTCACCAAAAAGACTTTAGACTAAGTATTTACTCTTGGCTTGGTGATTTCTAATGTATCTGTACATGATTTCCATCTAAGTGATCATTCTCTTGTTTTGTTTAACCTGGACGTGATCCCTGAACCTAAGCCCTTTAAAGTTTCTCAGGGTCTCAGAGGAGTGTTGTCTATGTTTGACCCTGTTTTTTTCCTCTCAATGATTGCCTTAATGTGGACAGTTTGGTTCACTGTTTCACTAATCATTGTGTTGAAACACTGTATCAGGTGGCACCTGTTAAATCAAACTTGAAAAGTCAATAAAAACGGTGCCCTTGGACGAATGAAGATTTCCTGAGTCTGATGAGACCAAGCGTTTCTGGAAGTCCACTAAACTTAAGGTGCACAATGAGATGATGGAAACTGACAGATCTGATTACATTCAGAAACTGGTAACAGTAAATAAGAAAAACGTGTTGTTTGACACAATACATTCCCTCGTGTGTCCTGCTGCCCCAATCACCCCTGTCTTCTGTGAAGCTGACAGCAATGCATTGTTAAGATTTTTCACTAACAAAATAAAAAAGAATCAAAGAGAAAATCCCTCCCCTTTTGTGTTGAATCCCTGCTGTCACTGAGCCTGTCTTTTGGGCCATCTTGTAACCTATAACTATGGCTGATATTTCGGCACTGGTGAGCAAGATGACACCCTCCTCTTGCTCGTCCGACGTCCTTCCGTGTAGGCCAGGGGTGGGCAATTAAAATTCTTAAAGGGCCATATTAAATTCTGTGAATGTTGTCAGGGGCCCTATAGCAAAAAGGAGTACGATAAAATCCCTAAAAAAAAAGATCCCCAGCTCGGGCGCTTCGGTGTGCGGATCAGAATCTACTGATGGTTCCGCACACACGCCTCGGGAACAGAGGAGAAAAATCCTTCTAGGTAGTAGCCCCTAAGCTTTGGATCAATCTTCCACTCCCTACACATTTGATGGAGTCTACTGACTCTTTCAAGAAACATCTTAAGTTATTGTTATTTGTGCAGGCTTTCCCTGATCTTCAGGCCCTCAAGCCCTCTAACAGCTTTGCTATTGGTTTATCCTCATGACCCTGCCTCGTCTCTCAGAAAGCTTAATGAACTCGCCACCCAGCTGGGTGCAGTCCGCTACCTATAAGAGGTGGGGATTACCTACCGCACTTCCTGCAACTGACAACTCTGAGAAAAGCGGCAGTTAGAGGGCTTTGCCCCAATTGTAGAACCTGAGATTATGAAATATATAACTCAGGGTGTCCTGTCATCAGTATTTTTGTAATACTAAGAGCAGATGTCACGTGATGTCACGTCACAAGGCCATATAAGGAGGTAGGAAGCTGCAGTGCAAAGTTTCACAACCAAGAGCATGATCACGTCTCATGTCAGCAGCTTTACGTCGTACGCCGTTTGTAGCATCGTTGGTATGTAACACTTGTTATTCTTTAGTGATGTTGAACTTATTTGTGTTGGTTAATCGTTTGATGTCTCGTGCGGGGATCGCCTCATTATCATTAGTGAGCGCATGCCAGACCAGTGGTCAATTCCTGCCACCCGGTGGTCGTTTAGATCAATGTTCATTTATAAACAATTAAACTGTGCTCATCGTATGATGATTTGCCTTTGTTTAATAGGTAATTGTCTGTTAATTTGAATATACTGTTTATAATAATGTACAGTTTATCTTTCAACAATGTATTGAAAATATATTTAGTCTGTTTTCAGTTTTACAAAAAAGATTTGCAACTTCAATAAACCTGAGTACAACGAACCCAATGTCTTCAGAGTCCTGATCAGCAAATCGTGTTTAGCTTACTGCCAAAACGCAAGTCAACGTGTGGAGGGCAGGATAGTAAAACAACGGCTTCATCGCAGAAGATAAACAGCATACGCTGGACATAGATGATGGATAACAAAGAGTCAGTAAAAAATGGATCCAGTGCATCATGTTCTGCTCAATCATCACACAGTTAAGCCATGGGGATGACTGCCGCCATGGCCCGCGCCAAAGCAGAGGCGGCGAAAGCACGCCTGGCCTTCACAGAGGAAGAAATGTCCTTGAAAATGGAAAAAGTTCAGTTGGAGGCGAAAATGGCTAAATTATCTTTGGAAGTGGAAGCAGCTGCAGCCGTGGCCGAGGCAGAGACTCTAGAGGCAGCCGTTGATGGCAGCGAACGGCCTAGCAGCAAACTTCAACTTGATGAAGCTCCTCTCAACCCTCAAGAACGAACAAAAGAATATCTCGCTGAACAAGTAAATGAGAATTCAATCCGATCAACGCATCTGCTCACCCTAGACGAGACTGGTCAGCTATTCACAGAGTCAACAATGGCACGGCGTTTACCCTCTCAAGAGCCAGCACGAGCCAGCTCTCTTCAAGCACCATTACTCAGAGCAGGGAGCAGTATACATGATAACCACATCACCTATAGAGCACCAGAAGGAGCACGGGCCAGCAATGCAGGTCCACCACAAACAACAACGCCTAACCACGCATCTCGATACGCCCTTTACGACCAATCAAGCATGAATGACGTCGTCAGATAGAAGAAGCCCCAGAGCTACAGGGCTTGGCAACAGTCCTTTCTGAACGCAGTGAAAGGACTCGATCTGACATATAGCGAGGAGATGGATCTACTGGTTAAGTTTATAGGCAAAGAGTCAAGGGAGCATGCAACACGTATTAGGGCTGTAAATGTTAATCACCCAGAGAAAGGACTCAAGTTGATATGGGACAGACTGGATGCATGTTACGGTGCCCCAGAGGTCATTGAGGAGGCTCTCTTCCAACGTATAACCAACTTCCCTAAAATCACTAACAGAGACTATTCAAAACTCCATGAATTCAGTAACCTCTTGATGGAACTGGAGGCGGTCAAGGCAGATGGATACCTCACAGGCCTTCAGTACCTCAACACTTCCAGGGGAATAAATCCTCTAGTCCAGAAGCTGCCTTTTAGACAGACAGACAGTAAGAAATCTCAGTCCACAAGACGGACGTCTCTGCTACAGAACAAACTAACGAAATTGAAAATGTGGATCGACAGTGCCCCATCCATAAAAAGCCCCATCTGCTACGCAAGTGTCGGGCTTTCCGCGAGAAACCCATTGAAGAGAGGAGAGCATTCCTTAAGGAGAACAGGATATGCTACAAATGTTGCACATCTAACAAGCACATGGCTAAGGACTGCAGGTATACAGCTACATGCATGGAGTGTGGAAGTGAGAGACATATTTCCGCCCTTCATCCTGGACCTGCACCGGAGGCTAAAGAGACACCATGCCTTTCAGAGCATGGCGGGGAGCCAGCCCTTAAGCCATCTGCAGAAGTCAACACCAGCTGCACCAAGGTCTGTGGTGGCGACCAGAGCGACAGATCATGCTCTAAAATCTGTCTTGTTAAGATCTATCCGGTCAATCATCGTGAGAGAGGGATAAAGGTCTATGCACTCATCGATGAGCACAGCAACAGATCCTTGGCTAGTCCTGAGTTCTTCGACACCTTCAACATCCAGGGCCCCACCTCTCCGTACTCTCTCCGAACCTGTTCCGGTGTGACAGAGACCAGGGGGAGAAGGCTATGAAATCAAATATATTGATGGAAAAGTCAGACTTCCTCTACCAAGTCTCGTAGAATGCAACGACATCCCTAACAACAGAATGGCAATTCCAACACCCAGTGCAGCGTACAACCACCCTCACCTTAAATTTGTGGTTCATCTCATCCCAGAACTCGAACAGAACGCACCCATCATGCTTCTCCTTGGAAGAGACATCATCACGGTACACAAGGTGCGCAAGCCCCCGTGAAGCTCCTTATGCACAGAAACTCGATCTGGGATGGGCGATCGTTGGAAATGTTTGTTTGGGAGGCGTTCACAAGCCCAAGACAGTAAGTGCACTGTACACTAGGACGTCAGAACAAAAACGCCCTTCCAACTTCGAGCCCTGTCCAAACGTCTTACAGGTGAAGGAGAGGTACAGTTAATTCCAGAGCACAGAAATGCTTACCTGCAGCAGGAGAGATGAGCAGCTGCCCTCCACAGTGTTTCAGCAGACAAAGGACGATAACAAGGTAGCTCTGTCCATTGACGACATCTCATTCCTGACAATAATGAAAAAATAACCTAAAGAAAGACCAAGACAACAGCTGGGTAGCACCGCCGCCATTCAAGACACCAAGGCCCCGTCTTCCCAACAACAAGGTCCAGGCTTCAAAACGACTGTCATCACTGAGACGGAGTCTTGAAAAGAAGCCAACGATGAAACTGCACTTCCTCACATTCATGGAAAAAGTGTTTCAGAACAGGCATGCTGAAGTGGCACCTCAACTGAAAGAGTCCGAAGAACGCTGGTACTTACCGATATTCGGTGTGTACCATCCTCGAAAGCCAGGAAGCATCCGTGTGGTGTTCGATTCAAGCGCCCAGCACGGAGGAGTCTCACTAAACAATGTCCTGCTGACTGGGCCTGACCTCAATAATACCCTGCTTGGGGTACTCCTCAGGTTCCGCAAGGAAGCAGTAGCAGTAACGGCAGACATCGAACAACTGTTCCACTGTTTCCTCGTCAGGGAAGAAGACCGCAACTTCCTGAGATTTCTATGGTTCGGAGACAACGACCCATCTAAAGACATCATTGAATATCATATGAGGGTTGACGTCTTCGGGAACAGTCCCTCCCCCGCAGTGGCCGTCTACTGTTTCCGGAAGAGTGTGGAAGAAGGAGACCCTGACGTCAAGGAGTTCGTCAACCGGGATTTCTACGTTGATGACGGCTTAAAGTCCTTCCCTACAGTGGAAACGGCAGTAGACCTACTCAAGAGAAGGTACTCTCTCAGACTCAAACCTGCGACTCCACAAAATTGCTTCTAACGAAAGAAAGGTAATGGAGGCATTCCCATCCCAAGACCATGCTAAAGACTTCAAAGATCTGGATCTTGGTTCCGATGACCTTCCCATGCAGCGCAGTCTGGGCCTCAACTGGGACCTAATAAGCGACACCTTCACCTTCAAAATAGGAGACAAAGGGAAACCTTTCACTCGTCAAGGAGTCCTATCAACTGTGAACAGCATTTACGATCCTCTTGGATTCATTGCCCCAGTAACTATCCAAGGGAAGGCCATCCTCAGAGAGCTTACACAGGATCATGGCGATTGGGATTCGCCTCTTCCCCCAGAGATGGAAGGAACGTGGACAACATGGCGATCCTCATCGGATGATCTCAGCAGCCTCCAGATACCATGTCTTTATGCAGAGACTTCCCTCTCAGGAGTATCACGCAGAGAGCTGTGCATTTTTTGCGACGCCTCGACTAAGGCAATTGCTGCAGTAGCGTACCTCAGACTGACAGACACAGACAATTCCATTCATGTGGGGTTCGTCATGGGAAAGGCTAAACTGGCCCCCCTCCCGGAGCATACAGTTCCAAGACTTGAGGTCTGCGCAGCCGTTCTTGCAGTAGAACTTGCCGAACTAATTTCCTCAGAGATCGACACACGCCTAGACGACACAACCTTCTACAGTGATAGCAAGGACGGCAAGCTACGCAAAGTTGAGGTCAAGGTCTCCAAAAATGGAAGCCTCCATGTCTGTTCTAGAAAATTATTTTAGCCAACAAATCAACTGACCATCATGACCAATCTTAGATCCATCCATACAAGCAATAACTAGATCCTTTGAACCGACCAGCTGACTATCAGATCCATCCAGACGAGTAATACTATTATGCTATTATCATGCTGGTCCAAAATAATCGATATGTCCAATAACCCAACCAATCTCGACAAGTCACTATCAAGTCAACTATTCTGTTAAATTATCTTGTCCTAGTCGCGATTGCTAACACTTGGGAGGTTATTTAGTCCTGCTCTGGATCTCTTGGTCTTCTAGTTCAAACTTGTAACATTTTTGGTGTCACATTTCATACTCAGATTCTAAAAGGACCTGAGGCCTCGTACGTGCAAAGAACGCGCAGACATACTTTTCCACATCAAAGTCTATATGTATAAGTAAGGAAAAGAGCGTTAAAAAGGTCAGACTTCCCGACACATTTGCAGGTGGCATACATCCTTATTTACTGCTCAGATGCATGTCAGTCTCTCTAATCATGTTGAGATGTTCACATCAGAGTTAAATTAATGATCAATATGGATCAGAAATTAACACACATGCAAGTGATTGTAGTTACACGTCAGATTGATCAAAGTGAAGCTGCAGAATTAAAGCAGCTGAAGTGTGATCGTGTGATCGGCGCGATCTCCATGAAAAGCACACTTACAAAATAAACAAATAAATACACCTTCGCATGATTTGTTTTTTTGTAATTTGTAAACAAAACACTTTTATTTTATTTTATAAATAAACTGTAAATCCAGTTAAAAGTCATGTTTTCAAGGGGTGCTGTTGAGCATAGCAATGGAGTAGACGTGTTTTTTGGAGCTCCACAGAACGACTATATAAAAGTAATTTTTTCAGCGCACTTTTTGGAAAACATTCGAATTTTACCTTTGCTAAACCATATGTCTAAAAACCAAAACTTTGAAATGGCTGGTAAATCAAGCAAAGGTAGGCAAACAACAACTCAAGCCACGAGGCCTTCGCCTTCGACGCCGACTTTAGCCCCGAGCTCCATTGAAGTAGCTTTCATGAGAGGGAGTGTCTCCGCACCCGACGCTTCGGTCACCGAATCGCTCAAGATGGAACTACTATCTTCGGTGCGCAAGGATTTAGTTGAAATGCTTCAAACAGAAGTTCGCGCAGTGTTGGAGAGTGAGATGGCGGTGATTCGAACGGATATTCTTGCAGTTAGAGCGGAGCTCAAAGAATACAGGTCGACGTTCAACTCTGAACTCTCCGCCATGAAAGCTACGGTGAAGGATGTGGAAGAAAGTTTGTCAACGTGCACAGATGATGTTGTTACACTCAAGAAGGAGGTGAAGCGGCTCACGGGGGTCGTGGACCAACTTCACAATAAATGCGAGGTCGCGGAGAAACAACGTAAGGATCGTCGGAATCCCGCAGACCCGTGAATGCAACACCGAGTCTGTGTCCGCGCTTCTGCAGCGGGCCTTTGATCTGACGGACGCGCCGCTCCTGGACAGAGCTCACCGTCTCTCCCCGCCTGGATCTACAGAGGGACGTTTGTCAAACACGATCATAGCCCGCGTTCACTACTTCCAAGACTGCAAACATTCTGAGACACGCTCGGATCAAACAACGCATCAGTGTCGACGGAGTCAGCATCTCAGTGTTTCCTGACTACCCGACAAGTGTTGCCAAAGCATGTACAAATGAAAAAGTCATTTTATTTGTGCGCACACGCAGATTCATACATCTGAATATTTTTGGATGTACCCAATTATCTGGATTTGAGTGTCCAACTGTATTTAGTCGGAGCCTGGTCTGGCTCTTTAGATTTGCTGATGGAGTAGCACTACACACCATTTCAGGTCACCCTGCAGGACTTCTACGAGACTGTGATGCCCAGATGGATCGGAACAAAACCTCATTAAGATGAGACTGAACTGGGCCTCCAAGGGGAGGAGTTTCTTTTCATCTGCTGGGAAAAAAATACAGGAGAAAAGAAAAGAGGAATAATTGCTTTTAGTTTGATCTCTTTGAAAAATCAATTGAATTTCTTCACTCCTCTTCCTCACCCACCTCCCACCTTTTCTCTGAGGAGTCTGGATCTGAACTCCGAAATGTCAAGCTGCTTTATAGCAGCTAATGAAGAAAGGTTGTGAGGTCAAGACCTTTTATAGCCAGGCCTGACTTTTGTTGTTTCACCAAATGTTCAGTGAATCTTGAGAGAAACATGAATTGAAAAGTCACAGGTGGCTAACTAACAATGACTTACCATTCCCCTTCAATTATATGATCAATAAGTGCAGGACTGACACCTACATCTTTGTTTCTACATGTTTCTTCTACATGTTTGTTTCTTCTCGTCTGGACTATTGCAACAGTTTGTTTTCATGTCTTAACAAGAAGGAGCTGTCTCGTCTGCAGTTGATTCAGAACTCTGCAGCGAGAATTCTGACCCGCTCAAGTAGAAGAACTCACATCTCTCCGGTCCTTAAAACTCTTCACTGGCTTCCAGTTTCTTTCAGGATCAACTTTAAAATTCTGGTTCTTACTTTCAGAGCTATTCATGGTCAGGCTCCTCCTTACATCACTGATCTGATCCAGCCTTACACCCCAGCTCGGGCTCTGAGGTCTGTGGATCAGAATCTACTTATGGTTCCACGCACACGGCTCAGGACCAGAGGAGAGAAATCTTTTCAGGCTGTTGCTCCTAAGCTTTGGAACGATCTTCCTCTCTCTTTGCGCTTGATGGAGTCTACTGACTCCTTTAAGAAACATCTTAAGACGTTTCTATTTGTTCAGGCTTTTCCTTGAATTTCTCGAACTCCTGTGTTGTTCTCAGTATTATCTTGATCTTTAAAGTATGTACTTTTTTGAGTATTGTTTTGATTGTTTAAGCGCTTTGTGACCCTGGTCTCGAAAAGCGCTATATAAATAAATATTACTTACTTACTTACTTACTTACATAAGGTATATGGTGAGCTTTGAACCACAACTTAAGACAACACATAGATAGAACTTTATTGATCCCTCAGGACGTCTTCTTCGGGAAATTGTTTTTCCAAATAGCACGCAGCAATACAGACGATAATTCATAAAAATAAAAATAATAACAAGAACAAAGTTTCTATAAAAAGAAAGAACAAGATGACACAATCTAAGTCTAAAGATAAAGAACAAAGACAAATAACACGGACAAAGGATATAAAGATTAACATAGAATATAATGTCAAGATACTTTATACTTTGACTCCACTCTTGCCCCCAAACTCAGAATTTTACAATCTAATAGCACGAGTAACGAATGAGTCTCTGAGTCTATTAGTTTTGCATCTGGGAAGGAGCATTTGTGCACTCCATCTGCTTCTCTGCTCACTGATGACAGTGTTCAGAGGATGACTGTCATCATCCATGATGGACTGTAGTTTCTCTAGAGATCTCTCTGCAACTGTCACCAGTGAGTCCAGCTTCATGTCAACCACAGAGCCAGCCCTTCTGATCAACCTGTCCAACCTGTTGACAGTCCTCTTGGACACATTCCCACCCCAACACACCACAGCATAGAACAGGACACTGGCCACCACAGACTGGTAGAACATGCAGATGAGCTTCCTGTAGATGTTAAATGATCGGAGCCTCCTCAGAAAGTACAGTCTACTCTGAACTTTCTTATACACATGGTCTGTGTTGCAGGACCAGTCCAGCCACACACCGAGGTACTTTTAGTTGTCAACTATCTCCACCTCGTCACCTCTGATGGACACTGGACGTGGCTTTGTCCTGGACCTCCCAAATCCAAGACCAGCTGCTTGGTCTTTGAGGTGTTCAGCTGCAAGTGGTTTCTCTCACTCCAGTCCACAAAGTCACGTATCAGACTTCTGTACTCGTCCTCACTGTTGTCCCTGATGCATCTAACAATGGCAGTGTCATCAGCATACTTCTGGACGAGACGCAGCTTGGAGTTGTAGAAGAAGTCTGAAGTGTTTATGGTGAAGAGGAGAGGGGCCAGTACTGTCCCCTGAATGAGATAGAGGAGACCAGACCAGGGTCCACATGCATCTTTGTCAGTTTGTCCTGCAGCTTAGTGGGCTGGATCGTGTTTAAGGCGCTAGAAAAGTCCAGGAACAGGATCCTCACTGAGCCACTTCCTTTATCCAGGTGGGAGTAGGTCCGATGCAGGAGGTGAAGGATGGCATCTTCTACATCAACTGCGGGCTGGTCCGCAAACAGCAGGGGGTCTTGTGCGTGCTGGACTTGTGGCCTGAGATGTTTGAGGACCAGTCGCTCCATTGTCAGCTGTGAAGTCAGTACCACTGGTCTGTAATTGTTCAGCTTGCTGGCCCGGCTATTTTTTGGGACTGGAACGATACAGTCTTCCACATGGTTGGCACTTTCCCTAGCTGTAGACTGAGGTCGAAAACATGCAGGAGTGGCTCAGCTAGTTCAGCGCAGACACCTTCTAAGGACCAGCAGCCTTCCCTGGACGCATCCTCTGAAGTACATCCTGACCTGGAGTGAGGTGATGCTGGGAAGAGGTTTAGTGGAGCTGAAGAGGGAGGCAGAAGAGCATCAGTGTGCTGATTCTGAAGTATTGTTGTCAACCGCAGCACTCAGAAGAACGTAAATACACACAACATTACGTGACTGGACCTGCGTGGTTGATAGTATAGTCGCAGGCTGACAGCCAAAAGTTCTAAATTCTGACAACACAAGACTTTCTTACAGTAACCTGTCCCAGGCTACACCAGCGTTTAATCATGTACATGATGATACCTCCTCTACCGCAAGCGTGTGTGTCTCTGTCGGCTCTTACGATGGTGAAGCCCTGCAGGTCCACTTAAGCGTCTGGAGTCACTTGAGTGAGCCACGTCTCTGTGAAGGTCAAAAAGCTGCTCTCTTGCTGCAGAGCTACTGGAGAGGCTGCCGTTCTCGTCAGCACCTTTCTTAGTTAAAGATGCGAAGTAGAAACTAGCAAGTGTCCTACTACTTAAACTGAAGACAAAGAGACATATTCATATTTGGAAAACATCCTGATTGGTCAGGTCCAGGGTCTCATTCAAATCATTATTTTGGACAAACCTTTCAACTTGGACCTCAGCAGTAATACTATTTTCAGGGTTGAAACATGATAACAGTTGTTGGCTTTTTTAAAAGGAGCTCAACAAGCCACTGTTGTGTGACATCCTTGCAACTGCTAAAATAATGTAGAGAAGAAGAGGTTTAATTGCTAAAATCTAAAGCATATTGACGTCCAGTCTTCCAGTAACCTTTTAGATTTCTTCAAAGTTGAAAGAAAAGTCGTATGCACATCCAGTGTTGTACCTGAACAAGTTAGATGAACGATAGTTCATGAACTAGTACAAATATTGGAAGAATGTGAACTGAACGTAATGTATTTTGCCAGATTAACGCTGCTGTGAACATGTTCATTCTGATCCTTGAATTTCACAATCTCTCTGTTTATCTTCATCTAGTAGATCAAAAAAACTGGTGGACATTCCTGCAGGCAGCATGCCAATCGCATGCTCCCTCAAAACTTACGACATCTGTGGCATTGTGCTGTGTGATACAACTGAACATTTCAGAGAGGCCTTTTACTGTGGCCAGTCTAAGGCACACCTGTGCAATAACAATGCTGTCTATTTAGCATGTTGATATGCAACACCTGTGGGGGGGATGGATCATCTCGGCAAAGGAGAAGCGCTCAGTATCACAGATTTAGAGATTTGTGAACAACATTTGAGAGGAATGGAATTTTTTTTATTAATCTCATGATCCATGATTAACGCGAATACTTGATTTACAGACGATCAGGGGCTTATTTGAAACGTCTCAAAATGAGTTTAACAAGAATAAAACTGTAAATCAGTAACTTAAAGTAGAGTATTGATGATTTACATAAATGTGTGACGCTGGTTCTTAAGGGTTCAAAATTAAATGTCTGGATCATGAACTCTTTAGTTATTAAAGGTTTATATGGAGTCACTTGTTTCATTGTATTTTATTCTTCTTGTTTTATTTACAAGTTGCGTACTGCTTTCGGGATTGTACGTTCATGTGAGAGCTTTCATCTAATCTTGTGTTGCCACAAGAAATCTACCCGAGGCCTTCAGTACTTTCAAAAGTGGCTATTGTACATTGAAATCAACGGCAGCCGAAGGATTGTGTTAACCAATAAGATTTGTGTTGTCAACACAACGTCAGCGTTATGGCAGCTACTCTTCACATAGCTTTCGTGACGCTGAACGCGTTGGACACATTACACGTTCATGTCGTCTGATTGGATAGCACTGACACTAGTGACATGGAGCTGAAACGTTGATTTGGATTTATTCGCTGTTTTTTTTTTCAACACAATGGCTGAACAGCTTGATCTGGTAGCGGATAAACTTGCAAAGCCATTTTCAAGAAGGATATTTCAAGAAAAGCTGGACGTTGTAGAAAGTAAGAAAGTTATGGTAACCCAGAGACAAGTCTTTTACGAGCTTCAAAGAATTTATTTATTTTCTCCATGAACTACGTGAGTAAATGCATTTTTTTCTAAATAATGTTGTGCTTTATGAGATCAATAGTGTTGCTTGTGTGTGTGTGTGTCGCTTCAGTGTGTGTGCAGTTGTCACAGCAGTACGCAGTGCGGGGGTGTTGGGGGGGCGGGGGGGGGCACTTCAGTGTTTCCTCACTAAAGACATTTATTCTGGTTGATTTCATCGGTTCTCATTCCCGGGCGTCAGAGACCCTGCTGGCGCTTTAGTCTGGGCTGTTGTAAGTAAGTAAGTAAGTAATATTTATTTATATAGCGCTTTTCGAGACCAGGGTCACAAAGCGCTTTAACAATCAAAACAATACTCAAAACAGTACATACTTCAAAGATCAAGACAACACCGAGAACAACACAGGAGTTCGAGAAATTCAAGGAAAAGCCTGAACAAATAGAAACGTCTTAAGATGTTTCTTAAAGGAGTCAGTAGACTCCATCAAGCGCAAAGAGAGAGGAAGATTGTTCCAAAGCTTAGGAGCAACAGCCTGAAAAGATTTCTCTCCTCTGGTCCTGAGAGACCGAGCTGGGGTGTAAGGCTGGATCAGATCAGTGATGTAAGGAGGAGCCTGACCATGAATAGCTCTGAAAGTAAGAACCAGAATTTTAAAGTTGATCCTGAAAGAAACTGGAAGCCAGTGAAGAGTTTTAAGGATCGGAGAAATGTGAGTTCTCCTACTTGAGCGGGTCAGAATTCTCGCTGCAGACGAGACAGCTCCTTCTTGTTAAGACATGAAAACAAACTGTTACAATAGTCCAGACGAGAAGAAACAAACGCATGGATTACAAGCTCCAGATCATGTTGTGACAGCATTTTCCTAAGTTTAGAGATTTTTCTCAGTTGAAGGAAACAGTTTCTGGTCAGTTTTCGGCAGTGTTGAACAAGAGACATGTCTTTATCAAATACAACACCCAGGTTTCTCAGGCTCAGTTTGACAGACTGACCTAAGTCACCCAAGTACTGACTCAACCCTGGAATCTTATCATCAGGAGCAATCACCAGAGTTTCAGTTTTGTCCACATTAAGCTGTAAAGTGTTTTCACTCAGCCATTGTTTGATTTCTAGCAAACAATTGACTAAGCTGTTCAGCCTTTGGGGCTCAGTTGGGTCAAAAGAGCAGTAGAGCTGGATGTCATCAGCAAAAATGTGATAAGAAACATCTGGAAATCTCTGAATGATTTTACCAAGGGGAATCAAGTACAGCAAAAACAATAAAGGACCCAGAACAGAACCTTGAGGGACTCCACACAACAGATCTGCCGATTCAGACCTCATTTGATTGGCAGATACACTAAAACTGCGCCCAGAAAGGTAAGATGAGAACCATTCTAACACAGACCCAGACAGTCCCACTTCATCCCTTAGTCTTCTCAGCAGGATCTGGTGATCAACTGTTGTGTGTCGATCATTGATATATTCGCGAAACTCTCGACGTGACGTGGCTGTTGTGTTACTAAGTTTCGATGCAGAGCGTGTGTGTCGTGGCCATGGAACCCACACAGACTGTAGTTGGAGTGATATTTTGATATATCTGATGAACTGAACTATCTATAGAACTGATGTTGTGTTCATTTGATGATGAACGTCTTATTGACCTATAACAGTACACAGTCAGATCCCTGTGGTGTATAAAGATCCTTAAAGTAGTTATTGAGAGGTGGATTCATTGAAAAGTGCGCCACTGAAGGCCTATTTGTGAAATGCACGGCCCGCCACTGACAACAACACATGGCATTCCTATGTTTTCTTACAATACTTAAATGTAAAATAGTTTCTGATGACAATGAAATGTGATAAATATTTTAATGTTAAAACAGATATAATAATTGCTGTCTGTGGTTAAATATGGGCTTTGGCAACAATTTTGAAAAAGAACACAGCAACATATAGAAAACATCAACTATGAACTAGTTAATTCTTGGAGCGGTGAACTTAAAACAAAATGTATAATTATGAACTGAACTAGTTCATTCTTAAATTGGTGAACTGAACTTTTAACTAGTTTACATTTAAATTAGACTTTTCCAACACCGTGTACATCTAACCCAAACTCCACCACTATACCAACTCCTGCTCCAAAGGGATTCTTAACAAATGTTTCCCCAAAAAGAGGAAAGACTTCCTCTCCAGAGGCACACGAGTAATACAAAGATGTAGTTTATTACAGATATTACTCATGTCATCACTTATACAGACGAGGGAAGTGTCAGCAATGATCTTGGCAACTGAATTTCCACAGTCCACTCTTATTGTTTCCAGGGTTCAGATGGATAAGAAAAAAAATAATTTAAGTGATTTTCATAGATCACAGACCTAAATTTCTGTCCATGTGGTTTTGACAGAATTAACTTATGTGGCTCACAGTGAATAGAGAACCAAAGTGTCTACATTGTATTCAGAGCATTTTATTTCACAGCAACTACATCTGTATTTTCAGAATCATGTTGAAGATGTCACATGTTTGACAACATCTTAACAAGTTTTGTGATATCAAAAACACACCAGACACAGGAGCACTGAGTAGCACAACAAATATTTTCTCCATGTTCCAACGGTAGTGGTAGTAAGCTGCACAGGGTTCCCTGGTGTTATTTCCAGGCACTCTGGTTTCTTTCCATAGTCTGAGACAAACAGAGGTAATTTTTGACTCTGAGCTGTCTATAGGAGTGTGTAGTTGGGGTTCTGTGACTGGATACGTGTCAAAGGTGCCCCCCATAGAGATCTTGTAAAAGGGAATAAACAAATAAAAGCAATGAATAAAAATGCCTGTTCATGTGGCAACAACTACGATAACAGCTCACATAAACTCTCTTCAGATGCGAGGGGACAAAAAACGTCAAACAAAGATGTAGACGCAGAGCAGCATCACTGCCAGGGGAAATATCAGACAGCAATGTTAACATTTGAAGACTAATGATTGAGAAAAAAACAGAAACAACTATCAGTAAACTGTTTCTAATGTTGTGGACATTTAAGGATCACTGTTAGTTATATGGTACCTCCATCCATTCCCTGGGGGTCCCGCAGAAGACTTTGTATATTAGTGTGAATAGATGTGGCCAGACACATCCACCAACCTAAATTAAATCTTGAATTAGCTAAACAATTGCCCTTGCGTTTTAATTATCAAATTTTTAGCTTTAAGGCAAGTGCCAAGTACAGAATCTTAGCCATAAACAAAATCCTGACCCTGACCTCTTTTCTGGAGAGGTGTGACATTAAAGGCTAGGGTATTTTACCCTTTTATGAAGCATTACTGTAGCCCCTGACTTACCCTCTAATGATAACATCCAAGGCAACAACGATTGTCTTTCATTCTGACTTTTTTTCCCCGAAAGTATCCCATTTTTGTTATCAATTTATTTCTATATGACTGATAACATTTAAATCATACTCTAGTCCTAATGTATGGACTAACTCCTGGACTTTAGAGATACCCTTGATATCGGTTATTTTCTTAAAGTGGCGTTTAAGCCTGATGCAGACAGAGGGAAAGAGAGAATCAGCAGGAAGGGTCTTAATGAGGAAAGCAATGTTGTTAAATTCTTCATCAAAACTAATCACTTGGTCAACATGGCAGCACATAAAGATCTCCTGCACCCGGTGTGTCTTGAAACTCATGTGGCCGATGCAGAAACATGTTTTGTTGTCCAAAGCTCTCTTGCACTTACAATATGGCCAATGTCATCGTCTGCTATATTTGTTGACGAGTTAAACCCACAAAGCCCAGTCTTTCAAAGTCAGCAAGTGAGAAAGCAGTCTCTAGTCAGAGCTGCTCTTCATTTCAAGAGTCTTGAAGAGTCCCAGAAAATATATTTCCAGAGGTGAGCGGTGATCTACTGAGAAGTCTGTATTTACAAGAGGGGTCCTCCGTGTTCGTCTTCAATCGTCCTGTTTCATTTACCTGCAAGAAGAAAACATGTTATCCTTCAGTATTGAGTATTTTATTCAAACAGTAACAACTAAACTTTAGTAGAAGATGAAGAAGGAGGCCGCCCACACTCACTGACCAGTCAAAGAAAACATCTAATGCATAATTCAACAACAGAGAATATTTACACTCGGGATTGTGTGGAATTTAAAGTCAAATGTGTTTGTTGGGAGCAACCAGAACTCTGAATTATTAGTAACTTTTGCAATAACCTTTAAGTTTAGTGTTTCAAAGCAGTCATAAATTTGCTGAAAAAAATGCAGAGGAATTTTCTGACGTGTTTTCTTGTGCTTGTCATGGACTAACTGCTAATATAGAATTTTGAAACAAAATGTTACCCAATTTAAGAAATGTTTGGAAATTCATCAATACAATTCGTTGAAGTGAAGTTATCAAGTCCTTTTCCTACATTGTAAGTTTACCTGTATATCTTGAATGCATGAGAGACCATCATTCTCTTCACGTGTCAGTAGCAAGAAAAGGCGTTTTTAAAAGTTGTGAAGATTGCCGACAGGCCCAAGTAGACCACATTTGCACCTCATTGATATAAAATTGCCTGTCATGGCAGAAAATTGAAAAACATATCGATCTAACATTTTTGTCAGCTGGAAAGAGAAAAAGGGTCTGGCAGACTCATTCGGTTCCAATATCAAAACCGGAGCAGCATGGCAGCAGCAGGCCTATCAATCATTTCACAGAAAAGGCGCGATTCGTCAAGCTATTAACATGTCAAGTCAGGTGACTCCTCAAATTCAGGATGTTTGTCAAAGCAGGAGGGAATAAATTCTCATCATAGAGTCGTTCATATTCCAAGCTGCTGCCGTGGTTGATCTAATTTTGGAGGTTCTAATTTGACAATAATTCGACAACCAATAGACGAAGCATAGTCTTCTCAGTTGGAGAGTCTTTTCGAAGATTTCTAACTTTAGCTAAAATGGTTGAAATTATAGAGAGATTGACTCAGACTTCGATTGCTGCCATGTCCTTATTGGCAGATGAATGTTCAGTTCAGAAGAAACATTTACATTTGGAACCAGCTGTTAACAGATTTCCAAACATCAGTACTGGAAGCAGCAAATCAAGCTGGGGAAATATCACACAGTCTTGGAACATTAGCAATGGCTCCCTCATGGCTGTGTTCTCTTACTCCTGATCAGGGGCAAGCACATTTTTTGTGCGTAAAACCCCTGAGGCCATAGGTTCTTCTGATCGGGCTTCTTCAAACTGGAGCAGAAGAGGAACAACCCATTTTCAACGGGGTCTTCATAGCAATGGATGATGACATCACAGGTATCGTGAGCTACATCCACAGCAAAATTAAACATGTAATGAAAATCTTCATTTATATTTAAAATTGATCATAATCTGAACATCATAATTTTGGTCTGCAGCCAGAGAGACATCCCATAGATCAGCAAGCAAGCTGGATGAGGAGGGATTGGAACTAGCAGTCTGTCGCCATGGAGTGCTCCTTTTGTGCCCTCATGTACAGGGGAGAGATCTTTGCTTATTCCTCGTACCTGCAAAAGAAACACTAGTATGTTTTTTGTTTTGTTTTTGCATGGAAGTGACCTGCAAGAACTGCCCAGAACTCCAGACCTGCTTGACATCAAACCTTCCTCTCAAGCCCATGACTTCAAATGTGAAGTAAGCATAGTTATCATAAACCTTCAGCACATCCCATCATGTAAATAATCCTAAAAGCAATTCTATGTTTTTTTCTAGGTGAGATTGAATGCTGCATGTCAAAAGCAGGTGAGATTGTTACATCATACACACTTTCGTAATAAAAATAGCCATGTTTGGTATTAATAATTAATATTTTTCTTATGACACACTGACATGCTGACGCTTATGGTCATGGGTAGAATCAGCAAAAAGATTTCCTGGGCTCTGATGTTGGAAACACTTGGTCGTGCCCGTCAAAGTGGTACATATACCAGACTGCAGAGTCTTTATCAATAGATTTTAAACTTCAAATGATCATAATCATACCACTTTATTAAAATGTATGTTGTACCACAATGTTTTCCAGGTTCTGTTGACTAGAGTAAAAACTTAATTCTAAAATGTGGCCTTTTTGGTGAGTGGGTTCAGAAACATGTTGCTCAAAATTAAAGGCTTCAGTCAAAGTTAAAAGTTCTTTAGCAGAGCAAGATGTGATGCATCAACATGAAGATTAATGTCTCCAAGAATAAGATTCAAGATTTTTTATTTTGTCCCTGTGGGGCAATTGGTTTTGCAGCATTTAAGACAAACACAGTGACGCACAACCATACAACAAAAGATAAATAAAATATATACATGTATATATAAAATTAAATATAAAAGCATATACTAAAATACTGGATTCCAGAACAGATTCCATTTGTATAGTTGAAGATAAAAATTCACTTAAATCCTTCAAGAAGACTGAAACACAATAGAAAAGTCTTGTGGAACCAACCAAGATCATCTGAGACTCATCAGAAGTGAATTCTTTGGTCTGAATAACTTTGCATGAACAACTATCTCTATTAACAGCCAAACCACCCTCAAGACGACAGGGACAGGGCAGAGCAGCCAGCAGGACAAAGTTCGTTAAGATGAATAAACTCTTCCTCTCTCTGCCAATCCAACTTTTCTCTTGTGAAGAGACATGTATCGTTGATGAAGTCACTGAGGCTGTGACACCAGAGCATGCCCCATAAACCTTGGAAAGTCTGAATAAACTTGTTGGTAAATTGGTGATTCCACTCCGCATTTTGGTCAGCCTCATTCCCGGACCTCACAGAAACACGCTAACTAGTGATGGGTCCGGCAACATTGATGCGTCGACGCATGGGTCGAGCTCAGAGAGCAACACCCGAGGCGGTGCGCGTATCGCTTTAAGAAAGTCTGGTGACCAGTAACCGGACTGCATCGCCAAACTGTGTTTAAAAGGAAGCGCATCTGTCAGCAGAAACAGTAAAAAACAATAAAATATAGGTTTCCACCATGTGGGACCACCTTGATCTGGTCTCAGAAAATAAGGTATTTGTTTTAATTTTCGTGTCGTATCGTCCTGTTCCTCTCAAAGTTTTCCCTTGGTCAGTTTTCATTCAAATTCATTCATTCACTCAATTCACTCATGTGTTGAATCTGTTCGACAGAATTGTTGTATTTGAATAAATCCACCACCTCAATGTGAGGCACTATCGCGCCAGGCACGAAAATTAAGTCCCGCAAACATCCAGGATGAACTCAGGTATACAGACACTGCACAAAACATTCAAGATTGCTTCATTCATAATTCATTTATGTTACTTTATTGTCTCATTTTAACCATCAAGCTTCTAGGAAGCAGGTGCTGGATGAGGCTCTGCTGAAATTCATCCTGAAGGACTGAAGAAGCAGTTTCTTTTTTTGAATAAAAATTTGTAAAACCCCTCAAAAAACATGTGCACAAGCATCCTCATTCACAACACATTCACAACACAACTCCACTCACCATGGTCCCAAATTTTCTCGGGCTTCAGATTCAGATGACTGACTGATTTGATTTTGCACAGTAACAAATAAAGGTCCTAATCCACCTAGATGTCACATACATACTTCAAGTGCATCTCATCTTTGTTTGCCATCTTTTCTTAAAGACAAGTCTCAGAGTATTAACATGTGATCATCATAAAAAGTTCAAGTTTGACAAAGTACAGGCCTTTGTGAGCACAGGGAGGTTTCTGCTTTATATTGTCTTGTTGCTGAAAGGAAGAGGTGGTAAAGCAAGATATCTGACCCCTTACTGCTTCATACAGATTTGGAAACGTAAGAAACTTGTTTCTCTGGCTGAGTTCAAAGGTTCCTTGAGAAATCCCCCGAGAGCTGCAGAAGCTTTGAACAGCTTGTTGTTGTCGTACACTTTTCTTCCCTTCATGATGCCAGGCTGCATTTTCACAATATCTTGGAGGATGCGTGCAAAACATTGAAGAAAGACACATTTACCTGGAAGGGCCTGATGAAGTTACCAAAGTTGGTCTCTGTCGGCTGATATCTGCAAGAGAGGATATATAGAAACAGTTAACTTTTTCAGTTCAACAAAAAAAAAAAATTGTCATATACTAATAGTTAATAGCTACTATTGTCAATATTATTTTGAAAACCTCAGGCCTATTGTACAAATGTAGGATTAAGACATCCAGGAGAAGTAAGGAAGTTGGGTTTGATGAATCTAAAACAATGCAAATGCAACACACGGCTTCCTCAACTAGACCCCGCAATTGATCACAGATTCACTGATACATTATGGCAATAAGGGCAACAAGACATCCTTTAGAAGCCTATGAAGTACTCAAAGACAAAATTAAAACGGGAAACATTGCTTAATTCAAACAATTTTCTATTTGTCTCATGCTTCTAAACTCACTTTTAAGCTATAGGAAGAAAAAAAAAATGTTCATGGCTTGATGGGCTAGGACAGGGGTGTCAAACTGGTCCAGAAAAGGGCCAGGGTGGTGTAGGTTTTTGTTCCAACCAGTCAAGCATACATGAGTTAACCAATCAGGTGTCGGCTTAAACAAGCAACACCTGACAGACAATTAATTGATTACTGTCTTCAGACGCCTGATTGGTTCAACTCTATGTGCTTGACTGGTTGGATCCAAAACCTACATAACCCTGGCCCTTTTCTGGACCAGTTCATCACCCCTGGGCTAGGAGTATGACCCTTGCTCTTGGTGTGTGAGGTCTTGGGTTCAAATCCCAGAGGTGATGATTTTTGTCTCTTGCACTATCTAGAGATAGGCTTTCAGTGCCTGAACCATTGAGTGTTTGCCGTGACATGTGATATAATTGTGGCCTGTGCTGTCCTCCACCATGTGGCCTGCATGAAGAAGAAATGCGCCCCCTACAGTGCTATCACTGATAGACTGGGTCAATGCTGCCGTCTTCCCGTATGAAGACAGTGGTTGGCTGGTCTGAGACCAGTATGTTTTGATTATTTTTGTTAAGTTGACTTTAAGTTGAGAACTTAAGCTAAATATGTCCTGCAAAGGCAAATGAATGTGTTATTTTCACTGATTTGATTGAGTTGTTAGTACTCATTGTATACAGGCCTATATGGAGGCTCCTGCATCTTTGTCTGTTCATTTCTTATTCCACTGTGGGAGTTCAGTTTTGAAAGGCAAACAGTTTGTCACAAATCTGTGTTTTTTTTAGCTTTGGTTTATCCATATAAAGCAACATCATTTTACTCTTCGCGTATCTATATGGTTTGTGTATAGTCTGTGGAAAAGTGTAAATGACAAAATCGAAGATTATCAGTTATCTAAAATGATGTAAATTAATGATCGCACATATTTTAATAATTACAGAGGGTCTAGTTCAGGGGTGGGGAACCTGGTCCTCAAAGAGCCGCAGTGAGTGCAGGTTTTTGTTCCAACCGTTCAAGAGGACACATTTTCACCAATCAGGTGTCTTAGGAGGTGTCTTTTAGGACCAGGTTCCCCACCCCTGGTCTAGTTGAATGTTTTAGAGTGTGAAGTGTGCAGTGTAATAAATATTAATTGATTCGTGGTGACTTCTGACTGAGATAAAGGATGAAATCATATAGATCCTGGAACTTAGCCTGGTCTGGAGCAGGCTAGCTCCACAGAATAAATCTCCATGGTAACTGATGTCAAAACATATCCCACGTTCCTCTATCCCGCTTTGTGCATCATGATCATAGATAAGTTGAGCCAGGATAACCAAGATAGCCTGACTTAATCCCTTATCCTACTTTTGTGCAATAGGCCATGGGTCCCCAACATAGTGGAATATAAATTAGTACAAAGCCCACGAGCAAGGCGATCTCTTTGTGAACTCCATGACTCCAACAAATACCTTACTTGACATTCAAATAAGACTCTGGCCATGAGAAAGAAGAAAAATCATTTTGGGGTCCCGACGAGTCCCTGAATCGATAGCTGCAGGCTCCAGACCCCAGCAGGTGTGGTGTGGGCACTTTAAATAATTGAGGAGGGAGGCAGGACTGAAGGCAGCTCCCATCATAACCCAACAAAGGAGAGCAGTGTCGTGTGACAAAGTTAAAAGCAAGTAATTGGAGTGCGTGATTGCCAGTTTCGGTGCTCAAAGTGTCTGGAAAGTGCTAAGGAGACACGGCAGCTTATTGATCACAAGCTCCCATAGGTGGAGGAGCAACTGGTGACCGCAAACATATTGGACAGCAACAGCAGCGCCACCTTTGTGACTTTGGTGTGGTAGTAAGGCTTCGCAGGATCTTGCACTTACCTTAGTTGTTTTTATCTTGTTTCCTGTTGCACAGCTCCAGCCCTTCAGATCAGGCAGAACTTTGCACTCCTCTCCGTCGAGGCACGGATGCATCTGACACCACCACTTCTGCTCCACTATAGAGGCTAAAACACAGGGTCAACCATAATGAACAATATGTAAAATTAAAGAAAAAAGAAAATGAAAGTTTTGATCCCAATTTTTTTGAGCATCTTATTCTTGCAACAGTACAGTTCACATTTAGCTACAGTTGTCGTAGGAATGCATTTAATAAGTTTGTGGTGATGAAATCAGCTTTTTTATATATATATAAATCCACTAAAAAAACGTTCCCTCATTCATTTTTATTATAAACAGCGCCAGAAATGTTAAAATAATAATTAAACCAACTACTAAGAGACAAAACAAAACAAAAAACGAAATGAAATAATTAATTATAAGTAATACATTTACAGAGTATAATGTAATTTTCTTTACTGATGATAACAAAAAACAAACAACTTAATTATTATAATCCATCAACTAGTTTTATGAATATGACTTCCTGTAAGTGAATCTAATTGTTACATGCTTTGACCCTCAACTCATACTCTTATGCTCCCTTAACAACGCAACGGATAACAGCTGTGTACTAATCAACTCTAATGACAACCATATATGACTCTGAGTTCTTATTTCTTTATTTCCATGTTTATTGTGCCCATTTATTCGTCCCAAATCGCACACTTCTGTACTTACACTTATTATTTTAAGTGTACAAGTGCGTCCAGATGAACAGTGTGCGAAAATTTAGTGCCCAATGAGCACTCAACTGGACAGAAAAATTGAGTGTGGATCGATGAAAACTTTCCAAGCTTCACGGCTGACATCTTAAGCCCTATTTGCATGGGATAAGTATTACCTTGGGACCTCTGTGTTTTGTAAATGACGCCCTCTCCTCTGTGTTATTTTAAGTGCATTCGCACAGGATAAGCGAACAACAACGAACTCGATCAACTTCCCTTTAAAACCCTTCAAAATAAAACAGCGGAAGTAAATATCAACACGATGGCGAGTGCCTAGAAGTGCGTTAGTGTGGCACTTATGCCGCATTCAGAATTACAAACACAGACATACGGATTCGCACGGGACTAGTATTATCACCCACATATGGGATTAAAACTCAGACATTCTCCGTTATTATTACAAATTACCAGAGGTCCACAGGTAATACTTATCCCATGGGAATAGGGCTAGAGTGACGTAGGGGACGCTAAACGAAAGTTATGTCTTTAAAGCAGATTCCATTGTAAGTGTCTTAAGGAAACACTCATTTTACTACAAAACTACACAACAGTAATAACAAAATGAAACAGAGCCAAATAACTTGTTTTTGGCAAGTGTCAATGATAGGGTGCAATCAGCATAAAAAAGTAGTAGAAGAAGAATCTGTCGAGTAATTTCCTTTAATTTGATTTGAGTCAGTACTACCCTGTTGAGATTTGATCACTGCGCAATTAAGTGCACTGTCTTACAGTGTACTGTAGTGCAGTGCACTTAGAGAAGTGCGCAATTTGAGACACAGCAAAAAATGATGATTTTAAAGTTGTATTTACCCATAAATGTACTTGCCATCCCTATCTCCCTAAGGGAATCTATCCTTAAAGCCCTGACAAACGTACCCAAATACTCCCAAGAGGCCTATAATAAAAGCCCAGAGCATTAAGTAGAAAAAAAAGTATTATAGAGAAATATCAGAGAGAATAATTACTCATTTGAAATATTCCAAAAGACAATTAAATACAGTAAGAAAGTAAAAAAATCAGTAATTTTATTTTATTCATAATTTTATTTTAATCAAATATTTCCAATTTTCTACTTTTCAAGTAAATGTTAAAAATTCTTGCCGGAGGTTTATCATAAAAATGAGCGACACTGTGACAAAAGAGACGGAATCTATCCCAAGCCTCGGCAGCTGGTTTTTGTCCGAAAATAATAGAATAAATAATCAAATGAATGATACACATAACGCCACTTAGCCAGTATTTAATGGCAAAAAGCTTGCACTGCTAATTTCCCTGCAGCTCCCACGGTAGCGCTCAGCACGACATCATTGAGATTCTGCACATTACGCAGGTCATTATCTACATTTCACGTCCCCTTCCTGCAGCATTAGTGTTCTTCCTAATGAAGAGGACGCTTATTATGACCTGCGCCACAGCCTCGCCCGACTAAATCGTGCAGAATGGACATTTTATAACATAAGGGAATCAATTTGTATCACACCGTCCGGGCTTCCTGCAGCTCAATGGAGTGAGAATGCACATCATGTCAATGGCGAGCAGATGGTAGTATCACTATAAAAAAAAACACAAGAGTGAAGGAAAAAAAATGGAAAAGTGAACATATGTGTGTGAAATTAAATTCCCTTAATAGTTCACAACTTGGCTCAAAACAGAAAACAAAAAAGGCAGCCAAAGTCATCCTTGTTGTTGTTATTTATGATCCAATGTCAATCGGACTTGGCGAGGTGGCGCCTGAGGGTGGATTCGATCTTTAAGCTGACCAGAAAGGTGGAAAATTTGTGCATAGAAAGGATTCATGCCACCAGGCCCAGGAATAAGTAGCGCTAACCAATTTAGCACTCAAAGCTACAACTATTGCGTTCTCACACTGAAAAGGAAATAATCCTTCAAATTTGATCATCTTAATCAAGATTTATGTAATTTAATGTCATTTTTACCTCGCAACTGTCGCTCATTGTGAATCACTGAGACCCATTTTCACTTCTCTTTTACAGTCTTATTTAAACAGTAAAATGTCACGAGACAACTCGTTTTTTTTTAACACTTAAAAAGGGAGTTCATAAAAATACAAATGTCATCTTTGGCCTTATCTCATTACTCCCCCAGCTGCCTCGATTCTGCTGTCGTAATCAAAATCTCAGCAAAAAGTTTGGAAAAAAGGCCATCAGCAAGAAAAAGTCGGCATGAAATATTTAGTCGCTGGATCGTACCATCTACACAGGACGGGGCGGCTCTGGTGGTGCCGGCCACTTGACCGGGGAAGCAGGAGCACTTGACAGTTTGAGAACGCTCTTCGATTTTGTTCTTGTTGCAGCAGCGGTGCAAAGCCACGACCTCACAGGTGCCCGTCCGGACTTGGTGGGCTGCAGAGAGGAGCAGAGAGAGGAGAGAAGTCAGTCTCAGCAGACGAGTTTCTTTCACCACCGCTAAGGTTTCAGAGACTTCACAGCTGTGCGGCGGCTCAGATGAGGGTTAAGAGAAGTCGCCATTCTGAGCCACTGATGTGCTGAGTCAGCTGCTGGAGAAAAAGACTTGTGTCTTTCTGACAGCTTTTGTGTTTCTACCACTGAGACAAAAGCGTGAGCTTGAGGATTTTACTGCCAAATTATCAGAATCAAATATTTGTGATGGTTTCCCTGACATCAAACCTTCAAATAATAATTTTCATCACTTCATTCAATGCCAAACGTCATGTTCATCACTCCAATCATACTGTTAGGACTAGGTCAAGACTGATCATGGAATAGGTCAAGAGTTAGACACTAAGACTTGTTAAAGGAAAACTCCAATGAGTTTGATAATGATAAAATGATTTATTCACTGACATCAACTCTTCTTCATTGTTACTTGATAAAACTTTATTTTATTTTATTATAATGCAGCAGAATCCTTTAAGTAGTCGGTAATGTCTCCAGTCTGAATGTGGGCTTATAAATATTAACACATGTGAAGGCAAGTGCCGTCTTTATTCCTTGTGATGTCTTATTCAATAGTAGAGCTGCTGAAGGGCATGTGTTTCACATAATTAATACACATTGCTTCTAATTCCTGTTTATGAGGAAAAGTCCTGCGTCTATCTACAGGCGAGCAAAGTCCTTTGGGCTTGTTCACAGTACGCCACCATGTAAGAGCATCTAATTTAACTATGTTGTGCTGCTAGTTTCCTTTTTACTTGAAATTGGATGATACTCGAATTGAAGAGAGTCTGCGTTGATTCATGACAAACAGACACATACTGATGAGAATAATAGATGTCAAAGATCCCTTTAAGAGACACTTAAATCAACACATAAGTTGCCCTTTAAATTGACTGACATAACCTAAGCGTAACTAGGAGTGTCAAAATATGAGCTCAATATTGATACTTCAAAATTTTTTTTTTTTAATCAATATTTTTTTTTTTTGACCAATTCAATTCATTCACTAAAGACTGATGACATTTAAATTCCATGAAAATCCAAATATCAATCCATTTCAATTGAATGTATTCCATAATAAACACATATTAAGGGTTTATGTTCTAATGTTGAAAAAAGACTGTTGTAGAACCAGGAAAATAAGGAAGGAAGGAAGCAGTGCTAGATAATATATTACATACTTTTTCATCTATGGATCAATCCCATACTAGGTTGTCACTTGTATCTTTTTTTCCCACATCCCTGGCTACTCATGGGATCCCACTCTTAATTAAAAGACAGATATGTTGTTTTAAATTAGAGTTTCCAAATAAAACACGGAGAAGCACCCTGCAATGACAGCTGACAATCACCAAACACCGCTCTGAGACCAAAGTCAAATATTACTGTGCATTTTTCTGCGTCAGGAAATGTAAACATAAGTCCTCTGGTTTGCAGGATTGAGGCGTGTGTTAGAGGGAGATAGGCTTTTGTCACTGAACAGCTTACTCTGTCCCAGTAAGCCGTCATAGCGTGACAGTGCAATTTGACAATTGCCAGATCACGAAAGCAAGAAATCCCCGACAGACGTGTTTGAAGACGTAAAAATACCCTCTGGCTGCCTCTGGTGAGTCCATGCTTTACAGAATAGTGGTAAGAAGGAGCAAGTCTTTGATAGTCCTCAGAGAGGGTGAGAAACCAGTTTTAAAAATGACCCAGGTGGAAGTGTGTAGTTTGACATCTGAAAATAACTTTTTCAACTAGATTATACATGTTCATTTATTCATACATGAGTAGAAGTTTCACCAAAGTAGAAGGTGTGCTCAGATTCACAGTGCTGCAGTATATGACAAAGCATTTTCTCACTGAAATTAAATATTCTCGTCATCACTGTTTTAACAAAATGTGTTGACTTGTTGGAGGTATGTCAGGAGAGGCCGCCTCCTGGACCTGCATAAACACCACGGCAGCACTCTCCGGTGACGCTTAAACATTGTTATCCTTGAAATCCTGCAGCTAAGATTGCTTAAAGAAGGAGAAGTGATAGGCCTTTTGACTCGCCGCGCTGCTGAAATTACTCAGTTTGAGCCGCTTTCATATGACGTCTCTAGAGACAGTGAGAAAACTGCAGATGATGCATACTTTAGATCTTCCACGCAGCTGTTGTGAATGATAATCACTGCTTTGCTTTTAAACACTACTGGCTTTGTGTGCAGAAAAAAATTCTACCTCCAAAAAAAAGGAATTAGGGTTTGATGATGAGCTCACCGAGTGCAATTCCCGCTGTACAAATAGAACTTAATGAGAAGGGTCGGCACGCAGCTCCAAGTATTAAAATGGATGGTTGTCAGGAGCGACAGGGAGCTGGGGATTTGTTTCGGATGAATTAAAAGATAGAAACATCGTATGCGCAGGAATGTTTAAGAACACACTACTGCAACTAAGACTTTTTTTTTGTTTTCGGGCAACACATGCGTCTTTTTTACTGCTGACATATTTTAATGGAGAAGTACAGTCCACATCCTGTTATAAAATAGGGTCTGAGCTTCAGTAAATCAAACATGAAGGTCATTTTTCTGCAGGATTCTTTAACTTCATTACGTTTTTTTATGGAAGTTCAAACAGTTCGAGGGGTCTTTTTCACAAAATCTGACCTTGGGCAAGCTAAGTGGTAAAGTGCCAATAAATTAAGTGACATCTTATCAAGCTATCAGAACCACACGCAGCCTTGCACACTATCAATTATAGACAAATAATACAGAACAAAGGTGATTCAAGGCATGTGCGAAAAGCATATCTGAAAAGTAACTGCAATTGAAACAATGCTGCATAATGAACAAAACATTGACATGTAATCTTGTAATTATAATCTTGACTGACATGAGAGCAGACGAAGCGAGTGAGTCACTTATTTCTGATGAAGAGCACAGGCTAACTTTAACAGGCATGCGAGAAAGCTGTCTGAAATGACCTGTGCATGTATTCACTGGGCACTGGATGAAATACTGCTCAGATGTCACCCATGAGTAGCACGCAACACAAATAATGTGCAAATTACACAGCAAATGCTCACGAGATGTTAATAAATTATCATATGGCATACATAATGAGAAAACGTGTTGTTCAACTGGCTCTTTTCAGAAAGCAAAAAACAAGTGATCATTTTATCAAAATCGATATAAGACCGAGGAACATTAACGAACAACAATGCTCAAGTGTGTCTTTATAAATCTAGCACGTAATCTAACAAGTGTGGAACATGTATGACGAGTCAAACATACAACACACGTTTATTAGCGCCTGATTAGTTGTGGAAGCTGTGAGTGCTCTGATCTGAGACACATGAGTAAACTTTAGAATGTCCTCAGGAGTCAGTCATGACTAAGAAACACAGATTTGTCATGTGGAAACCAGGACTGAACTTAAACACACAAACACATCTCGGAGAAGGCCCTTAACTATCACATGGTGAAGGTAAGTAAGTTTTATTTGTAAAGCGCCTTTCAGAGAACAGGGTCACAAAGCGCTTAAACAACAAAACAGTACACAGTTAAAAATACATACAAAATTAAAAACTTTAAAAGGCCAAAACAACACAATGACACATAAACACAAAATTTAAAGAAGGCCTGTACAAACAAAAAGGTCTTACGATGTCTCTTGAAGGAGTCAGTAGACTCCATAAAGCGTAGAGGGAGATCGTTCCAAAGCTTAGGAGCAACAGACTGGAAGGATTTCTCTCCTGAACTGTGTGTGTGGAACCATCAGTAGATTCTGATCCACAGACCTAAGAGCCCGAGCTGGGGTGTAAGGCTGGATCAGATCACCGATGTAAGGAGGAGCCTGACCATGAATAGCTCTGAAAGTAAGAACCAGAATTTTAAAATTGATCCTAAACAAAACTGGCAGCCAATGCAGAGTTTTAATGATCGATGTAGAGTTTTGTATTATTTTAAGGCAAGGCAGCTCCTTCTTGTTTAGACATGAAAATAAAATCGTGTTGTGACAACATTTTCCTAAGTTTCGAAAATGTTCTCGGTTGAAAGAAACAGTTTCTGGTAAGTAAGGACCTTGAGGGACTCCAAACAACAGATCCACTGATTCAGACATTATTTGATTGGCAGATACAATGAAACTGCCCCCAGAAAGGTATGATGAGAACCACTGTAACAAAGACTCTGACAGTCCCACTTCATCCCTCAGTGTTCTCAGCAGGATCTGGTGATAAACTGTGTCAAAGACTAAAGGACAGATCTAAAAGAACCAGAGCAGTGTATTTACCGGAATCAGCCGACATCATGATGTCACAGGACACTTTCAGTAAGGCTGTCTGCGTAGAGTGATGTTAGCGGAAACCAGACTGAAACTTCTCGTGGATGTTGCTCTGTTCCAGGAATAATGACTGCTCAGAGACCACTAAGATCTTGGACACAAGTGAGATTTTTGATGACAGTTTCTTTAAAGTAGCATCATATATATTTATAATATTATACTGGAGGAGAAAGAAATAACAAAGTCATTATTATAATAGAAAATAAAGTTTTACAAAATACTGAAACAATTAGAACAAAATTATAAATATATTAAAATCCAGGAGTGGTCGGTATATTACAAAGTGTAGTTTTGCTACTGCTAAAATGTATTTTAGTTTTCATATACATTGTATTTAAATATAACTCACGAAATGATGATTAACAAGTACTCACAAAAGATATTAAAGAGGAGAAGAAATAGAAAAAAACGATGTCCTAAAAGAAATAACTTTGTATTTACCGTTACAAAATCATTTTATCATTGCACAAACACAGTCAAACGGCCAAGCCAGTCCATTGGGGCCTTCTTTAGGACCAAAATCAAGAAGCAACGTTGATTTCTTGTGTCAGTTTCAGGACATCTAGTGTTTTCCGGCTATACTAACCTTTCTTATATTTATTAAAAGCCAATCTAAAATAAAAGAATATTCAAAAGCATTTAAGGGAAAACAAAAAATATAGATATACTAATTTCTAGGTGGTCAGAGTTGTTTGTTTAATATTCAGTGTTTCTGCTGGTGTAGGATTTAAATTGACATATGATGGAAAAATGTGATTCTTATATGTGCTTGTTTCCTCACTCAAACACTTGCAGCCTGTCCCAATTTTAGACAAGAAGAGTTTCTTGCCTTTCTGGGTGAAATGTTCAGGATTTATTTCATCCCTTGAATGATAACAGGTTTACAGCAACAGAAATAACACTCTGGGGAAATTAGGGGGCCGCCACAGTTATCGCAGAGAAATTGAAAGCATGCAAGATTATTCGGATGCACTTCCTGCTGAAATGATGAGTGCCTTGAGTGTGGATCTCTGCCTATCAATGCCTCGGCGCCCTCTGGAGCGCTGGAGTCTAATTGGTGGACAACAGAGGGGAGCAGGAGGAGTTGTGACCATGCTCCAAAACAGTTGGTTACATTGCAGACAACCAATTACCTGAGGTGGCAAATTGTTGGTAGTCTTTTGGATTGATGAATTGAGGGTCAAAACTGTAATGTTGCTGAGTCGCCATTATTGATCTCGCTGGGTATTCTTGTGACGACTTGACAACACTTAATGAGGGGAGGGAGGAAGACAGATAGGTAGACACATCCCATCACCATCTTCTGTTACCCCTGACCCTTTTTACCCTGGTCACTACTGCTCGATGAGATACAGGACACCCTTGCACTCTGGTTGAGGAACATCAAGACTCATTTAGATTTAGTTTGTCTATGTAAACGAAACCAGTCCTGGGACCAAATTCTGACAACTGCGGTGCGATACAAGTCAATGCGAACACAGCTCTTCCAGGTCCGGTACTTAATGCTGGACTCTGATATAACTAAAGATGGCTCTCTCACCTGAAGCTGCTTGACTTGGCAGGGTCATCTCCAGAACACTCATCACAAGCACCACAGCAAGTACGGCCCCTTTGCTTCTGACTGACGGGTATCGCTCACTCATCCTGAGAGAGAGAAGCAGCAGGTCAGTCTTCCATTAACTTTGGAACATTTTGGATCAGTCACTATTGTTTTACCATGTTCTACAACTATTTGACTGTTTGACTGACATTTAGGGACACTGCCCCCACCAACCAGTAGTGACAACATCATATGTGTATTGAAGATGGCAGGAAAAGCAAAGCAGCTCCACAAATTGTAAATAAAAAAAAGCCTCCTAACCTCAAAGCAGTATCACCAAAGTCAGGACCTGTAGCCATTTGTGGTCCGTGTTAAAATTGAATGACTTCAATAACAGTGAGAACATTATAGGCTACAGAAATTGTAGTCATTTAATTTGCATTAATGAAAAAGTGTCACAGAAAAAAAAGTCCAAAAAATGCTCACAAAAAATTAAATAAAAAAAAACTCGAAATAATAACATTTAAAAAAAAATAAAGAGGTGAAAAGGAAAATAAAAGGATGAATACAATTTCAAAGAATAATAAATGTGAAAAACTGAGCAAAAGTAAATTAATATACTATCTTGGGACCACTCCTGAACTACACCACTTCCCCTGTGTTCGCAGGTTGTAAGACCATTCTGAAGACCCTCTTATAACCCCTGTCCCTTTGTTCTCCTGCCAATCCAGCCTCTAATAAAGTGTTGAGGAAGTCATATAAACCATCCGGTCGGTCTTATCATCGACAGACAGCGATCGCCTTTCACCAGCGAAGCAGTAATTACTGGAAGCGGGGTGGTGTCATGTGGTGCGAGCGGGCAGCGTTACAAGCAGCGTTTACGCCTTATTTACAGTCTCCCCCTTCTTATCTGCCCTGCTCGTTGACATATGGATCGTCCAAACCTCGCTGGGATTCTCAAATGATTTATGTAATTAAGTTTATTTTGGAGAGGTGAATATGACCTTTCATTGGGATTTGTATTCATCCATGGAAGTCCCATGGGCCCTGGAGGCGAGCGAGGTGTATAATTAGAAGAAACCGGAAGTTGGTGTGTCTTGAGCTGAACCTCAGAAACTTTATGATCGAGTGAAACAAGAGAGAAAAACATCAGTGATCGATGCCATGACTTTGAGTCTCACAAATAAAGACATTTCTAGAACATTTGCGAGATTTGCCAGGATAAACAGTCGCAATACATCATAAGAAAAAACAACTTAATATTACAAGTATAATAAGAAGTTAAAGAAGGTTGAAATATCTGTTAACTAAAGGTTAACAAAGTCACTTTGAATTCAAACTTTCTTGAGTTTAACTCTGCTTAGCTAGCTATTTTTCAGTGTGTAATACAAAATTCATTCTATTCTCTTGAAATCATCAATGCTGTTTTACAACATGTAAAAGTAATCTGATTCCAAAATAAAAGCACTTTAAATCTTTGTGACCATCTTTTAGATCCTGTTCAAAAAGATAACAACTGTTTTTTGTAAATAAACAATCTACATGGAAAGCATTTAGGTTTAATGTTACATGTTTCTGATGTTATTTTTCTTGGGGAAACAAATGTGTTGAAATAATATTGAATAGTAAATAAATATTTTCAATGCAGTCGGTATTCAATTTCTGATACATCTTCTCTTTCTAAATTTTAAAATCATTTCATCTTCTCATCTTAACACAATTTTACTTCATGACTACAGATTTGTTTCTGGCGTTGTTTCTCAGGAAAGTCTCACTGTAAAGCTATAAATTGATAATATTGTTAGTAGTTAGTAACACTTAATTTCAAACACTGATTTTAAATGTTGGGAATTATATAAGTAATTAAAGATGATTTTTTTTTTCTAACAATAAAGATTTTATTATTTTGACACTAGCATTCTTACTGCCATTACACAGACTTGCTGCTGAAGTAAATTTCAACGCAGTGGTGCAAGGAAAGCATCTTCCTAAACAGACCTGGTATGCGGCATCGAGAAGGTGTTCTCCATGGATTGTAGCATTAACGTTCAACTTCAGGGAGGTAGATTTAGGCCCAGTTACGATTCTCAGTTTGAGCCCTAACACTAGCCCTACCCCTTCGCCATCCCTTAGGCCCTTCGCATTACCCTCCAATAAAAGTTTGAGATTTTGACCCGACCTACCCTCCGGTACGTCAGCAATAGTTGCCGCTGACGGATTATGACGTCAGCAGAAGCAACTGAGAACATGCCTGCAACAGCGGCTTTGCTCCTGGTTTTATATCTGCCTCTCTCTACAACAAGAAGCCGACCTATCCGAAGAAGAAGATATCATCGAAACACCAAAGTGCTGTTCGAAAATTTCACTGTATGTTTTTGCTTGAAAATAAGTTTTGTGTAACAGATCACCACGTGCTAACGATACCAGCGATGTTTGTGTTTCTTTGTTGCTGTTTTCTTAAAGTATGAAAACGGTAGTGAACTAAAGTTTGGAGATTATTGTAGCTGTGTTGATCGATGTATGTTGAGCTTTATGCACTTTTACGACTACGATCATGAGGGTAATGCTAAACGTGCTAGCAGTGGTCAATACAAGCAATCTATTTACGTGTTTCTTCGTTGTTGTTTTCTAAAAGAATGCAAACGGTAGAAAAATTAAATTTAGAGCTTATTGTGATGTAAATTGAGGTGTATGCATTTTTTAAGAGTGCATTTGCAAGCAACTGCAACAGTACTTGTAACAGTAACAATAGTCAATACAAGCCCTCCATTTACCCGTTTCTTTGTTTTGTTTTTCTGAAAGAATGAAATCAGTAGTAACTATGTTTACAGCGTATTGTAGCTGTGTTTCTCAATGGTTAATAGGTTTACCATCCCGCTTACATAAACCTGAAGTTATTTGAACATAGAAGCTTACTCAAACTATTATTTTTGAATGCCCATTTCTAATAGTGTGTGAAAATTCCTCCTCGGACTGGTTCTCTCTCAGTGTACTGCAGAACCAACTTCAACTTTCACACACTACGGTTATGGTTCAACTTGGAGGATGAGCTACAGCAGGATTTTTGCCAAGTGTTTGTTTTATTAAAAATGTTTATATTTTAACATTTGTATTTGTATTAATTGTACCAATATATAAATATTAACATTTAATAGAATGTAAATATGTAATTAAAAATGACAACACTAGAAAATGTAAAACTAAATCTTTTATTTAAACAAGAAGAAAGTCCAGCACTGGATTTTTTTCCTTCTTTTTGCTGGCGAGGGTGTTGCTGGGCTTAAAGCTGGGGACCCTGGGAGACCCGTGACAGAATCGGCGCCGGACGTGCTGGGATCCGGTTTGGGGGATTCTGCATCATCCTGGAGAACATGGCAACAAAAACATTATAATCCAGACATTCAAATAATGTAGAAATTATCAATGGTGTTGCTTTTGTGAGTGTTGTGTGGTAAACTGTTAAGACAAGTGTTGTCTTAACACATACATAAATACAGATGATTCACATAAATGACTTGGCTTTAATGAAATACACATGCAAGATTATTCGCAACAACAACTAGCATCTTCACTGTTACTCTTAAAAGTGTATTAGCATGGAATATCGTCAAAAATAATGCTTAATTAGCCTCAAATTAAAAAAAAAAAATGTATGTGCAAGAAATAATACTTTTCACATGAAATACACGAACAACTAGCATCTTCACTGTTACTCTTAAAAGTTCATTAGCATGGAATATCGTCGAAAACAATGCTTAATTAGTCTTGAATTAAACATCGTTTTTATGTGCAAGAAATAATACTTTTAACATGAAATACAGAAACAACTAGCATATTCACTGTTACTCTTAAAAGTTTATTAGCATGGAATATCGGCAAATATAATGCATACTGACGAGTTTATGAACAGTCACTAGCTAACGGTAGCATCTTCACAGTGTGTTAATATTTTATCAGCATGGAATATCAGCAAAAAAAATGCTTTCACATGAATTTTATGAAGACACATCAGTTTTAAAGCGACAATACTCACATTTGTGTACTGCAACGCTTGCCTGGCTTGCCATTGTTTTCCACACACCTTTAGAATGGCTACCTGGCGCTTTGTTTAAAGACTCCCACTTCACAGAGTTTAAAATTCCCTTTGCAACATTTGCTGAGAACATATACACACACTGTAGTTAAGTCCAAAACAACTCTACATAGTCTTGTTTTTGCATTTTGAAGTTAGTACTTTATAAACACAGTCTGACATCCCGGCAAAAGAGAGGTTACAAGAGTGAAGCCCATTATGACGTATTAAGGGCATCACTCCTCCTCCAGCTAGCTATAATCACACCTGTTGTTTATACTGTTTCAAGTCCATTTTCTAATGTAAATATTTCAACCCATTAGTTGCACTTTAATCACAGTATGTTTTCTTATATCCATAAAGATATTTTTTTAATGTTTTTTTTTTGGTTGTCATTTTTTTTTTATTTTCTTTACAAAATTCCAATACCAATATATATACTTTTTTTAAATTCACTACTAAATTTCATTTAACATTTTTTATACATACAATTAAACAAATATATTGTTTTTTAATCTTAATTAAAGTGGCACAACATAAAATCATTTTTTAGTTTGTATTCCCTGTGATGATGGTTTAATTTTTAACAATTTGGTTGGGGAAGATAAAACCAGAAAATTACACAAAAAAGAGCCTTCATCTGGTTTTGTAAATACTGTATATTATTATATTAAACATTATTTGTGTTGACTTAAACACATGATATATGACTATACAATGATATAATTCAATTCAATTCATATTTAAAGTGTCTTATCATAACAAAGTTATCTCAAGACACTATACAGTTGAAGTAAGACTATAGTGGAGAAAGGAAAAACAGATCCCAGCAATTCAACAATGAGCAATAAGTGAAACACTGTGCAGTGAACTATATATATAATGTTAACTCCAACTCTCTAAATATAGGATATTATACACAAATTTATTGTTTGCTGCCACTCGTGTGAATTGACATCCATATGTAGATTGTATATAAAAAAGAAAAGCAAGTTTTTAAAAAAAGTGAAAGAGAAAGTTTTCAGAAGTAACTGTCTTGGTTTGTCTCGTTCACAGGGTCGCTTTGTAAGCAAAACTGTAATGTGCACAGTTGATTGCCAAAAGCGTGAATCATGAAGAAGTCTGGAAGATCTTAGATGAAAAATTGACAGTAATACACAGAGATTTCAGTGAAATGAGTAATTATCCGCCACTAGTTTGTTTTTCTTGCCAGCATAGCAAGAGTTTTTTTTCTGTGTCTTCGCTGCGAGCTGCACTTGAGGCCACTTTTGAATGCAAATGAAGACTTTTATTGAGGAATAATGTTTATTTCTCTCACCACTGCCACCTCACTAATTCTCTGTGTGTGCTGAGATTTATTCAGAGATTGGACTTTTATCCCTTTGTTATGAGTTGGCTCTGTTGTTGCTTGTGTAAGCCTGCGGTGTAGATCATCGGATTCCTTTCTAGAGCACAAAGTGTATATGTTTCAAAGTCAATGGAGCGATACATTCTGGTGTTTGACCAAAAACTGTGATCATCATCATATTGTCCTGCCTCACTTGACTCAAGGAAAGATACTATACTACAAAAGATGATCAACACATTAGCATCAAGCTCGGAGAACACTTCTGTTTGGTTACCACAGTGAAACAGTGGGTAGAACCAGAGCCAAGCACAGTTTTTCCACAGGCTCAAATGAGTCTCTGTTCTAACACTAGGTGGCGTTATGAATGAAGCAAGTTGGATAGCTCACTATGACTCGAATCAAGCCTTGATACAGCAATAGAGGTGACACATCATCAAAGTAACGCTGGTTCAAGGCCCTCTATAAGTCATGGAAGTTTGTTTTCCGGCCTTAATCCCATTCAAGATGAGAGGGTACAGCGAGAGTGAAACACTTACTACAACTGCTGGTTCCTTTTTTTTTTATAGCATCTATTGTCTCGCAATGTGTGTCCTAAAGTTGAGAAGGTCAATCTTGTGTTGTGGAAGTGCGTCATATTTGCCTTCTGTCAACGCCTTGTTCCTGTTGAGAGTTTAGTATACGTGTTCAGTTTAGATTCGCTGTTACAATAAACCAAGAGACTCTGTGATGCCTCGTGCATTTGGTGTGACATAGACAAAGAGTCCCTCAGCTGTGCATTTATCTATTCTTTTTCTCCATGATTCCCTTCAGTAGATTCATCTACGACTCAACAGGCCTACACAAAAGTAAGGTCCTAACAGGCTATGACTTCAAACAACATGTATAACAAACAAAATGTGACTGTTGCAAAAGCACACAGATGTGGTTAGGGCTAGTGGAGTCAGAACTGCGTACAGGCAGCAAAGATGAAGTAGGATGTTCAGGGCAAAGAAGTTGTCAAGCGTGAGTAACACCACTAGGATCGACCCAGCTATGTTTGCTGTCTGCGGTGGCACCACTGGAACTCCCTCTTTCTCAGGTGACAGAAGTGAAACCAAGAAATCATGAGATTCATTACTGAGTCCACGTTTGACATTTTCCACAAAATCATATCCCTGCCAGTCAACACCTGGATCATTGCAACACCAGGTGTCCAAGTGTTTCCTAGAAGCCTTCAGCTTTTGTCTCTCCACTTTATCATCGAGACCTGTGACATCAATATGCAACTATTGATCTCTAATTAGGGTTTTTCCCCCTGCTGGGCAATAATTGAGGAAAAGGTTTTTACAGGGCAAAAGTTCACTTTGACTTTAATTCTTTGGACAGAGAAATAACGACAAACGTGTCGGCAAAACAATGGGAAGGAACATGACAACATTTTCTGAAGATTCCTGGATTAAGCTGATGAAACGTTATTGTGAAGGGAAGTGTATGAATGAATAAAGAGCAAATAGACAACTATAAATTAGTAAATTCACCGGACACGCTTTACTTGTATGACTCATTTCCCGCCTGAACAATCCTACACGGTTTAAAACTTGGGAAAAACTGGGCCTCCAAGGATCATTGATTAAAGAAAAAAGGGAATAATCACAAAAGAACATGAGCATTCCACAATATAATTTATTTACAATTCTCCACAGTGGACCATAATGCAAATTAAACTTTATTTTAATCACTAGTGACTCCAAGATCGGCATCAACTAATTAAAAATTAGCACCTCTATAATCACACTACCACTGTCACGAAGCGGTCGCTGTGGGACCCCGGCAACATGAACATCAATGGAATAGACAAGAGTCAGGAATCTTACTTTTCCCTAAAAATATATCAAAGGAAGGTCAAGTTTTAGCAGATGCCTTTCATAGGAACATATAATATTGCTCTAAAATACTGATGTAAAAGCATATCTGGTTTAAAAGATAGAAACGTGAGCCATTACCGCTCATCTGAGCCTCTGACAGATTCACATTTTATGTATACTTATCCTGGCTGACCCTGAGTGGAGACTTTTCTAATCGCAATATTTTTGGTTTACAGGTTGTTTTTCTGCCAGATGTCTTTCATATCAAGAGCTTCGAAAGACAGAGACTTTGATCACAAAACTTGATTCTTTCATCTATTTATTGTGGCTTATTCACACAGGAGATAGGAATTTAAATTAGCTACTTTGAGTGAGAGGCAGTGAACACCCTGGAAAAGCAGCCCACAGGTAGATATACTGTAGACTGACAACCACTCACACATACAGATTATTTAGTCAGCTCTTTTTTCCCTCCACAGATTGAAAACCAAAGCTGGATTTGAACCGGTCTTGCTATAAAGTTGCAGCAATAACCACTACTCAACCATTCTACAACATAGAAACATGAACGACTATTGTTTCTACATTAGCCCAGTCACCTTGCTTCATCAGGACATACAAAGTCAATAATAAATCTGATGAAATCATTTTAAAATTCTAAATCAGCCATGGCAACATGGTATCAGATAAATTGTCTAAGACTTGTGTAAGAGAAGCATGTCAAACACCGAAACATAAATTCTCTAACCACTTTAGCTGCTTGTGATAAACTCTTGTTGTTCTGCTCCATAAATATCTGGACTATTAATGAGCTTAAGCAGAAGCAGACTTATATGCTTTACATTCACACCAGTAATCATTTCAAAAGATTCAATTTGCTGTTTTTTGCCTTCTAAAGAACAGCGTGCACCAGGCGTGCGTGTAATCCTCTGGTGCAATGATTGAAGTGTGGACGTGTTCCCGTGGCGGGATTGGACGGAGGGATTACCCCACATATCCCCAACTCCATCTTTAATGAGGAGCATTCACCTTGGATGACTGTAGAGGTTCCAAAAACTGATGTTCTTTATGTTCCAAATGGTGCCATTAATTGACCACTCATTCTGGGCACCCTAAGACTATACACCCTTTATAGAAGTTCAACCACTAACCTCTATATTGACTTATACTGTACCTCTAAATCTCGGAACCGCTTCTAGATATGTTGTTGTTATATAGCATCATTATATTTTGTGAATTTTAAATAAATAATTTAAGTCTGATAAAAAAAAAAATTAAGTAAGGGGGATCCATTTTTATAATCATCCTCTGGTCTTTATAGGTTAATGTTTGGTTTTGATTACAGAGATAAACAACATTTGACACTAGTGGCTGTATTATATATCTATAGCTATATTAATTGGCTTTTAAGCTTCTATTCCCTAGATTCTTCAATTTCAATGGTGGTCATTTGACCTATTTGTAAGTAAGTAAGTAAAGGTTATTTGTAAAGAGCTTTCTAGACCAGGTCTGTTTGCTTCTAGCTATGGCAATGAATAACGACATCTCTTACCAAAATCAGCCAGAAAGGAATGGTTTGTGTTTCCTACCTTCTTTCCATACAAAAGTGTCTACGGTAGCCCTTGTATGGCTTCCATAAATACATATGCAGTGGTGGAGGTTGTTCACCTTGACCCAGAGGTAACACAAGGGATAATTATTCATCCCACATCATCTTATTTCAAATCACTTAGCTACTGTATATTCCATTTTCCCATTTACCAATACACACACAAACACAATCATTTATTCCAAGACTTTAAGTGCAATTTCATGCTGCGTTTTTTAAGGTTCAGCTCCTGAAACACAACAGAGATGTTCTGCAGTAAAGACCCAAGCCGAATTTTGCAACACAAGTATCATTTTCTCATCAACCTCTTAACCATACTGAATTGAGAAACATATTCCTTCCGACTCTACTTTTATTAAGCTTTTAACGCTTCTGTTAGATCTGTGAGATGAGAAGTGTTCTAAAGTATGTAATTTGTCAATCTGTCCTTTTTTAGATATTGCTGCCAAAAGAATCATGACGATGCTGAAAGAGCTACATATGGAGGTTAAGCAAATGTCACGGGACATTCAAATGATTAAAAAACGAAATTGCTAAATCAACTATCAATACTCCTGGAGCTGGTAGTGAACTGCAGGGAGAAAAGCCGTTTTTACCGGTGTTCTTCCCCCACCAACAGCAGTTTGATGAGGCTGAAGCTGCACTGAAGGAGGAACAAGTCTGTAAAAAGATAGTCAATCATATTTACAGTAACTTATTTTCTTAAATTCATTGTCATCTACATGGCTATGCATATAACAAACTTTACATTGAATCTCTTATCTGCTTTGCTTACCCGTCTGTCATTGGTTATAGGGACTCCTACAACTCCTCCTTACATCAGTGATCTGATCCAGCCTTACACCCAAGCTTAGTCTCTTAGGTCTTTGGATCAGAATCTACTGATGCTTCCGCGCACACGGTTCAGGACCAGAGGAGAGAAATCTTTTCAGGCTGTTGCTCCTAAGCTTTGGAACGATCTTCCTCTCTCTCTGCGCTTGATAGAGTCTACTGACTCCTTCAAGAAACATCTTAAGACATTCTTATTTGTACAGGCTTTTCCCTGATTTTCTGGGACTCCTGTGTTTGTCCTATGTGCCCTTTTATAGTATCTAGTTTTAACTGAAAATTGTTTTTGATTGTTAAAGCGCTTTACAAATAACTATTACTTACCTACTTACTTACTTAAACAGGATAATAAGTAGACTGATATATCTGTTATTTAAAGATGGAGATAACAATTATTCAGCTGAAAGTAATATAAATAAACAAATACGTAATTTTAGAAAGTTACTAAAACTGTATTTTCTAATTAATGGAACATTATGACATTCTTGTTTTGTGTTTCAGTGGCTGCTTGCCAATTTGACCGAAAATTGACAGAGTTGCAGTACAGGGACGCAGTCCAGAAGTGGCTCCGCTATCACCTAATAGGGATGGTGGAGTTACAAGACCAAGAAGGAAAAGAGCTAAGAGGGCACATTGTTTAATTTACATAAGTTGTTCAGGAAATTATTTTATGTTCCAAAAATGTGAAAAACATTAAGATGTTACAAAGTGTTAATATTGTAATTTATTATTATTTGGCTGAATACTTAATAAATAACTAAACGAATAATGGACTTTCTATTTTGTCATTATACCATGCAGTAAAGCAGCCGTTATGTTTTTGTGTATTTTGTTGTAACATTTTAGGATTGCTCCAAACTTGTCTGTTAGGACTATAACTTGAATAGAGTAAAAAATATTGTTTTTTAATAAGGAATATTAAAAGCATACAGAGGATGGATGAAAATGTTAAAATGGCCTTTATATAATTACATTGTTTCACAGATAATGCAATGCATATATTTTTGATTCAAAGTTGATTTATTGTTAGAATTGGTTCTAAATCCAATGTTGTTTCAATGTTAATTACAACATAGTTGAAACAACGTGGATTCAATATCAGAATTGATTGAAAATCTAACATTTTTACAATGACGAGCACTTTCAATGTACGTTTCAATATCAGACATAAATGTTGAAAGTAACCATTAGCCTGTAATTTATCAATGTTGATTCAATGTAATTTTGCTATCTAAAGCATTCTAGCTGGTAGTACTCAATAAGTAGTGATACATTTACGCTTTTTGGGGGTTGAGGTGAAGGTGGACCCTTTTAATTAATTTGAGGTTTTTAAAGGATATCTGACATTTTAGGACCTTTATATATACAAATGGATTTCTGAGACCTCATAATTCTTACAATTCTGACTAGAAAACACATTTTGAAGGCTATAGGATGACATTTCCAGTGAATTGTTGTGAGCTTGCAAGAACAAAACAGTGGGTTATGGCATCATCTGGAATTTCTGGAAATGAATGGAACCTGGAGCAGTAGAAAAAAAAGGAAAACCTACAGCAGCTATACATCTAAAAGAGAACACAGCCCACAAACAAAAAGGAGAGAACCGTATCAACAGTATGTGGAAAAACACTTGTCAGGAATTACTAATCTCCATTGATATTGTGTCAGAGAGGGATATTACTGTGAAGTACAGGAGCATGAGGAAATAATTAGGATGAGGAAACACATATAAAATACTTGTTGTTTTCATTTATTATATGGTGTGGTCAGTGAGAGATTAAACACCGAACAAGACAACACACTTTTAGTTTCAAGCATCTGCCATAAATCTAGCAGCTCATAAAGCGGACAAGACAGCTGTCACTGCTGACATCTGAAGCGCAGCCTAAAACAGGCGTGCACTCCCGATGACTTGCTAATCAAATCATTATACCCCAGCCTGCAGTGGGGTGCAGAGGCTCCATGTCCTGTCAAGTCAGGCGGGCGAGAAGTTCTCCACTCCTACCGCCTTCGCTTCTAATTTACTGCTTAATGGGATTATTCTTGGACAACTCTTCAGATCCATCCGAGGTTGTTGTTGGTATCGCAGAACTACGACCTGACAGCTCTGTGAGGGCGTTGCATGCTAAATCGGTTTCTCAAAGATTTGGGCTGAGTCGACCAGCATGCTAGTGTTACACCATCATAATAGCGTTATGTTGGATATTGAAGAAACTTTTGATTTGACATTCCTAATACGTGCTGCTCTTCCTCTGAAGTTACAACACACAGTCTCCCGATGAAACACAATGATTTACCAGCTGTAGATTGGACTTTTTGTATCGGACAATGACAGTTTTAGAATATCAAAGTGTGATTGTGGACTAGCCAGAAGAAAATTCCTGTCCAGGTTTGTGGGGACAAATAATCCTATCTTATACCAAAGGTCCACACAGATCCAGGGACCTCATTCATTCAGCTCTAAGCACCATGAGCACAAGTTCAGATCACATAAAAGCAAGTGCAACTTTGCACCAGGGGATACTTGCCTGTGCAGTGGTTAGGCTCTGATGCTCTTTCAGGGGATACTGATTTGGTCATTAAGCAAAATTGGCCTGATTTTAAGAAGCTCTTAAAATGTCCCTGAACTGTAGTTTTGTCTGCAGTCCTAGACTAAAGTTCCTGCCGCAATTCAATTTAGAACGAGAACCCAAACTCTGTTATGTGTGTATCCTGTCAATCACTAATCTTCCCACATCCACAGAGGCTCATCCAAATATATATATATTTCTGGCAGGGGATTCATCTGCCTCCCTTGCACCCCTTATAATTAAGCAAAGGAGATATGTAATATATAATGCATATGGTTTAAATGTAAATGAATTTGGACCTATTTAAATTTTTGCTCCATTGTGCCTCATTTACTAAGCTGATCAACCCCCTGTATTCATGCATTTAATTGATGAAGTAAATGCTTGAATACAAAAATGTCAGTGCACTGTAAAAACCCTGCTCCTTATTTAATTAATTGATCGTATTGATTGATCATATATCAATCAATCTCAATGGAAATAAAGTTACAGACCCTAAACAAAGATAAACATCTTACATGGTTTCTACTAGTGCTGTGTATTGGCAAGAATCTGGTGATACAATATATTGTGAAACTGTAGTAACAACAATATATTGTTTCTTTAAAAGAAACACTTTTTCTTGAAATCAATTTTACAATAAAGAGCAAAAACTTTATCTAATCAAATTTGAAAGTGCTTGTAGAGAAACACCTCTAAAATACTATAATAACAAAAATCTAAACTTATATTAACAATAAACAATGAAGTTCATTAACAGTCTCAAACCACCTGGATCAACATGCAATATCCAGTATCTGTCATTGTTTAATTTTTAACTTTAAACTCTTTTTTTTAAGCCAAAATGAGCCCAAACATCAGTTTTAAAAGCCGAGGTTAAACATATTTAGGGGGGGCGCTGCTTAGCATAGCATGGACTAGACGTGTTTTTTGGAGCTCCACAGAACGAATATATAAAAGTAATTTTTTCAGCGCACTTTTTGGACAATATTTGAATTTTACCTTTGCTAAGCCATATACATAAAAATGGAAACTGCGAAATGCCTGGTAAATCAAGCAAAGGTAGGCAAACAACGACTCAAGCCACAAGGCCTTCTACGCCAACTTTAGCCTTGAGCTCGATTGAAGTTGCTTTCCTGAAAGTTAGTGTCTCGACCCCCGACGCATCGGTCAACGAATCGCTCAAGATGGAACTACTATCTTGGGTGCGCAAGGATTTAGCTGAAATTCTTCAAACAGAAGTTTGCGCAATGTTGGAAAGTGAGATGGCGGTGATTCGAGCGGATATTGTTGCAGCTAGAGCGGAGCTCAAAGAATACAGGTTGACGATCGCCTCTGAACTCTCCGCCATGAAAGCTACGGTGAAGGATGTGGAAGAAAGTTTGTCAATGTGCACAGATGATGTTGTTTCACTCAAGAAGGAGGTGAAGCAGCTCACGGGGGTCATGGACCAACTTCAGAATAAATGCGAGGACTTGGAGGCGAGGTCAAGGAGAAACAACATAAGGATTGTCGGAATACCGGAATTCTGCAGCGGGCCTTTGATCTGAAGGACGCGCCGCTCCTGGAGCTCACCGTCTCTCCCCGCCTGGATCTACAGAGGGAGGCCGGTCAAACACGATCATAGCCCGCGTTCACTACTTCCAAGACTGTGAAAACATTCTGAGACTCGCTCGGACTAGAGAACGCATCAGTGTGGACGGAGTCAGCATCTCAGTGTTTCCTGACTACCCAACAAGTGTTGCCAAAGCACACGCAGCGTTCAATGACGTCAAGAGTCGGTTTCGTGGAGTGGACAGGGTTCGGTTCGGATTTGCTTATCCTGCCCGCTTCAGAATCATGTACAAGAATGTGGAGAAATCCTTCTACTCCGCTGCAGAGGCGCGCGAGTATGTCAACAAAAACATCAGCGGATACAAGTGACGCGTGTGACGTGTGAAGACATTCCGGTGAGACAGTCGTTTAACAACATTATAACTGATTCAACTTTTTCTACACAATTTATACAAGTTAATGTTATTTTGATGTTCTCATTTATCCTTGTTGATGCTGGTTATTCAAATATCAATCGTGTGAGTCATTCTTGTTGTCATTAACGTTTATGATAAATAATATTATAATTGAAGTGTGCCTTAATTGTATAACGTTTTTTTTTGAGAAGATTGGCGTGTGTGTGGGGGGGTTATTCTCTGTTGTTCAAGGGCATTATGTGTTGTTGTTCTTTTTGTTTGTTTTGTTTATGTTTACTCCATACAGTTACAAGTGTATTTATACCCAAGTTAAAATATGAGTAGTCACAATCCATTGTCTTTAGGTTGAACACGGTTTATATGATGGAACGTAAAAGGAGTTAACCATCCTATTAAGCGTAACAAAGCTCTTACGCACCTGAAATCATTAGGTAGAGAGATAATGTTTTTACAAGAGACCCACTTACGTCCAGAAGAACACTCAAAGTTAAAGAGTGGATGGATAGAAAATATGTATCACTCTAATTATGGGGATAGGTCAAGGGGAGCTGCCATACTTATTAGAAAAGGAGTCTGTTTTCAACTAACCAATGTCATATCTGATCACAAGGGAAGATATATCATAGTCGTGTGTAGATTGTTTGAAACTGAGGTGGCACTAGTTAATATTTATGGCCCTAACTGGGACGATCCACAGTTCTTCTCTAGACTAATAGCAACTATTCCAGATCCTAACAAATATAACATATTTTTAGGAGGTGACTTTAATCTCGTGCCTGAGCCAACGTTAGATAGATCCTCAACTAAACTTTTAAAAAATTAAACAAAATCGGCAAACACAGTAAATCTCATTAAACAATCTTATGCACTTACTGACCCCTGGAGGAAATTAAACCCCACTACCAAACAATATTCTTTTTTTTACACCCGTCCACCAATTGTTTTCGAGGATAGACGTTTTTCTGATAGACAACAGAATTTTGCCATGGGTAACAAAATGCCAATACCACAGTATTGTGATTTCTGATCATGCACCAGTCCAACTAGACATAGCATTTCCAGACAGTGTACCAGCTCAACGCACATGGCATCTTGACAAAATAATATATTCCACACCAGTGGCTGCAGTACACACTAACTCAATAACATCAACATATTTTAAACTTTACAGAGGAACAAGACAGGGTTGTTGTCTCTCACCTTTTCTTTTTGATTTAGCTATTGAGCCACTGGCTCTGGCCCTAAGGAAAGAGGAGGAAATCTTTGGAATGATGAGGAACAAAGAAATTCATAAATGTTCACCATATGCTGATGAGCTTTTGCTGTATTTGTCTAATCCAGTAGTTTAAATACCTGGAGTTATTGAAATATTGAAAATATTTGGTCACATATCAAGTTACAAATTACATTTTTCAAAAAATGCTGTATTTCCAATCAATGATCTGGCGAAATCAATCGACTATAATATCTTCCCCTTTCAGCTAACAAACACATTTACCTACTTGGGTCTAAAGATTACACATGTATACCAAGATTTCTTCCACAATCACTTCAAAACCAAAAATGACCTTTTAAGGTAGAGTCACTTACCAATCTCATTAGCAGGAAGGGTGAACACTATAAAGATGACAGTTCTTCCCCGTTTCCTTTATTTCTTTCAAATGATTCCTTATTGTTTACCCAAATCTGTCTTTAAGGAACTTGACAGTTTAATTTCTGCATTTAAATGGAACCGATTTGTGCCAAGAATGAAAAAATGTTTTCCGGAAATTCCAAGGTTGGAGGGAGGACTTGGTCTTTCTAACTTTTTGTCCTATTACTGGGCAGCAAATGTGTGAAAATTTGCATTTTTGGGTTGGTGCATGGCAGGAAAAACGAGGTCCACTCTGGGCTAATTTGGAAATAAATAATAATTATGCCATTTCTCTGCTAAGTGCTACACTACCAATAGGCCAGTACCAGATCTCCAACCCTGTTGTGAAAAATTCTTTAAATATTTGGATTCAATTTCGGAAACATTTTAATTTAAATGATCAAAGTACATTCTCTCCCTTAATGAATAATCATCTTTTCCCCCAATACGAGATGGACACTGGTTTCCAGGTTTGGCACAGAAGTGGACTGGTATTTTTAAAATACTTTATTCAAAATAGTAATTTACTAACATTTGAGTATCTACAACAAAAACACAATCTTAATAAAAGTTATTTCTTCAGATATCTCCAAGTCAGGAGTTTTGCCAATAAATATCTTAAATGTCCACTTGTGCAATCCAAAAACACATGCAATGAGATTCTTTCCTTAAATCCATACATAAAAGGTAATATTTCCAAAATATATAGGATAATGCAAATGTCAAACCTCTGTCATGGGATAAAACTAAGCTAGCCTGGGAACAATAATTAAACATTAAATTATCTACAAGTTTCTGGCAGCGTAGCTTAGAGTGTATCCATTCGTCATCTTACTGCATAAAGCAACGTCTCATACAATTTAAAGTGTTACATCGTTTGCACTATTCAAATGAGAGACTTGCTAAAATCTACCCGGACGTCAGTCCACATTGTTTAAGATGTTCTCACAGCCCTGCTACTTTGGGTCATATGTTCTGGCATTGTCCATCACTTGAAAGTTTCTGGCGTAGAATATTTGAATGTATTTCTTACATTTGTAAAAAAGTAATAAAGCCTTCTCCACACATATTTGGAGTACCTCCACCTGACCTCTCTGTATCAACGGCACATGTAAACGCAATTGCATTTTCCTCACTGACGGCACACAGACTTGTTCTTCTGCAGTGGAAATCAGACAAGCCACCATCATTTAAGAGTTGGGTTCAAGAACTTCTCTCTATGTTGCAGTTAGAGAACCTAAAATACAGTCGGTCGAATTGTTCGGAGAAATTTCATGAAACCTGGTCCCCTTTCATGCAGCATGTTAAAGAACTGAACCTTGCATAAGACATTAACAGTTTGGGTTTTGTTTTTGTTTCTACCTTCATATGTATGGAGTATTGTTGTTCCTTTTTTCTTTTGTTTTTTTATTTATTTTTTATTTTTTATTTTGTCTGTTGGTAAAAATGTATCAATCTATTATTGTATCATTGTATATCTATAGTTAATTCGTTTTATGTGTATGTATATATATGTATAAGAATGTTTTACTATTGCTATATTTTATTTATCTGTCTTTGTCAAGCCCTGATTGTGAAGAGGTGGGTGAGGGTCTGGATTTCAGAGACCACGGGAGGTTTTCTACAGGGGTGGAGGGTGGGATCTTTCTTTGTTTTTTTGTTCTACCTTTTATTTTATTTTTTTTCGTGTGTGTATCAAAATGTATGTCTTAATATCTGAAAATCAATAAAAAGATATTTAAAAAACAACAACATATATTTAACCTTTTAAATAATAATTGACTTTAATTCAAATTTATTTGAATTATTTTTTTTTTGTAAAAAATAAATAAATAATTTGATCTGTGAATAACACAATTTAAAGGTAAGTAAAAAAAGCGTTTTTTAACGTTTTTTTTGTGTCATAATTGATTGTCCAACTTAGCGCTGTCAGCCTTTATTCAACCACTATTAAACACAAACTCTCTTTTTGTTGGCTTGAGGCAGATTTCAACGATAAAGTCAACATTAACACTAACAAGAATGTTTGTTTTTGTAGACTTTTATGCGGTCTACAGAATGGCAAAGATAACTGCTTTGTTTTGTTTCGTCTTTTTTGTTTCTTCCATCTGCTCATATTCTTTGTCATGATGCTTCTCTAGATACTTAATATAGTTAGTGCTGTTGAATCCTGTGGAGGGATTTCTCTTTTTTTTTATATCGATACAGTCCTATTGAATATAAACACAGTATCGGGAATAAAAAATATTGCGATATAACGTTATATAGAAATTTGCTTACATTCCTAATGTCTACATTTGTATAAAAACAAGGAATGGTGTTCTCAAGTCCTCTTAGCTGTAGACTGTGTCCTCCATGGAGAAAAGATGGATAAACTTTACACTAAAGAAGCAGCTTCATGGGTAAATTTCAAAGCCGTTACCTGACACCGACGCCGAGTGCCCTTTCTGAGAGTTAACCACCAAAACGACCTTCCGTAGAGACATGTAGAGATGCTATCTGAGAGGCCGCACTCCCAAAACCACAACAGCCAAATGGTCTCAACCTCCGTGTTCCTCTGATCAGAGTGTCTCTGCATCACTGTCTCAGGATCAGGTCGGCTATTTCTGGCCCGGCACGGAAGGCGGATCACAGTCCACCACACTTCCTTTATTCAAAATGATAGGATCTCTGAGCACTGGTCTCTTCTTTACTTCCCAGTAATTGGCCTTTCAGCCCGAGCTTTATGAGTTATCAATAAACACGCTCCAAGCGGTTGAAATAATCACCTTCATTCTGATACCAGAACGTAAAATCATTTTGGGATTAGCTAAACAGGGCACAGACATTACAGCTGTAATAAGGAAGTGACTAATTGAATAAACCTCTCCAGTTCTTCCTCTCCGAACAATCTTTAAAATCACCGCCTGCTTGCCAGAGAAGACTGGGTCAAAGAAGCTGTACTCTGAGACTCTGTTGGATGAAGGGAGTTTTCTTTTGAGTTGAATAAGAATATTTATATATTTATTTTAAATCCAATGCATACTCGATAAAAACAACATAATGCAAAAGCACTGTAAAGACAAATAAAACACTTAAGACTGAAACTCTTGCTCAGTCACACTAAGAATGCCAGACTAGTTAACTGAAATAAATGCAGGAACATGACATGAATGAGACCAGAAGAAGCAGATCACAGGCTGTTAAACACTGTTGACATTATTATTGTCCAGGCTTTTTCGCAGAACACACTCATTCTCTATCTCCACCTAAATTGGAACCGCTTATACAAAAGTTAGCCCCCAAAACAATCCCCAAAACTAAAGACAGACCAGCAGGGACATTTGTAATTGCTTGTGGGGGCTGTCTTTAAAAAAAAATGGAAAAGTCCATACAAGCGGACACACAGGTGTTATCCACCTGGTTTGTCCCTTTTGTGAAGACCTCATTACCTGGATATCATAGTTAGCTAATGTTCAAATTCAAGCATTTTAAATAAGATTCAAATAGTTTCAGTTATGAAATGTTACCAATGTTACACTTGAAAGTGTTTCGTAATCTTTTGTACCCCACATGTCCGTGTGTGAGGTGAAAACCGAATAAAAAAAAACACACAATACTTTGTACCATAGCTCAAATTATCTGTGAAATCATGACATGACCTGAAGGCTCACAAGTACCTTCCATATAATGTTCATGAAATCGAGCACAACCACAGGTGAGAAACCTCAACCTTTGTACGTCAAGTTCTGGTGATCAAGACAACTGACTCGCCAGACAGAGTTCATTCAATTAAAGCTTCAGAATTAAAGCATCCCTTTTGCTTCCGTTATGCGTCGCTAATGACAAAATATTGCCAACACAGGCGTGTTTTATAAGGAGCCTCTCCTTGCTAAAGGAGTGTGTAGGAGGTTTTAAATAGAGCTCCTCCACTAGTGAACTCATCGGATAACATAGTAAATCCTCTTGAAAAGATCCAGGATCCAGCATGGATACACCAGAAATTCAGTAAAAGCTGGCTTAAATGTCTAAGGAACACAAATCTGAAAACCCTTTTTGAATAATTCCATTGACACTAAGCCGTATTTTCAAGTTTTTGCACAATCTCACATATGAATAGGAAGGTTTAACATCTAAGATTATCCCAGCCTGCATATAGATCCCATTTAGAGGATCGACTAAGAGGCTTGGTTGACCTGGTTTACAAAGAATCTCCAAAAGTTGTACTAAGTTTATTCACTTTACTTCACTTAAAAAACTGCCAAATGTTTTCTGTTATGGAAAAAAACAACAAGTGTGAATTAGATTTCATTTAAATATTAACCTCTGAGTCAAGAGTGAAAACCCAAATTTCCAGACTTTCTCAAATGTTTCACTCAGGCGCAGCGTTATAGCATTAACTTTTCTTCCAAAAAAAAACTTTTAATGTATTTTAATGTTGTCAATAATTATTAAAAATCGACCAATAATTCAATAATTTGTCCGAAAATAGTCTTAATGTTAAAAAGCTGGTCACGTTGAGGTTTCCGCGCAAGTTCAGAAGACAGTTAAGTGAACGCGTCTTTTCCAGTGTCAACCGGATTAAAACACCAAATAGGAGCACCATGCTTACTTCTCGCCTTATGTCCCTCTGTCTGTTGACATTTGAGAGAGAGCTTACAGTAAGTAGAGATAGGTAGGCCCTAGAATGCATTTCCCTACACTTTTGTTAGCCTAATTGAATGAATGGATAGGCCTATTCTGCTCTGTCTTCTCCCCATGCTCATCTATTTTCACGTTTGGCAATATTTTAATCCTGCCTGTTGTATAAAATCGATTGATCTTCATGAGTTATTTTGGAGCATGTTGTATGACAGATGATGTGGCCAAGTTCTGTGCCCGACGGATTGAACTGTTGGGCAGTGTTGATCAATAGGCCTATTGTTAACTTAAAACAATTAAACACAGTTGTGAAATATTCAGCCTCATGTTATACGAGCAGAACTAAAATTTTTTTTTTAGGGAAATACTTTTACTATAGGCCTCAGGTCTGAGATGCGCTAAAGCCATGTAAGGTGTGTAATGGAGATTCCAAAGTGCTCTTTTTGCTCAGTACTAAGGACAGCGATCGCGGATAGGTCCGTCCGCGCCGACACTCTTCACAATGCATCAAAATATTTAAAGAGCAAGCTTTTAAAATCTGTCTTATTATCTATCACAGATAATATGACAATATATTTGTCAGTCATTTTTTATTAAGTTGAACAGTGATTTTATTTTTTATTTTTTATTTAAGGCCCACCCACAATTGGTCTGGCCCGTCTAAAACTGAAATCCTGGCGCCGTGCCTGGTTCCACTCCTCCGGTCAGCTGTAATTATACCACACTTTGTATATATAACGAACGAGTCTCTTAAAGGTGGTAACAAACCTGATGCCTGACCAATCACAGCAGAGTGGCTGTGGCTATGGTAAACATGATTGAATCTCCAGAAAAGCGAAGCGTTTTAAGAGGAAAGGGAGTTGAGAAATAATTGTGAATATTTCAACGAAAAGAGAGTTTTGTACAAACGGACAAATACCAATGAGTACCAAAGAGGTTCAATTTAAGAGACTATCAAATAGTTGCTCTTTAAACAACAAATTTAAAATGAGTTAAGTAATCACGTTGTCCACCAGAGGGCTTCCAGGTTTTGCTGTTACAACTGTTACAACTGTTTAACTGAATAATCCCTAAAAATGTGAGTCACAAATATGTGGATGACATTATGAATGTTGTAACTTGATGTAGCTTTAAATTGACAATATATTTAAATATATTTGAAATTGCAAATGGACATAGTCAACATTTCTTCTAGAATGTTGGAGAGCATGATAACAAAAGAAAAGTCTCAAAGTGACTCCAGCTTTCACGTCCAGTGTCAGTTTTCACGGACTCATGGAGTTTTGTGAAGGACACGCAGGGAACTGTCATTACCAAGGGCAAACAAAGGTTGCACAAGTTTTCAACTATTTTTCTCTGGTCACGTGGCTCTCACCGCTTCGCCCCAGTACGGCAAGGACAATAGATTTGATTCCGAGGACAAGCTTCCGTGCTGCCCTTGAGACAAGACTACCGTTGGCAGTAAAGCACGGGACGTTGGAACAACACGCAGATGAATAATGATGGATGTGGAATTACATTCATACTTCAGCTCTTGCAGTTTAAGCCTGTTAGAATTTTAATAAAGTTGGTTTGGTGACCAACAATTGATATAGCAGAATGCCTAATTTAATGCCTTAATTCAAAACAAACAATACAATATCCAGTTTTTGTTATTCCATCTGTTAGCATCTGCTAAATGAGTGAGCAGTCATTCAAAGAGCATAACATCTAAGTTCTTGTTCAATGAAAGATCTGTTACTGTGAGAGAACCTTTAATCAACTCACACTCTTGTTTTAGATGAAAGAAAAAAATGCTTTAAGTCGCTATAGAAGTAGGTTGCTTGGTATATTAGAAAACACGCTGAAAAGGATGATATAAGAGATACAAATGAAGAATAGAATCAGTAACAAAAAGAAACCGAGTGAAAGGTAATTGACAAAAACAAAACAAAAAAGGGGAAATATATATATATATATATATATATATATAACCCCTTGGAGTGTTTTTTAAGATTGGCTTTGAACTGGACATTGATCTCACAAAACACTTTCATTGTGATCACCACTGACTCCTTTAAGAAACACCTTAAGACACTTTCATTCTTGCAGGCTTTTCCTTGATTTTCTGGAACTCCTGTGTTATCTTGACCTTCTAAGTATATATTTTATTGAGTATTGTTTTGATTGTTTAAGCGCTTTGTGACCCTGGTCTGGAAAAGCGCTCTATAAATATAAATGACTTACTTACCTATATCTTGAAACATATACGGAAAAGCCCTCCGAGCTACTAACAATGCCAATCGCTTCATTTTTTTGTCGTTATCCAATCGTATCTTTACGCCCAGGCCTTTAAACATACTGTGCTGTCTCATCGGGCTGAAAACACAAGCAGATTTGTCATCAAGGACTGCTTGGTAGAGGAAAAACTCCTGATCTGTTTTCTCTTTTAACTTTAAGTTTTTATATTCCCTGACAATTAATAGCATTTTCAACCGGGCTGCTTATCTTTCAGCTTCATATCAGAAACTGCTTGGATAAGTTGACAATAATGCTTGTGGGGGAGGGGGGAGTGAAGAGCGTTGACTTTTGCACATGGTGGTGATGATGAAGAAAAGGTGAGGAGCAAGGTGTCAGACAGAGCACAAGGGAAATCTATTTTTAGCCATGTAATAAAAGTTCGCAGCGCCGCGGCGACAACAGGAGACGCGTTGACGGGCGATTATGTGCTCTTTAATTATCTCTGCTAGACAATTATCATTCCAGAACACCAGGACCTCTACAGGAGGTGTGGCCTGTAGATGGTGTGACTGAAATTCACAAGGATTAAGTCACGATTGTGAATTTGAAGAACATCTTTGTGGAAGTTGTATGGTTTTTCTAATTTATACTTTGGACCAGTGCCTGACCTTAAGGGCCAGCAAGGGATTCTCTGCTGGCGTCAACAGGCTCAGAAGAGTAAAGAAGATGCTACGAATTAATCTACCATCAATCTCACCTCTGCTTTAACTTTTATCTGTGCATTAACTTTGTTCTTTTTTTTTTGTTTATCTTCTGTTTATAAGTTGATTATTTAAGTTTGTTGATTATTTATTTCCTTTTGTTGGTTATTTATTTTCTTGAATGTCTTATTAATGTCGGTTTAAATCTGTAACCGTTAAGTCTTTTATTGTTTTAAGTGTTTAATGTCTTTAATGTTTTGCATCGTGGGTTAGAGAGGACCACAATTTAATTTATGATGTATGTCTTAATACATGCATATTTGACAATAAAAGAACTTGACTTGACTTGACTTGAATTAGAAAATAAATTCTGATCCAACAAGGAAATTTACAACGTACAAAAAAAGCCATGTGCAAATCTATCAACACGTTATGTACTAGCATGGAGGTATTTACACCGAAATCATCACTGCTCCACCCAAATCTATCTTTTCAGGTTCCCAAGCAAGAGATCCAAATAGAAGGGGCTGTGAGCTGCATGGCAAAAATATAAACCATATTTTTGAAAGTTCTGGAAGACGACACCAAAAATTCAAACTCTGGGTCCAGTTGTTATTTTGTAAGCAGAGTGATGGTTGCCAGTTCAGTCAGCGAGATACATTTATGGAAAGAAGTCTGTTGGTAAAAGTGCTGGTCTAGAAGAGTTGCTCTTGGAGGTGAGCCGATCTGATACATAGTGCCTTGGGTGACTGCAGCCCTAAAGTATGGTTAATGACGTTCAATGGATGTAGAAAGAAGTGGAGATTTACATGAACTGAATTGGAAAATAAAAACACTCTCTTCCTTCATAAAAAGACAGTCCTCCCTTAAATGAAGGATCTTTCCTTTTAACTTTGGAACTCAACATAGAAAGACTACAGTTTGACAAAAATAAAATAGTCAGGTGCAGGTGCTCATAATTTAAGGAAGGAGAAGTGACTACAAGGATATACAACCAGATATAAAGGAAGGCTTAAACAAACTCCCTCACATGTGTTTGCTGTGTCTTCTCTTTCAAGATAAGCACGATAAGGGGGAATTACAAGTCCTCCCTGAATTGTCTCGGCTGGATGATTTGGCCATAAATCTCAAATATCAAACCACAGATTTTCTCCGAATGCCATCTTTCTGTTTCTCTACCAATTTAAAACCCTGCAGCTATGCAGCAACATGTCGTGAGATTTGAGGATTCTTGCTGTTCATTGCAGCAACGTTCCATCACTTACTGTGAAAGGCGTTTGGGGAAATGTGTCACAAGAACAAAATTGCCTGGATGATGACAGATATCAGCGTTTCAGCCGTTTATGAAGAAGATAACGATACATTCCCCACGTACAGTGCTGCCAATGATTGACTCGGATCTACTGTGTGTGAAACACTGTGTAAGCTGAAAAGATAATGAGAATATTTATGACTGACTGAGACATGCAGAGGCGTTCTGTGGCCAAAAAGAAAACATTGTTGCTCTGAACTATTATTATTTTTACCATTTTTGTCTAAATTTGGTTACATTGAGGTGATTTTTGAGTTAATACATCGTAGGACGTTAAAGTAAAAACAACAAGAAATGTTGAGTTATGTATGTTTGGGCCACCTGTGAGACACATTATCATTATCTCCAGAACAAACTTCAGAATTAAATAATAATATCAGAGAAGTGAGTCAGTTGAAACTAGCGCTTCACATTTTAAGACATCTAAAAGACAGATCAGAGAGCCATTGTTTTTTAATATAGAAAATGGTATAAGAAATAATGATAGAAGTGCAGAAGCATGTCTACAGGAGCATGTTTAGTTATTAAAAACAAACTCTATTGATAGAAAAATCTGCTACAATGTAAATCAATAAAGAGAAAACAATTTGTATAACAGTTTTCTGCCTTAAGTATGAACAAAGCTTCCACAGCAAGAGAAGTGTAAGGGTAGCTGCTTAATAGAGTTGAAGTTTTGGTCAAAGTTCAAGTTCAGCTTTAAGTTTTCTGAAATTTCAATTTAAAGTGCAGCTTAATAATTAAGCTTTAAAGGCTGGTTGAACTAGGAGATTAAGCAAACGTTTACATCAGAAAGAAGACATTTAAAACATCAAGTGAAAAGAATTAGATATGAACTTTCAATATGTTTTTGGTGAAGTTTCCGTACAGCCAATTGTTTTGTTTGGTATTACATCATCATAGGTTCCCAAAGCAAGTCAGGCTTCTTATTTTGTATAGAATATTAGACCAAACTTGTTTTGCAGAACATGCTGGAGTCAGTAGACTCCATTAAGCGCAGAGAGAGAGGAAGATCGTTCCAAAGCTTAAGAGTAATAAGCAATACTCAGGAGGATTTCTCTCCTCTGGTCCTGAACCGTGTGTGAGGAACCATCAGTAGATTCTGATCCACAGACCTCAGAGCCCGAGCTGGGGTGTAAGATTGGATCAGATCACTGATGTAAGGAGGAGCCTGACCATGAATAGCTCTGAAAGTAAGAACCAGAATTTTAAAGTTGATACTGAAAGAAACTGGCAGCCAGTGAAGAGTTTTAAGGATCGGATAAATTTGAGTTTTTCTACTAGAGTGAGTCAGTCTGGCTGCAGCATTCTGTATCAATTGCAGGCGAAACAGCTCCTTTTTCTTTAGACATGAAAACAAACTGTTGCAATAGTCCTCATGAGAAGACACAAACGCAAGGATTACAAGCTCCATATCATGTTGTGACAACATTTTCCTAAATTTATAGATTTTTCTCAGTTGAAGGAAACAGTTTCTGGTCAGTTTTCTGCAGTGTTGAACTAGAGACATGTCTTTATCAAATACAACACCCAGGTTTCTCAGACTCAGTTTGACAGACTGACCTAAGTCACCCACGTACTGACTCAACCCTGGAATCTTATAATCAGTTTGTGTTTTGTCCACATTTAGCTGCAAAGTGTTTTCACTCAGCCATGTTTGATTTCTAGTAAACAATTTGCTAAGCTGTTCAGCCTCTGGGGCTCAGTTGGATCAAATGAGCAGTAGAGCTGGATGTCATCAGCAAAGATCTGGTAAGAAACAACAGGAAATCTCTGAATAATTTTACCGAGGGGAATCAAGTACAGCAAAAACAATAATGGTCCCAGAACAGAACCTTGAGGGACTCCACACAACAGATCCACTGATTCAGACCTTATTTGATTGGCACATATACTGAAACTGCGCCCAGAAATATGTATATTATGTATGTTTTGTTTATGTGCAATATTTGGGTATGGTTTACCAATGGTGTTCATTGCTTTTGTTTGCCCTTGCGGACAAATAAAAAGGAGCCTTTAACCTTTAAACCAGGTGTCCATTAATACCGTCCACAAGAAACCATTAATGAGCTCAGGTTGTAAAAAACACAAGTGTCTAATTATCATTATACTGAAAATCTCCGATAATAGCAAGATTTTTTTTTCCATATCACACACCCCTGGTACCAAGAAAAATACAAATGCAACATAATGAGAAGCTTCCACAGGGTTTCTGAGCTCAGGTTATTTGAAAGAAGCAAGACTGCAGACAAGGCTCACAGAACCTTTTGAAAGACAAAGAAAATATGAGCCGCATCCAAATAAAGCCAGAAAGAACAGGCGGGTTGCTAAGTTCCTGTCAATGGATCAAGTTCTCATCCTGTGTTGCCACAGTTACCATTTTTAAAGACAACTGATTACTCACTTAAAAAGTAACAAAGTTACTTTACTGAATCATTTATTTTGAAAGTAACTAAGTTAAATTACAAGTGACCTTTTTAGTTACAACGTCTGGCTTCAACACTTCCTTTTGCAACAAAACGACAACTGGCTTTAACAACACTCACTTTATTGGTGCAATATCACAATATATAAAAAAATGAACTGAAATACATATATCATCACATGCATAATTCAAAATATATATTTCAAAGATAAATTGGTTTTTATATAAGATGAAAACAAAAAGTATTAACAAACACATTATTTAAACATGTACATTTTTTTTTAAATATATAAAGGAAATATTTGCTCTATTAAATTCCTTTGAACATGTTCTATGGACATTGAACCTGTGGTTATGCAAAACAAAACAAAACACTGTGCTTCGTATCTTTTGTTGCTTTTGTTGTAACTGAGCATTATGAATGAATCAATAGAGTGGAACGAATAAATCAACAATAACACAACACAACAATTATAGCTTCAAACTCAAAACTGGTTTCAAAATAGTAACGCTTCAGATGACTTGTTACCAGTGGCGTCTCCGACATGAGAGGTTGAATGGGGCACAAGAGGTGGCACTTTACAGTGACGTGTATTAAGGTTCGTGGCTGGAGAGGCACTGACTCCTCTGCATTAGATTTACAATAGTAAGAACTGAAAATAGCATAACTTTTATATTGACCCAACAGTATGCAACTCTGCTTCATATGAGCATTCCTCTTACTTTCTTATTTAGAATGTATATAGATCTCGTCTTGTGTCTAATTCCTATTTTCTGTGAACAAATTCGAGTCTATGTGTGAAGCATACATTTTATTTTGACCTTGAGTAAAAAAGTTAATTTTCAAACTTTGAAATAGAGTGCTTTAATCACTTTTATTAAAGTTTGTCTAACAAAAAAGGGGATAATCATTTTAGATTGCTGAAAAAAACATCTGTCAGTTCATGTAAGCCAACCCATTTTTTCATTGTCATTGAGCACACAATCTATTTTGTTTAAACAGTCTCTGAGGGCACGGCCCTTTTACTAATGTGCGTTGAGAGAAAAGCATTCGGATGGTTTTGCATAAATGTTCATGACAAATTTTCTTAGAAACATGATTTTTTGTTGTCTTGAAAACATAGTTCTAAATAAGAGGCTAGAAAAAAGTAAGCGGCTGCTGTAGGATGTAGGAGAGTAAGTAGTTATCCTATGAAAAACTAGCTTTGTACAGTGGTCCCTTGTGTTTCGCGGAATTTTTTAGTGTAATTTTGCATGCTTTTATTTAAGTGTACAGTATGAACATGCATTTCGTTCGGCGTCCTAATTGGCTAAGGGAGAACCGCATGTGTTATCTGCGTCCTGATTAGCAAAGTGTTACCAGCCAGTGTTCCTCCTTAAAAAGGTGGTATTGTAAGTTGTGGATGTTGCATAGGGGGGCATGTACTCATACATTTGTTGTGATTGTGAGAAGGCGAGCAAGGCAGCCGCAAGTGTTCGTGTGTTCGAGAAGTCCGGTGGTCCTGCTTCCAAAAATAATCCAGTCAAGCCGAACAAAAGAAGTTGTTACTCCGAAGTCTCTTGTGACAAGTTTCATATCAATAAAGCTTATTTAATCTAATCTAATATATATAAAACTATCTGCACAGCGAGTTTCCAACGCCAAGAAACGAGGCGGCTTTGTTTTGAAACCAGCGGGTCTAACGGTCAAGACGCCAGAAAGCCTGAAAACAGGGTTTGATCTTTGGTTTCATTTACCATTATTGTACTGTTGAATGTGTGTCCCATTGCAAATAAATCCTTCTCTCTGAATGATCTCTTCACAAGAGAAAAGTTAAGTTTATTGTGTCTTTCAGAGACATGGCAGAGAGAGAAAGAGTTTATTCATCTTAATGAACTTTTTCCTGCTGGCTGCGCTGTAGTAGGTAAGCCTGTCGTTGTGGGTGTGGTTTGGCTGTTGTTTTTAGAGATAGTTGTTCATGCAAAGTGATTCAGACACAGGAGTTTACTTCTTTTGAAGTAATGATCTTAGTTGGTTCTACAAGACCTTTCTATTGTGTTTCAGTCTAGCTACACCTGGACCTGCGGCAGTGCTCTTGAAGGACTTAAGTGACTTAAAACTTACTGAAAACTGACCAGAAACTGTTTCCTTCAACAGAGAAAAATCTATAAACTTAGGAAAATGATATCACAACAGGATCTGGAGCTTGTAATCCATGCTTTTGGGTCTTCTTGTTTAAACTATTGTAACAGTTTATTTTCGTGTCCAAACAAGAAGGGGCTGTCTCGCCTGCAGTTAATAAAAAAAATCTGCAGCGAGAATTCTGAATCGTTTTAGTAGAAGAACTGACTTTTAACAGAAACTGCAGAACACTTTGCTATGGTCTGCTTGAATCACCAGATTTGTGTGTTCTTGGGTACATGTCTCTGGGGAATTAAATAGCTGGCAGTTGCTATTAGAGGTTGAATACACATAAACACTGCAAAGATTTCGTCCCAATTTTGGTTTAACACTGAACATGTTATTATGATCCTCCGATAATTTCCAATAAAAGATGCATCATCTGATCAACTATAGCCCTCGATTATTCCACACATGGGCGCTCTGCTGGTTAAACTATTCATGTATAGGGAAAAACATAGTTAAAACCTGAAAATGGTAAAAGGATTAAAAAGCTCAAACTTTAGCCATCCTGGACAAAGTCTGGCTCGAGGTTACCCAGTAAACAAAGTGCAAGGCTTGTTAATAACACACAACCTTTAGCTGGTGACCATCCTCAGTGTTGGACGGCAGCAAATTAATTAGTACCTGGAAAAAGTAGTGAATTTAATCCAAAACATTTCCCATTTTTCTTGTGAAAAATGCTGAAACGGGAGGATATGGAAATCCAGCGGAGCGTGACAGACCTAATGGGTTGGCAGCTCTCCCCTAAAATGAGAAGGGACTAATGGATCCTCCATCCTGGCTAAGATAGCTCAGCCAGATTGTGTGTGGATTTAAGTGATTAAGAATATGGAGGCCCGTTCCTAGGTTTGTCAGGAAGAATGTAATGTATGACAATGAATGCTAAAATATGATTCCTCATTTGGAGAATCTATTGCTCCGGGGCACATTTCAAACAAACGATTTATGCAGTGACTGAATGCACATTATCCTGCAGGAATTGCCTAGAGGGAGCGAAGCTTCTGGGGACGAAAAACAACCGCAAAGACAGTTTTGAGGATGAATATTCCTTTTTGTACATAGGGAGTTTTCCCAAAGAAATTCACCTCTTTTACTTATCAGGACCTCTTTAACTTATCAGCACATAGCTAAATAGTTGAAACCACTTTGTATCAGTTATATCAAGTCATTTTCAGAGAAATGTATTTGATAAATGACTATGAACATATTAACATTACAATTAAATAATCTATTAGGGGAAAAAATGAACTTTAGGTGACTTTTGACACAAGCCAGACTGTTGCCACATCTCTTCATTCAATAAGCCCCATGGTCTCCTTGAAAGCCCTCACTGAGGTTATTTGATGACCATTCACCTAAACTTACTCCTTTCTTTGAGAGAAAGCAGCATCAGTCCTCAAGGGTTCTGGCATACAACTGAAACACTTTTGCTGAAGGACACACCACAGGCTTAAAGTGGACAACACCTCAGAGTATCTGGCATGAAGATGCAGATAAGATGTTAAAACTCAAGTTGGTTCTTTTTTTTTTCTTCATATGTAACTGATGATTTGTTTACTCTAACCCAGACTCACACCACTCATCTGGTTGCGGTAAAGTTGTGTTTTTGTTGTATGGGAAATGTGATTTGTGCACATTAATCAGAGGAGTTTTACAGAGACAGGGTCTTTAAATTTCAGGAACAGCAGTGCTGCTAATAAAGGATCGGGCTCTATTTAACCCTAATCACTTGGGGCGCCATGTCAAAGATAGTTCAGTTAAGAAATCAGTGATAAAAACGTTTGGGGAGATAAGAAAAGAAAAAATATTTGGGGAAGTTAAAACGCTTGAAGTTTGTAACATTGCTTAATGACCAGCACATTTTGCACAAAAGGAACCAAGACAATGATATTTGAAAAGTTTAAATTTACAACTGGCTGATCCAATTAAAACTTTTACTGAATTGTTACGACTCAATGGGTGGACCTTGCTTAATGTGATGTCAATACATTTCTTTAATTGTGAATATTAACAGAATAAAATGCCAAAACGTAATGTTATTTGTAAAGCACCTTTCTAGACCAGTGTCACAAAGCACTTTAACAATCACACATACACAGTTAAAATGCATAAAGACCAAGACAACATAGAGACAAAACACATGAGTTCCAGAAAATCAGGGAAAAGCCTGCACAAATAAAATGGTCTTAAGATATTTCTCAAAGGAGTTAGTAGACACCATCAAACACAGAGTCATCAAAGATCATTTCAAAGCTGAAAGTAAGAACCAGAATTTTAAAATTGATCCTGAAAGAAACTGGCAGCCAATGAAGAGTTTTAAGGATCAGGGAAATGTGAGTTCTTCTACTAGAGCAAGTCAGAATTCTTGCTGAAGAGTCTTGTTTTAACTGCAGGCAAGACAACTCCTTCTTGTTAAGACATGAAAACAAACTGATACTGGACAAAAAGTCTAAACAAGATTATAGATTTTTCTCAGTTAAAGGAAACAGTTTCTGGTCAGTTTTCTGCAGTGTTGAACTAGAGACATGTCTTGTCAGATACAACACCCAGGTTTCTCAGGCTCAGTTTGAAAGACTGACCTAAGTCACCCAAATACTGACTCAACCCTGGAGCTTTATCATCAGGCGAAATAACCAGAGTTTCAGTTTTGTCTACATTTAACTGCAAATAGTTTTCAGTCAGCCATTGTTTGATTTCTATCAAACAATTTATTAAGCTGTTCAGCCTCTTCATGACATCTCTGCGTGGCTGACACGCCTGGTAACCATATAAACAGCAAACTGCTTTACGGTAGTAGAGGCAGTTGCATTTGGTTGCATTCTTTATCATGGAATTATTTAACCCAATATCCCAGCCACTTGGCATGGGAGGCGCTGGGAACCTGGGACACAAATGGACAGAGATGGACTCACAATTTAAACTACACAACTAACGTGTGTGCATTTTATGTGTGTGTGTGTAGTTTTCTCCACACCTGAGCACCTCTCAAAGCTCTACTTTGCATCACAATTCTTATTATTTTTTGTTTCTATTAAATAAAACACTGATGTGGACACAGCCACATACATTGTGACACACGGAAATTACACTGTTAGATTATTGGCTTCTCAAACTGAATTACTATCCGATGTTTAATCTTTCAACATCGTCTCTAGCCTCGTGTGAGAATGTAATCTCGCCTAATGTAATCCTAAAATGTCCATCTGCTCCAGAATTGATCGCCTGACCCGCCTTTTATTGCGTTTTCATGTCGTATAAAGACAATTTATTACACTTCTAAAAGTTATTACGCCATCTATCACCACAATAATGAAGCACAGGAGGTGCTGCATGTGTGCATGTAGTATACACAAGTCAAATAAATTAATCTGGAATTAAGGAAAACTTTTAAGATGGTTGAGGATTTTATCTAAAGAAAATTATTATTATTATAAAAATTAAAAAAAAAAAAAAAAAACTTTGTATGTTCAAATGAAAGTGTGGAATGTGTTAAAAGATAAATTAAATAGCTTTACAAACACTACTCTAATAAGGTACAGTATCAACTATTGCTTTAAATGGTGAGAGTCATTCAACATTTTTGTATGTGACTCTCAGCAATTCTCTACGGGAAGCATTTTTTCCCTCTCTCTTTCAGTTCACCTTTTATTTAACAAAAATGTTTAACTGTCGGACATAACTTTGCGGAAATAGCAAAAGGACAACAACAACAGCTCCTCCTTCACGATCAGCAGAATTCTATTCTATTCTACTCCACGCTCTCACCACATGCGAGACAGAGATTTGTACAAACAGACACATACTGATGAGTGTAATAGAGGTCAAACTAAATTGATAGAAAGCTGGTTCTTTTTTTCCTTTTGATGGATGCCAGATTTAGACCCCAATAATTAAAACATTATATCACATCTCTAAAGAGAGCCAGTAATAGAGGTTTCGGTATGAATTAAATTTGGTTAATTTACAAACGTACAAGATCCACCCGTAAATGACACAAAGATAAATAAACTCATACTAGTATAATTCACCGATGCAGATTCCCTTGCCTGCAAATGAGAGTCAATGGAAGTCGGGGTGGCACTGGAAACACGGCGTCAGAAAAACAGCTTTTGTACAGCTGCGGCCATATTCGACAGGTGCCGGTGGATAATTGGGCTACAACTGCTGCGCTGCTGTCTTCGAGAGCTCATTACTTTCACTCAGAAGTTCCCCTCACTAAATATCCGCCGCCAAGTGACCCGTGGGGCTTTGGTGGAGATGCAGTGAAATCTCTTTAAAACGTCGACATTAAAGCTCAGCCGCACCAAAGCTGTTGACGTGTGGCAATAAACACACCTGGCAGGAAGGCATCGCAGCGGTTTCAAACTGCAATGAGATTACTGTGGTCGGATAACTGATCTGTGCTCATTACAAAGGTTTCTCCCACACCGCCTTAAGCTTATGCCAAAATGTGACTTTTAGATGTTGTCAGGGTGTTACAAAAAACTACTCAGTATAGACGGTAGCAGAGAAAGATTAGAGGAGGCAAGGATGGTTTTAAAAAGAAAAAATATTTGGTCAAATTAAACTAAATGTTAAAGAAACCATAATAATTAAATGAGATAAATATTTATATAAAACATCAATGGTCAAAGAAAACTTCAGTGTTTTGATCATCAGTTACACCCTGATATCGGTATGTAAATTAGTATTGTGACATGTGCTGCTGGCGTGTTTGTGTATGCGTGCGTGTCTGTAAAGTGTATTAGCTTGTACATTCACACAAGTCAATAAATTACACTATTTTGTACTGTATTACAGGTAATGCAGAGAAACAGGCTCAACTGTGATAAAATGAGGAAGCTGGAAGAAAAAGGCAGACATGACTGACAAAGTGTTTGAAAAGTGGTTTAGTTTACACTAAAGTTGGTGTGATTTATTACACATTACATCATTATTATTAAATATAAATGTTTTCAACACACCTTTTTCCATTTTCTCCACTTCCTCAAATGTAAGGCAGCAGAAAGTCATCGACGAACATCAGCTATACATTTTGCATCATATGTCTTTTTACACAGTGAAAATATTTAAAAAATATATATAAGTAAGTACGTTTCAGTTTCAGTTTATTTATTTAAAAGGACAAGTAAGTAAGTAATGGTTATTTCTAGAGTTTTCCTTTCTAAAACCAGGGTCCCAAAGCGCTTTAACAATCACAAACAATACACAGTTAAAATATGCATTTTATCTTCTGTTGTTGTTTCCCTTAAGGTTTTAACTCAGCAAATCCCTTTGCTGTAATCCAATATTAAACCTCCTTCTAAAATTCCACTTAAGTCATGTTCTCGCTGGAGCAGATTGCATCACTACAGTGAAAACTACTTGTTGCTTAATGTTATTTTTACTTTGCATATTGTAAATTACTAGACCAGCACTGGCTCGTTCAAACACGTGCTGAAGGGAACAGATGCTGGGCGCCATGTTTCTAATCTTACACCTTCAGATGATGAAAACTCTAAGAGACGGATTCTAGAAATGTCTTCTAATAAAAGCAATTGCATTAAGACACCATCTTTGTGTCAGAGTGAAGACACAGAGAAAGATTATATACCAATCACGTCAACGTCATGTATGTCAGATACTAAAGATTTCCTACCTTTTCTCCACCATCCAACTTGAACAACAATAACGGAGTTTATTGACATTTGACAAAAGACTGTACCATCATTAATGCTATATCAGAGATCATGGTATCAGACTTTTTAAACCTTTACTGTTTCGTATTGTTACATTTCCTCAAATGACAGAAGCTCCCAGAGTTCCTATCAATTGGTCGTCCTGCATTCGCAATTGAAGTCTGCGTGTGAACTTGACAGAGATTATAAAGTCTACACCACCAGACTCCCTTTTGTTTGAAAGTACAAACTGTGGTGCTATGTCAAAGTGTTACTCACACACTAAAACCTGGACCTCTGGAACAAGATGGGTAGAGTTTCCCACATGAGAATAGAGTTTGATGCTGGCATGCTAAACGAACATCCAACAACCAACTGGCTATGCTGTGTTTTTGGAGTAAAGTTGTTTACAATATTTCCATTTAATCTTTCAAATTGAACCTATCCATCAACTAAAGCTCAGAGCCATGGTTGACCATGTCCAAAAAACAGTTCTTAACAGATTAAAATCTTGTCTGGGTGATGTAGCAGCACATAACACAACATGAACTTCCAAAAAAGCCCACCTGCACTCAATTCAATTTCAATTCAATTTTATTTAAAGTGTCTTATCATAACAAAGTTATCTCAGGACACTATACAGTTGAAATAAGACTACAGTTGATTAAGGAAAAATAGATCCCAGCAATTCAACAAAGAGCAAGAAACAAAACACTGTACAGTGAGCTGTACAGTGAGATATGGCAAGGAAAAACTTCCTTTTAGAAGGCAGAAACCTCGAGCGGAACCAGACTCATTGTTAACGCCTGCCGCTTTGACCGGCTGGGAGGAATGATGGGGGGGTAGAAAAATGGATAAGGAGAGGAGTGGGGGAGGATATAGTGAGAGAAAAGAGGAGAGTGTAGAAGAGTCCATGGGGGTGCTGGAGAGAACTCGGGATCTGATGACGTGGTGAAGATCCTGGATCAGCAGCCGCTCTGGAGGTGGATCCCTGGATCAGCAGCAGCTCTGGAGGTGGATCCCTGGGGCTCAGGGAGAGAAATAAAAGGTGTGGGTTTGGGACAAATGTATACAATACACAGGTATACAGACTCCGGTGACGGGTGAAGATATATAGAGAGGAGAGGGGGGGGGGAGGTTGAAATAGCCAGGCCAGAGGGCACATACCTAGCACAGCAGGATCCAGACACGGGGGCCCAAGCCGCGGCAGGAACCCACGGGAGACCAGGACCCGGCAGGCGAGATAACCACCAGAGCCAAGCCCGACCCCAAACACCAGCGAGAAGGCGGACCACCACCGGGGGGGCCCCGGCGGCGCGAGAGGGCAAGCACAGGCGAGGACGGCCGAGGAAGCAAAGAGGGGGAGGCACCAGGCGCAGGCACGGAGGCAGAGGGGCCAAGGGCCCGCCCTCCAAGGGACAGCCAGAAAAACCAGTCAGGGGATAGAGCTCATTCATACAACCTTCATCACAACATCTCCTGTGTGTACCACTTTCATGTACCACCTTCTACATCCTTTCCAAGTATAACTATACATATTATCTAAACAAGATTGTTTTTCTAGGATCTAGATCCAATCCCTTTACATGCATTATTATTGAAGATTGATACAATACTCCCTTTGGTTCATTCCAGTGTTACCTGAGTATTATATATTCTTATAGGTGTGTCAGAGAGATAACTCATCCATCAAGCACGCTGTTTCACAAGGTTAAATTCTCATCGGGGGGTGTTCTAATAAACTGTCAAAATCTTGAGGTTGGCGGCGTAATTGTTTCTTACGTTGTTGAAGAGGTTCAATGTGTGTTATTTGCAATGGTATGGAAGTACATCAGTGCCATCAGAGTATTGAATGGTTGAATTTACTTTTTTTTTTAAACATTCAAAGGTTGAATTAATTTCAATCATTCAATATTTGATATATTTTAATTTAAATTATTCAATATGTGTTATATTTAATTTCAATTATTCAATATATGTTATATTTTAATTGTAATTATTCAATATTTGTTATATTTTGATTTCAATTATTAAATATGTGTTATATTTTAATTTCAGGTTCGAAACCTTTTCTTGAACTTTTGTCAAGCGATGACATGTTTTAGAATTAGCTACGAAATAAAAAATATTGAATAGTTCAAATTAAAATATAACAAATATTTAATAATTGGAATTATTTCAACCTTTCAATATTAAAAAAAAAAAAATTCAACCATTCAATATTCTCATGGCACTGATTTACTTCCATACAATGGAGCAATTATTAAGTAAAACTCAAACAACTGTGTATTGGTGCTCATCTTTCCTTAAGATATGTGAGACTCATGCAGTGCTTTTGGTTTAGGTTTTTGAAATGTTAACACAATGACGACCTTTAGTAAACTCTACAAAAACGTCAACATTGAAGCAGCTCCACATACATAACAAATACCAGCTAATGTTGCATGCTTATAGAAATTTCCATTTTGAGTCATTTACAGAGTTTAATGCATTTCTTTCAAGCTTGAACATATTTAAAACTAAGGACTTTTTATTTTTGCTTGACTTTCCTTGTCATTGCTTTTCCTTAACTCCACTAGATTCCTTCTTTATCGGTTATGTACCCTTTTCCTGGGAGGGTCCAATCCAAAAAGCATTGTATGGGGTTCAAAGTAGAACCGCTGCCTATCTACTATGACGGAGATGGTCAGATCTCTCCTGGACATAGGACACCCAAGACTCCCTGTGAGTACATGTCTTTTTGTTGACCTTCCTGATAGAGGAAAGACTGATCTATTGAACACTTGCTGTCCCAAATTGTGCACTTCTCTATGTTCACTGCTTTACAGTTCACTATAAGACAAATTTCAATAGGATAGTACTGTCTCAAATCAAACACTGCCCCTACACACTTATCCTGAAAGCTTCTTCTACTACTACTTTTTAACGCTGACTGCAACCAGCCGCTAGAACCCTATGGCCGAAACTTGACAGCACTTTTAGAAACAAGTTATTTAGTTGTGTTTCATTTTATTACTACTGATGTTTTCATTTTTGTTTTTTCAAGACATTTAAGCCGGTATCTGCTCCGAAGAGGCGTCGTCAGTGACATAGCTTCCGTTTATCGCTATCTACGTCACTAAGAAGTTTAGGCCATTAGGGTGGAAAGTGTCCATCGATCCACACTCAATGTTCTGTACCAATTGAGTGCTTGTTACACAGTCCATTTTAGCACACTTCTAAATGGGACGCACTTGAATGTAGAAGTGCGCGATTTGGGAAACATCCATAGTCTGCCGACTCTTTGAAAAGTAAAAAAGGATAGTCTCTTTTCAGGTTTTAGTTCAGGTAGAGAAGACTGACTTGCTGTGGCATCCTAACAAGTTATAATGACTTTTTCAAATGATATGGTTCTTATCAGACACCATTTGTGGCTACTGCCTTCAATTCACAATAATTTGTGAATCCTGGTACCGAATATGAATCAGCAATGACAGACTGCTGAATTTCCCCGGGGAGGCCACAACACCTGGATCTGATCATTAAAATCAAAAGCCCCCAGAGACATCAGAGAGCGGTGTTCATACATTTCTTCATTTTGATCTGGAAGGTATAATCTGACTGTTTTTTTTCACCTACTGAACTGAGCAGGAGCAGCAACAATTCCTGGTTCATCATCAAATTAGCAGATGAATGAATCCCTGCGTTTGAATGAACCGACTCATGAACTCACAAGAAGTAAGTCTATTAGGTTTAACTCAATTTATTAAAAAAAAATCTTAATATGAGAAAAGACATGGTTGAAGATGGTTGTAGACACACAGAGTCTATGTCAAATGCTATAGGATAAAAAATATCAAGCTTTAATATAAGTGGATTTTACTCATAGGATAGCCAAGACCCGCTGGAATGAGTCTGTGTGAGTCAGGATACTTGGTAGGAAGTACATCTGACTCATGGAATCGAAGAACCCCATTTCACAGTCGGTGCCTGTGACTCGAGTCATTCAACAGAAAATAGAGTCCATCCCATCTGAGAGAGTTCAAGTGACTTGAGTGAAGAAGAACTAGGTTATATGGCTGAAGGAGTCACACAAATCTGAGCCCATGAGACTTAAGTACCTGTCCAAATAACCATGATTAACAGAAAATGGATCCAACTTTGATGTAGCACACATCAAATAGATAGCAGGGTTCTCACCAGCACCATTCAGCATAGGGCCCCACGCTGTGATTTGATCCCCTAAGGTGTGAATCGGGCCCCTCAAGCTGCGTAGGGGGGATTTAGTTTATTTTCTGCCTTTATTTTTAAAAATGTGGTCCTCAAAATGTAAGTAGGTAGGTAAGTAATTTTTAAATAATGTTTCAAATTCCCCCGGACCTCCCCTATAGTACTCGCGCCTTCAGTTCTCGCCACGCGGCGGCTCCGTGCACAGGTCCCCCTACGCCAGTGTTTCTCAAATCGATGCCAGGGGGGGCGCGAGTGACCCTGGGGAACATGCTTTTTTTTTTACGTGTCATATAAGAATAAAGTGTAATTGCGCATCCACTAAGGTAGGTGGCAGTGGCGCTCTCGTTGTCAGTGTACGCAGGGAGTGGGTCTTTTTGCACCGAAGAAGAGCCCGTAGCACAGAGCAGAGCAGGAGTGTGTGGAGTAAACGAACAGTGGAAGTGCAGTGAATAGCATGGATAAGTATCTAACGGGGAGGAAAAGAGTAGCGGACAAAGACGGAGATACCGAGGCAAGTGTCCCGAAAGCCAAGACGAGGAAGTATGACGAGGCGTATGTAGCGCTTGGCTTCACTGTTAATACGGTGGGAGAAGAGGAAAGACCGGTCTGTTTGCTGTGTCTGAAAACATTGGCAGCGGACAGCATGAAGCCATGTAAATTAAGGCGCCACCTTCATACTACACACCCCAATCACGCTGATAAGCCGCTTGAGTTTTTCCAGCGAAAACGTATCATCAACAGTCGTCCTGTTTTTTGAGTGCTAAAGAAGCTGTGCTCTGCAAAACGTGCTAATTGTAGCCATTAAGTAAGTAAGTAATATTTATTTATATAGCGCTTTTCGAGACCTTGAGACCTTGAGATTAAGCTTCCTCACTTCCTCATTTTGATAAAAGAAACAAATCAGCACACATTGTCTTATTAATTTTCGGTTTTTAAAAGTTTAATATTTTATGCTCCTGAGTTGATGTTGCGGATCAATTACAATGTATAAGTATTCAGTATCATAGTGTTTTATATATTGCTGGTTCAAATAGTTTTATATATTGTGCTCCTGAGTTGATTTTTCTGAGCAATTTGAATGTATTATTTATTGATTATAGTCTTTATTTTTCAGTATCAGCTGGTTCAAATTGTTTTATATATTGTGCTCCTGAGTTAATGTTGCTGGTCAATTTCATTTAATTATTATTTATTGATGAGTTTTCTTTCAGTATCCAATGCTCAGAAAATGTTTGCACTAAATTTATGCTCTTTAAGTTTTTTCTACTGTGTTAATAAAGTAATTATTTGTTAAATTGATCCATATTTCTTTATTTAGTCTTCTTTAATGTTAATAAGAATATAATGTTATGCAGAGGTGCAATTTTATTGACAAATGATATTATTTCCGGTGGCAGCGTATATTTGTATATTTGGGGGGGGCGCGAAATTTTTACTTCTTCTTAGGGGGGGCCTAACAGCAAATAATTGAGAAGCACTGCCCTACGCTGTGAAAAATCCTGGCGAAAACCCTGGATAGTAAGCAGATATAACTCCAAGTATCACAGAGTCACGCTCTCTCAGGTGAGTCAATTACCAGAATGTTAATCATTTACAGATTATTCAGAATGAAAGTTGAAATAACCTGGAGCTCAAAACTATGAATCTCTGAATGTGCTTACCACAAGTGTTGAGCTTCACCTCCACCAAAGAGAGTAAAACTCATCTCGCAAAGTTAAATGAAACTTGTTTTCAGATCTCTACCCTCTCTGTGTTTGGCTCTGACAGTCTGAATGTAAATGAGGCTCCGGTCCACGACGATGTCAGCGCTCTCCGTAGTCTGCGCACTCATTAGAAGCCTGGTGAAGCTGACATTTACTCACCGCTGTGATGACTCGCTCTTTATATGGGGTACCCGGGTCAAAGCAGTGAGACGTGCAGCATCGACTTCTTCGGGAAGTTTGCAGCATCACGGTTGAAGTCTTGTGCCCAGATGCAACATTAATGAGGTAATTGAGACGCAGCACATTTTAGGTGTCGATGTTTCACTGACCTTGATGGATTGTTTTCTTTGATTAGAATCTTGTAAACATCATGTTAATACTTAACTTTACGAGTCACTCGGATCTTTTCAGCTACGCTTCAGTTAAGTAGCTATATGATTGCAAACTAAATGAATGCTATTACTATTCTTCAACAGTTTCATTGTTTGAATATATCTAGAGCAGTAGTATAGAGAGTCATCCAGATGTTTTTGAATATTACTCTTTTGCACCGACTTAACCAGGACCCAGTGTCAGTGATTCACTCAGATGGTTAGCACTCCGAACTGGGGGATAAATGTTCTTCCCGTTTTGCAACTCATGTTACAAGTTGGAAACTGATGGGCAATAATTCAAAAAGTCTTGTTCAGTTACGTGAGGTAACTTGCAATTCCAAGTCTTGGTCTGATGTCAGAGGAGCTTTTCATTATGTATATCAGTCATCCAGTATATAAGCATATGGCTACGGGTTTTCCTGAATACACCACTGCAGAAAAGTCATATTTCATAATATTTGTGATAGAATTACTATGTGCACATCAGCTGTTGAGCTGCCACAGTGGGATGTAAAATGGCTAGAAGTTTGAAATTAATAGGAAGTCTGAGGCTATTTCCTGTCTCCTCTTGGGAGTCGAAGCTCGTTTCTTTTGCGGTTGCCTCATCCTGTTACTAATGCCCGACTCAGTGTAACCCCTATCTCTGGGCACGCTACACGGCCCAATAGGACTCTGTGTGTAAGCAATTAAAACAGCTTATTTGCCAGATAAGTGGGGAAAGTGGTCAGATGGAAAAGCCAGGACGGTGGTGTCAGATTCGTGGGTTCCATTCCCAGAGTTAAATAGCTCTAGGCTGCTGAGCGAGCTAAACCCAGATCACTGTGCATATGTGATACTACAACAACACTGACAATAATATTAAAAATCATCATTTATATTGTTAATAATAAATAATAATGAAAGAATAAACATGGATGCGGACTGAGGTCAACTATTAAGACACTTTTAAACCTGGTAATTTGGCCCAAGAGCATTTGTATTTTATTAAGTTTAGTTTTTCGTGTAAATTATGAGGACTTTGTCCAAAAAAGGAATCATGCAGCAGAAGACCTGCATCTCCACACTATATTTTAGTTGGCAAAAAAAAGTCATCTAGAAATGATGAGGAGGGAACTGTCAATCCTGGAAAAAGAACATCCTAGAGCACCCATCTAGATAGAAGTTGTAAACAACGTTTTACATCATAGGTGTAGAGAGGTCCCTACAGGGACTAAAGAGCAAGCAACACTCCACCATAGTACACCGTGTTTCTCGAGAGCACGACCAGCACTTAGTGGACAAGGAATGTCTACAGCATCTAGACATGTGATGGGACCCACAAATTACACCTAGAATTTAAGAACAGGGCCTAGCTTTCACATTTTCCTGAAGGTCATCAAAAATCGTCCAGATTTTGAGCCGAACTATCCCTGGCTTGTAACCAAATTCATTCAATATAAATAAACTTCCATTCAGTGGCATCGCATGGGTGCTTGGGTGCCTGGGCAGTTAAAAACTTTTTTATTCTGGATATATACATGAATGAATGGTGTAATCGACCCTTAACAGAACAACTTAACAATTGCACGATTGGCTAGCGATGCTTGGCCAATAAACAAAAGACACTTTTGCTTATAGGGTAGCAAAAGCCTTTGAATGCTGATGTAACAGCTGCAATAATCCTAAGATATCAGATATCTTTCTTACAATGTTACCAATCAATTTGGCAAACTTTTTGTTTATCCTTGCAGGCTTCACAAATCTACTTTTTTATATATTGGCTCCCAAAAGCATGACAAGGAAAACAGATCAGAAGAAAATAATATACCCTATACCCTAATAACCCTTCTGAAATACAGCACTATCAACCTTTAAGCCAGAAGAGCCGTTTTGAGTTTTGAACTGTACTGACGTAGTTCTGTTCAAGCCCAAAGCTACTTAGCAGGATCCAAGTCCCACATGGGTGCAGGTGCTGACAGATTTGCACAAGAACAGGGTGGGATCGGGTGGGAGGCAAGTTATCCTGCGTGACGGGCAAGTGTCTCTAAGTCAGTGGGCCACACATGGAGCAAGTCTTATGCGCTGATAACAGGTCCAGGCGGAGAGAGAAGGCTGGACTCGGACCAGTGGACTGTCCCTGCTTCCCTCGTCGCTTATTTCCTTGCTGCTCTGCATGTAACAGGATCAGGGAATTTTGATAAGAAGAGTTACTATTCCAGGCAGAAGATGATTCTGGGGCGGAACAAGCGGAAAACACAAACATGACCATTTATTTATTTTATTTTTTTGTGGATTATGAGCCTTACAATTGGTCAAATGAGCTAGAATGATACTAGCCATCCATTCATACATATTACACTGTATATGGTTTAAATTAAATCGGGGGTGTTTTCTGCCCCCTATATGCCCCCTTTTATAAGCCAAAGGGATTGGAAAATCTCAGTGAGTATGTACATTAATACATATAGCAAATTGTTATCAAAATTAGACATCTTTGAACTTAATGGGGGTCTTTTGCCCCCTGTGTACATTTTTCCCTTGACTTAATGGAGTTGCCATCCCCCTAAACCTTCACTGAGAGGTCCGTACTACCAATTTAAGAGTCTATAAAACAGACATACACACTCGCACAGCTACACAAATGTATATCGATGATTGTTATAATTTGTATTACTTCACAACTAAAAAGGTTTGATGGATATAACCTCATTTCATTTGGGCATTGGCTGGCTGCCAATTTTTCACGCGGGTTGATAGTCTATAAGCCATTTAGGCGGAAACACAGTCATAACTGCGCATTATACGTTTATAAGTTTCCTACAAAGACATTAAACTAAACATAGTCAAAAGTGTACTTCTATCAAGACAACATACTGTAAATCAGGGGTCACCAACACAGTGCCCGCAAGGACCATATGAGGCGCCCGCAGGCCTGCTCTAAAAATAGCACAACTCACCACCAGTGAGCAGTGTGTTACCCAGATTCAAATATTAGATTATGTTTTATATAAACGCTATATTATTTATTTTTAATATAAACGGCGAGTATATTTTTAAATCAATATCCAGTATATTTTAATATCTGGTTTTGTTTTAACATCTACCTGTGTGTGAGCGTCTCACCTCACTCAACTCGACCAATCCAAAGCTTGCAGCGCGCATTACAAGCTCCACACAGAGCGGAGCAGGAACAAACACACAAATTAACGGCTGTTAAATGCAAAATCAAGAGTGATCGAGATACTCACGGAACAGAAGAACTCCCGCCTGTAACATCAGATCAAGATCCATCTGATCATCTTATACACGTGAATTGACAAGGGAATTGATCACCTGAGACTCTCTTTTCATATGTTGTGTGTATATACAGAATATGTGTGTATATACAGTATTTATGTGTGTTGATGAAGGATAATTAAGTTCCAATTATTTTACCTGTTCCACTGTGATAAATATAAATGCACTGTATTGGATAACCTGTGATTTCTACATGTATGTCATTGTAATTAAAATTGTTTGTGTACACATGATTAAGTTAACAATTGATTTGATTATTTTACAAGCTAGTGAAGAGAATCCTGATTTTGATATTGACCTGTATTATATTATACAGGCCAGGTTTCCCTTGTACCACAGACTACAATACACTGGTGAACAGCATGCAATTCCAGTCTTTCCACTAACAAAGACACAGATACCAGATGGTGTCAGTTGCAAAGTTTAATCTAAAATGATAAACATTGTGTTCAATTAAATAGTGTTCATGAAATGTAAGAGATATCATTTTGAAAAAAATTGCAGCAGACTTGGTCATTAGTTCAAAATGTGATTAGATGTATTTGAAAATATGTAAGTTGATTTTTCTTAAACATTACATATTCGATAACTTTTTCAAACAAGGTGCAATACATAGTTAATTGTTTGTTAAATTGGTTTGTCACAGGCTAGTGAAAAAAAAAGATGTTCCCTATGAAATGTTGTGAATTTAAATTGGGAAGATGGTGTTCACTTCAAAAGAGTATTCATGAAATGTAAATGATTATTTTGTAAAAAAAAATGTCAGTGTCTTCACAAAGATGAGTATCATTCATTATTAATAAAAATATATAACTAAAGGCAAACTGAGCAAATTTGTTATTTCAGAAGACTGTATCAAACTGAGGATGCATGGTGGCGTAATGGTTAGCGTGGTCGCGTCACAGCAAGAAGGATGCTGGTTCAATTCCAGGCCGAGCCGACCTTACTGTGTGTAGTTTGTATGTTCTCCATTTTACTCCGGGCACTCCGGTTTCCTCCCACAGTCCAGAAACATACAGAGGTTGATTGAGGATTTGGGGGAACTTGTCCATAGGTATGAGAGTGTGTGTGAATGGTTGTCTGTCTGTGTGTGCCCTGCGACAGACTCCAACTAAATGTGTCCGCACTACATGTGACGAAGTCGCTGATTGGCTGAAACTGTTTTACTAATAATAATGCACTCTAAACTGTACAATGCAATATAAACATTCCAGTGATGAACAAAGGTAAACAAATAATTAGCTTTGCAAATATATATATCTTTTTTAATATTACCCTTTTAATAACTCAACTATTAACAGGAACCCTAAGAGCATGTTTGTCAACTGTTTTTTGGTATTTTATCGTTTGAGTCCAGACATGTTAATGCTGCTAGATTCAAGTTGCCATCACTAGTGTTTGGAAGTTCAGCAGGTCACTAAACAAAAATTAAACCTCCAGTGCAGTGAAAAGAAGGAGGAGGAAGCTGTGAGATGAAAAAGATACAATACAAAGGTTTAACGTTATAATATTTTGTCCATTTGTCCATGTTAAGTCAGCAAATGCACTTAGTGACTAGGAATATGTAAGCTACCTGACTGCTAGGATATAAAGATAAAAAACATTTTCATCAAAGTTTCAAAGGTTGAAATCTTCCTCTCCAAGATGCAGTAAGTCCCTGATCGTGACCCTGTTTTGAAGTTATTATTTAATAAAGTTCTCCACCTCCTGAAATCTTGTCTAACAAGAGATTATGAGAGCAGAGTCCATTATGACATAATAATGCTCTTCACTCCTTCTCCAGCCAGCTTTAATCACGCCCCGCTTTGTTTATACAACAAGTCTCTTTGGAGGTCTTCTGGTATTAATGACAGGCAGTGAACAACCTAAAGTTTTGACCAATCACAGCAGAGTGGGTGTGGTTATGGTAAACAAGATTTAAGCCCTTTTTCTAATATAAATGTTTGAATTAAAAGAAAGTTTTGTGCAAACAGACACGTCAACGGATGATCAATGACATCATCTCGTAGATGTATGACTGTCGGTCTGATCTGAATGTCTTATAGACAATAAAAGCACATGAATTTGCAGCCGAAACGCCCAAATTCAATGAAGTTCTATAGTTCTAAAAAAATAAAAATAATCATCATCATCTATATACATGTGTGTATGTCTGATCGTAATGACTTGAAGACTCTTAACTACATAGGGAGAAGGCCATTCTTGAAAACTGAAAAAACTATAATAATAATGATTCTTAATTATTGAGAGAACTATTTTTTATCTAGAAGTATATGCTGCTCAAAACCCTGTCAGTCAGAGTAAAGATGGCAAATTTAAGTTTTTTTTAAAAAGTACTATTACTTGTGTATGAAGTTGCATTTTACAAGAGCTATGTTTAACTGAGTTTACCTCCACAGATCCAGGGCAAAAAATGTTTTTGGACTAGATTCTATATTGGATATGACACATTTCACTTTAGTTAGTTAGTAAGTTTATTTGCTCAACACAGGCTGAATAGCTCTCTTTGCTTCATGTAATGTTTGCTTCAATGGAACAGGGTTTTTCAAAACTTAAATTGAAATAAATACTACTTGAGATCTAGCATGGTACAGGATAGACTCAGTTGACAGTTGATACATTATTTCGAAGCAATAATAAGTTAGTTTAATTTAATTTTTTCTTGTAAGATGGTAATATGGATGTCATTTGCTTTTGTTTTGTTGGATGAGATTGCACATTTTACATGATATGATCGCAATTTTCAAAAATGTGATTATTATATCGCAAAGGTTGTGATTTTATTTAATATCATATTATTTAACACAACATCATTTAATTTTCTTAGCCCAGTCGAGTAGTAGCAGAGAGAGAAGCTTTAACACGTTGATCAGTGACAGAAGCTAAAGAGCAGCAGTAAGAAACAGAATCATTTCAACAAGTTTTCATCCTGACTTCAGTTTGTACATTTAAATCGAGACGTGAGTCTGTCCACATGTCTGTGTGCCCGCTGCTCTTTTCTCTGCCTGTAGGTGCGCCTGTGTACCTTGTTCAATCACACATTTCAAGTTGTGTAAATTATAATATATTATTGTGTATGACAGGAAATACACTCAAATACAAGATAAACTGTGCAAACGTGCAGTAAAAAAGAATGACTGAATGACTGAATGATTTATTATTGACTAATAAATATAAATGTTAACATTACACTTTTAGCACGTTTGGCGGGAGGTTTTAGTATTTGCAGTGAATAGGTTTTGTTTGTGTACAAGTGTAATTAAAGTAACTGAATTAAACTTCTCCCTTTTTTCAATGTATGTTTCATTTTCCTTTATTATAAAACTGCCTTAATAAGTTTATCTTAACAATCACAAAAAAAAACATTTTACTGTAAAGGTAATCATTTATTGTATTAGATTCAAAATGCATAAAAAAGACAATAATCGCATCAATAATTGATATCGCAATATTTCAGAAAATAATCGCAATTACATTTTTTTCAATAATCGTTCAGCCCTACTAATGACAACAAACACAGTTTGACCTCCGGGATGAAAACACATCTGGTGATTTATGGGACTAATTTAGTCAGTTATAAACTGATTATACAAGTATGATCCTGACCACATTTTAAAGCACTAGTTTACATGTGTTGGTTAATCTCTGCAGCAGTGCTGGGGATATACTGATAATATTCTTGGTCGATGCTGCCTGATTTTAAGGCCACGATTTGAAAAGTATGACATATCCCTCACTGTAAAGCAAGGCATTTTAATCAGCATTACATTACAGTAAGTGGACATTTGTTCACAGAAATATTTTTGGTCTTTGGAGACAGAAATGAAATGTTTGCAGCTGATATTTTCCGACTATCATTATCAAGTCTCTTTGGAGTTGAACCTACGCAGATGGTTGCACATTTTGCTCATGAATTCTCCGTCATCTTCTTAAACCCCGCGAAGGTCTGTTGACTCTCCGAGTCTAGAACTGAATTTTACATCTCAGAGCCCTCTGGTGGACATCAACCTTCCCTGCTGTTCAAAAAATGTAATTCATTCCATTTTCATTTTGTTTTCAACTGTTCCCAATTTTTTACATACAATTACATAAACTAATAATATAAATTAAATTTACATATGCAATTATGTTTGGGACATAAAATAAAATAACTTTTATTTCAGTGAGATATTGTTTTATTTTTTTACTTTTTGCCCTTCAACATACATTTTTGCATCTATACATTTATCATATAGACAGACAGACAGACAGATTGAAGTAAATGTTCTTATTAAAATAAGGAATAATATTTGCATGTTTACCTATTTATTAAAGTACATATAAATACATTTATCGGAGATCATACTTCATGTTTGTTTATTAAATCTTTTTTTTTTTATCTACCTTTAATTACAGTTATAATACATAAATCGTTTGTTATGATGTATGGTTTATTTTTATTTTTTATGAATCTCTGCACATTTAAACATTGTTTTTATATTAAATTGTAAACTCAAATGTAATTTGCTTCTATCTATCTATCTATATATCTATTTATGTTTTAGAATACGTTCATAAGACAGTATCTACTTGTCCTCGAGGTAACGATGTTGTGAAGCTAATAATGAGCAGAATTTAAAATAAGTATCTCTTAAATCTTAACTTAATTTTAAGATATGAATAATCAAAAAAGTATTATCTTTAGCTGTTTGAGAATAAGTCGAACGTGAGCTTCTAAAGTATGAACCGAGTTTGACTGAAGATTTAGTTTGAGTGTCCCCTCAACCTGTGTGGCTGAGATGGAGGCACCCACCCAGGGCTCCACTGAAAGCAACAATAATATTGACCATCAAGTTTTACAGATGTGCTCGTCCAGGTGTGTTTGGTGTATGTATGCATGATATGTTTCCCAGTTCTCTATCAGGCGCTGGTGTACATCTCCACTGTTGTATGGATCTCATCAGAAGTGTTCTGGGGTGGATGAGGATCACCTGCCGAAAGGATCCAACAGTTGTAAAGATGTCTTACCTGTTCCCCCTCCCGTCCCGCTCCTTCACGACCGTTTCAAACCATCCGTGAGGCTGCAGTTACAATCCAGAGTGCGCGCGTCACATGAGGGTTCTCGTGGAACAGCCTCCTCAGAACTAACAGAGCTGTCTCATTGCTGGCACTGCCCTCGTCACGACAGTCGAGCTGCTCTTCTGTGCCTGTCCGCTGCTCGCAGGAGAGTCCACGCACACGCATGCATCCACTCGTGGAAGCTCTCAAAGTGGTCCAGATCTTCCGTGCACGTCTGCTCTCCTCCGCGGCTGCGTTGCCTCTGACTGCTTCATGAACGCGCACCAACTTTTGCAGCGACTCAGCGCCTCTCAGAGGAATCACATGACTTTAGGAATACTCTACTAACGCATCAAACCAAATACTATTGGAAAGTAGAGCAATTACAAACGTATTATTATTCTAGAAATACACCTTACATTTGTAATCAATTAATATACAACTTTCAATAGTTTATTATTTTAGCAAATTGGACGTGAACATCGTTACCTATATTTAGAGAACACCTTCTGTACGTTATTTCATTATTAAAAATACACCTAAGTTTCGATTTGATATCTTTAAATGGTAGACCTCAAACTCAAATGCACATAGCGAATATACAGTTGAGTAAAACGTTGTCAATGGTTGTCCTCGTGCACACGTACAATAGACACACGTGACCTCTACGACTTGTATTTAAAAAGAAACTCGCTAAAAAATAATGTAAAGTTGCCTCATATTCGAGATGTAACGCATCGAGGAAGTTCGTTTAACGTTTTCCAAACGCCTGTGCTCAAACAAGGGTTGCCTCCTACTGCCACCGTGTGTACACATGTGAAACTGCATGTACTATGACTCGCGCCATGTATTCAATGGACAATAAAAAGTTCAAAGGATTGATCCAAAAAAGTTTACTTGCAATCAAAAAGTGACGCGCACACAAACAGACACCCACACATACTGCTCATGTTGAACAAACAGAAACAAGGCTGTAAAATATAAAGCACGACAGGAAACCACAACAAAAGTGACACAAGCAAAGGGATTGGCTTTCGTCCGGCGATCAAAACTACCAGATAATATCTGAAGGATTTCGTAAATCCTAGCTTTGATTGAGGACTTTCCCATGTTCATCTGTGATTGTTCAAAGCTGCTTCTCTAAGGCATCGGCGGCTGTTGTAATTCATAAGTCAAAAGTCTTCAGCACTCCTCTTTTATGTAAATTTGTTCGTCTGTGTCCGACTCCAGATGTTCCAACCGATCTGTCTGACCGTTCATGATCTCGTCCGGTGTTTTCATGAACCTTTGGGCACAGCGTGGACGGAGGGATGTTATTTTGTTCTTTGATTGGCAATAAACAGACACATACCTGAATAAAAGTCTCTGTCCCGGTTCTTTCCTGATGATGTTGAGTTTGTAGTAGTGTCTCAGTGCTCGCGACATCTTCTCGTACGTCATGTTGGTTCTGTTCTTTAGTACCCAAACAAAAGCAGAATCAGAACCAACAACTGCCACTTTGGATCTCTCGGCATTGTGTGTGAGGCTTACTTTATGGTTTCCCCACAGCCTGGCCAGCCCGTTGGGGTCCATTATGCGGAAGACTTTGCTCTCCGGATCCTCCCAGCGGATGTAGTTCTCGTACCGACTGTCCGACAGAAGCTGATAGACGTAGTCCCACAGCAGCCTGCAGTCTGAGGGGGCACCCAATGGTAAAATATAAATTATATTGTAATGAAGGAAACAATTTTCATATTAAAAAATATGAACATGAACGACTAGATAAAGAGGAAAGGTGAGAAGAAAAACAGAGTCATAAAATGCAATTTAATAAATAAAATGCAGTTGAGTTAAATCATTTAAATATTTAAAATAAAGAAAAAAAAAAAACAACGTAATATTTTCAAAAACATTGATAATAAAATATGTAATAAAATATTTACAAGATCAAATAAAATGAAAAAAAAAGAACAAGTTAAATATTTACATTGAAAAAGATACATTTAATAAACATGGGTAAGTGAGGTATAATTGGAACATAATACATTATTTAACCAGAAAATTTCAAATACACATTTAAAAAAAAAAAAAAGGTCACTAACTTTTATTAACAAGTATAAACATGTGTATTTATTTTGACTCATAAGCTGTCAATTCCTAAAAGCTGTATACGTTTTTCTTGTCTGTCCATGAAGTTTTCAACTTTGTGATGAATTGTTGGATATAGATGCTTTTATTTTTATCTTGTCTTGTTATGATGGCACTGTCTACATCTTTTTTCACATTTGGCCTCTGTTATTTTTACAACTGTGGCCTTCTTAAAAGAAAGTTTGGATCCCCCTGGTGAAAGACGTCACATGAAATGTGGTTGTACCTGCTATCCGTCCAATCGGCATCTGCTGCTCCTCAGGCGGCGACACGGGCATGGCGCCATGGTTCCTGTAGAGCGCCTCTTCCTGCTGCTGCTGCAGAAGATGCTGCTGAGTCAGCTGGATCTGATGCTGGTGCACGTGAACTTTCCCCTCGCGCCCGTTCTCCAACACTGTCCCACCACGGCTGCTCCTGAACTCCATGTTACCACCGCCGCCACTGCGGTTGGGGCTGAGGAAGAGGGGGTTCATGATGTTGCTGGGTATGAGCTGGATGACCCGAGGAGGTCCTGCCTCCGGGGCCCCGGGGCTGCGCGGGCATGGCACTTCCTGGGGGGTCAAGCAGCGGCCGTTGGAGGCGTTCGGGGAGACTGACAAAGGGTACAAGTCCTCGTGAAGGTGATGGTTGCTGTCAGGCAGCTGGGAGAAGGTCTGAAGGTGGTCGTCGTTGGTAGTTCTCGAATGGTTTGTCTCTGGCGGGGACTGTCGAGGGGTGGTGTGGTGAGGGGAACGAGATCGATGCCGGAGCTCGATGGTTGGGGGGTGCTGAGGGAGGGGCTCTGTGACGCATGGCCCCCGTCGTACCGTTTCTGAGAAAGATAAACAAATATGAAATAACTGCAAAACTAAACCAAAAAAGTTGTTTTTTAATACATATTTCCATAGCTTTCTATTCCATAAATGGTAAAACAAATGACCGATAATGAAGACAAATTAATTAACTATACAGGCAAAATTATAACTATTAAAATTAAATGTTTTTTAAACACATTTATTAACGTAAATTAGTTTAAAACATTTAAATGAATAGACAAATAGAATTTTAATATATATGTAAATCTTTTTTCTTTTAAGTATAACAATATAACCATCAACACTAAACACAAAATAAATTGTATATTATTTGACAAGAAGATCAATTATTATTAATAGGTTTATATTAGTTTTATTTTCTTGCAAGAACATAGTGACTGCTAGATGTCTGTTGCTTAATTATTGATAAATGACCTAATTACATTTATCATGAAATTATGCTACCATAAAGATGAATTAAACCACAAAATTAATAAACTTAAATGGACAATTGTTACAAATACAAACAGACACTCAAGCTCGAAACCACTGCTGTACAGAGAGTCCTGAGGAATTGCTCGGAAAGCTTCCGGCCATGATAACATCCCAGGACGGCTGATCAAGGAATGCGCACACCAACTAGCCTGCGTCCTCACTGACATCTACAACACGTCACTGACCCAGGCTATTGTTACTGCATGCCCTAAGTCTGCCTCGATCACCCCAGTGCCAAAGAAACCAATCATCACGTGCCTTAATGACTTTGTCCGATTGCACTAACAATGACCATCATGAAGTGCTTTGAGCGGGTGGTTAAGAACCACATCCTCTCTTTACTGCCAAAACCTTTCGACCCGTTCCAGTTTGCGTACCAGCCTAACCGTTCAACTGAGGATGCCATCTCCACTGCTCTCCATCAGAGTCTGGAGCACCTGGATGACAAGAACACCCACGTGCGAATACTGTTCCTGGACTTCAGCTTAGCATTCGACACCATTATTCTCCAGAACCTGGTATGCAAAATGGGCCCTTTGGGCCTCAACACCCCCCTTGTGCAACTGGCTGCTGGACTTCATTACCAACTGAACGCAGTCTGTCCATGTGGGCAACAACACCTCAGGAGTCATCTCTGGGAGCACCGACTCCCAACAGGGCTGTGTCTTGAGCACTCTGCTGTTCACCCTGATGACCCACGACTCTCGTCCCAGGTACAATACTAACCAAATCCTGAATTATGCAGATGACATAACAGTCGTGGGCCTCATTCAGGACGACAACGAACTGGCCTACAGAGAGGAGGTGCAACACCTGGTGGACTGGTGTGAGGTGAACAACCTGCTTCTGAACGTCGACAAGACCAAAGGGGTGCACATCAAAAAGGACCTCAGCTGGACACTTGATACCACCTCCATGGTGAAGAAAGCTCAGCAGCGCCTGCACTTCCTGAGACGGATGAGAAAGGTGTTTCTCCCATCCTCTTCACCTTCTACAGAGGGACCATCGGGAGCCTACTGACCAGCAGCATCTCCATCTGGTCGGGGAGCTACAAGGCCTCCAACTAGAAGTCTCTGCAGAGAGTGGTGAGGACTGCGGAGAAGATCCTCGGGACACCAGAGCCCACATAATTCTGTCTGACCCCACCCACCCCCTCTATGGACTGTTCTCTCTCCTGGCGTCTGGCAGAAGGTTCCGCAGCATCCACTGCAGAACAGAAAGATTTAGAAACAGCTTCTTTCCTCTGGCCATCAGACTGCTGAATGAAATGTGACTTGAGGTATGCACTATTTAAAATATTTATATTTATTTTATTTATAACATATTACACTATTTATATTTATACTTTTATATACATTAATTATTATATGCAATATTTAAAACGTTTTTTATTTATTCTGTTTATACTATATTGCACTATTTTCAACGTATTAAAATGTATACTTTTTATATAAACATTCACTCTGCTGTGTTTTTTAACGGTTGCCAAGCAACGAAATTTTGTTGCCAGTTTCACTGCTGTGTTTTCTGTGCGATGACAATCAAAGAAAATCTAAAGTCTAAAGTCGATATGCTAAGGCTTCATTCAATCTCCTTTTTTTATAGCGACACATGGAAGATACAAACGAAAAAAAACATTGAATCAAAAAAGTGATTTAGTAGTTTAAACAGATGGTTTAACATGGTATAGCTAATAAAAGAGTTTTAGTCAAATATTTTACGTGACAAATAATACTAAAAAAAATAATTCAAGTAATAAAAAGTAATTTTAAAATACGGTTTCTTTTCAATAGTCTCCAGACCTATAAATTGAAAAAAAGAATCATGTAAATTTAACATACTTTTCCAACTTAAATATTTAGTTCGTTTCTATGAACACTCTATCTGCATTTCCAGAGCTGACCACTGGGTGACAGCATTGAAACGAACATTAAAATAATGCATCAACAGGACAAAATTCATTCAAACAAAAGGTTATAAAGTTGAACAATAGTTATTTATCCTTTCCTAATTTGACGGAAAGATTGTTGAATTTGAAAAAGGTTGAAAATGGAAATAGCCCGTTTGGTAAACACGGGTGTAAACGAGTCGACAGGAGACGTAAAAAAACTCCCTGGAAAGTTTTCAGTGCTTCTACGCTACAGCTTGTTCAAATAAAGAGCAGCACTTCCTTGTAGAACTGGTTCCACTGTCAGCACCTGTCATATCAGCAGCTCATGAGAGTCTCTTTATTTTCTGTTTTAAAACATATGACTCTCGGCTCTGACCCAGGAAAGTAAAGGTCTGAGAAAAGATATTGTATAAATAATCTGTACAGGATCAATGTGGGATAAATTGAATACACAATTAATGATGTTGTGTGTTGTAAGAGTTTGCATATTTGTTTGTTTGTGTTTTAATTTGTGAGTGTACCTGTGTGCACCTGCACCTCTAATTTTGATTATAATTATTTTTTTAGCAAGATGCTGGATGAGTTTGTGTCATTTATGTCCCATTCGTTTCTATGTGAGGGTCCTGACTGTTTTTGGTCCGTCTCCTCTGATGGCCAGAAACACTGATCTCTGGTTTTGAATAAGTGTATTGTGGAGATGCTGACTCATCGAGATTAGAGTGAAGCCCCCTACAATCACAGGCAGGTAGACTGACCTTCTAGCTTCAGGTGCTGGCCGCCGGGTTCGGGCAGCAGCGCAAAAGAGTTTCCAGGAAAATAGGTTGACGGGTACAAGGCAGAGGACTTCCTCTGCTTCAAGATGTGCTGCAGAAGCTCGTACAGGACGTCCCCTGAAAGACAAGAAAACATGCTTCAGTCTTCCATTTATGACTCCTTCTTCTTCTACATCATCATCCTCTTCTTCTTCTTCATGGTCAGGTAGCATGCATGCTTAGTTTTGGTAGCATGCTACTACTGGGTTCTGATGCAAAAACTTCCCTTTTTAATTTTAAATCTTTTAAGGTATTGATACCGTCTTTGCTTGAATTGTACTAGTTTTTCTCATTCAAACAAAGCAGAAGAGCTACTGCAAAACAGATGTTTTAAATACTTTTTTACATGTTTATAATTTTTTTCTCAACATTTGCTTGTCTACTTAAGGTATTAAAGAATCTCTTTTTTTCCCCCTTTCGAATCCAAGGTCATGTTGCTTTGACCTGGAGCTTATTTGTATTTTTTACTTGAAATTTATAAGTTTTATTTCTCGAACAACATAGAAGAGCTACTGCAAAAAAAATATACTGTACATTTTTAACACAATAAAAAATGTTATTTTAAATATCAGCAACATTTATCACAGGAATATATGGAGTTAAGTTGAAATATATAATTTGAGAGAAAATAAATTAGGAAATATATGAACATTAGAATATTAATAAATGTAACATTTCCAGGGGAGATTAACAATAATTAAATAAACAATGAAGCCTATATAAATGAAATAAATTAATATAAAGGAAAAGAGAAACATACAAAAATATATAAAAATTGACAGAAATAGTAATGTCAGCATTCAGAGATTTGTTTGTTGCCACAACAATCACAATTTGGAAAATCCCAATCATGGTTATCCGAAGACCTCACATGACCCTTTTACTAGAAGGAAATAGTTCTGATGCAGGAAATTATTGTGCAGGCACGTACGCCACAATGCAGCCGCTCTCACTTCCCTCTTTCACCTCCTGCAGTTCAGTGAAGCTGCTACTTTTGGGTAGAATTTCTGTTTCCTCATTGTTTGGACTCATGCTCATAATAAGGAAATGATGGTGAACTTAAGGCAAAAGATCCTGATGGATTCTTTGTTTGATTACTTGTTTATTCATTACTCATGAAGCAAAATATATATATATTGAATTAGTACTGTAATACTTGGATTAATGAGGCAGGAAAATCAAGGATGATGACCAGAAGGTTGTTTGAATATTTTACAAAAGTTACCTTGAAATGAGGAAATAATATTTCCTTTATTGTTTAAAACTCTTTGAAGTCATTGTCTGAGTTAAATCCAAAAAAGTATAATTAGGACTGTCTATTTAAAGTGTTACCGGTTGTGTGCGATCAATATTTAGTCAAAATAGAAAAATCATGTTCACTTTAGTTGCTCCAAAGTTGTCTCAATTTCTCACTTTCTATCTCCTCTGATCTTTACACTGTTCTTATCTGTCTGTGCTGCAATAACTCTCCGGCTCCTGGACTCTGTCAGCGTATGTTCTCTCCAGGAAGCTCCGGTTTGATCACGCTCATAAATCAGTTGAGCAGGTTTTCTCTTCCCTCATGTGTCTGTTCATGTTGCCGCGGCAACGCTCGGGGTTGATTTGCACTTCCTGACCAACCGTCCTACTTCCTCCCAAAGCAGCCTTGTGGTAACAGCTGTTCCCTCTCCCTCCTCCCACCTCAGTGTGTAGAGGGGAGTATTGATTACTGAAGGCTGTGATGTAAATATAACGATCTCTGAGCTGCTCACATCAACTGCATGCTACGATGAAATCCTTTTTTTGTGTGCATGTGTGTGTGTCAGTTCAGCTCTTGAATTTTTATAGGTTTATCATTTTTCATTCTCAATTTTCGCTTGTCTAATCAAGGTATTACAGTAAAGATCCACCCATTTCGACCTCGTATCCAAGGTCATCTCATTTTTGATTCCCAAAGAATATTTAGAGAAAACTCAAAAATATGTCTGGGAGACTATAACTAAAAACAGATGTTACTTTTGTCGTTTTTAAGGATCTATATTCGCATTCTGACCTTTCAAATTGTTAACAACTCTCAGAATATAGCAAAATAGTTGCAATGGAATGCAGAGATAACTAATTATAGATTTAACCTCAAACACATTTGTTTTCGGGTAACCCTGACCCAGAGGCCGCACAAGGGTTAAGATTATGTATATATTTATGAAGTACCTATCTGAGTTGGGCAGAACACAACTTGTCCGTCAGGATTTATGCATGTGTACCTAACTCTAAAAAAAAAGGACTGCACTCATGTCTGACTTCAAATCTACTGATCTAAGTTACTGTTACATTTTTCTTTTCAATATATTTATAATTTCACTCATTTTACGGAATATATGGATGCTTTAGCTAAAGCAGCTGTATCATAGTACCAATTTATTCACATTAAAATCATTGATTTAAAAAGTGGCAAAATGGTGTTTTATTTATTCTTGAGGACGTGAGGAGCATTACCGGAGTGGGGTGAGCGGTAGCGGAAGTCCTCCTTGGTTAGCAGCAACAGGGCTTTGCCATTCATCTGGAAGGACCCGCTAGTAATGGGGCGCAGGGCGAACTCTTTCTCAGCCCACCGGAGCCACTGGGCCACGTCCTCTCTGCTCCAGAACATGGGTTGCAGACCTGCAGGGAGGAAGTGGGAGGGTCAGTGTTTGTCATCAACCGTTAGAGTTCAGGGAAAAAGACACACAAGATGAGAGGAGGGAGGGAGAGCGGGGGAGCTTGAATGAGGAAGGAAAGAAAAGAAAAAACTCAGGCCGGAAGGCAGGGGGGGAGGGGAGAGAGGGGAGGGGGGAGAGGAAGGAAGGAGGCAGAGGCAGTAAAAAGGATATTGAGGAAGTAGAGATAAAAGCCAAAAGGGGGGAGTGGTTACTGGAACTGCAGCAAAGATAAAGAAAGAAAAAAAGAGGAAGGAGGAGGCAGTATCTGAGGTGGAGAAGAGGAGGGAGTCAGGGATCAGAAGATGATGGGTCACAAGCTAGAATGAATAATGAAGAGAGGGATGCTGTTTGATCTGTTGTGATCGTCAGCAGTCCAGAGAGTCAACTTCAGTCTGTGTCGTGTGAACCTAGAGAGAGTCAACAATGCTCTGCTTCACTTTCATGCTCAACACGGACACTAATAACTTAATATCTAATATCATCCATCGTCAAAGTCACAAAGCCTGAAAAAGGACACACAAACTTCCAATCAGGAACCTCAACTATATAGAATACAAAATAACATGTTCACTAAAATAAAACCAAGAAGAGAAAAAAACATGATTCTTAAAACCCCAGTTTATTTGACAATTATTGCATGCATGGTGGGGTTGCATACGCAGCTGCTAAAGAAAAGAGACACAGACATTTCCCGAGAAACTACTTACAGCTCATACCGTAGACACTCAGGCATTCCCAGGTCAAGTGGGAGACATAGTCCCTCCAACTTGGTCCTGGTAGTTGAACAAGCCTGGAACACTTCATGCAGCAGACGTCTGGGGTTTATCCTAAAAAGGTGACAGTTTGACACCTCAAGCAGTAGTTCTACTTTGAGTCTATCCTGAGCTCCTAACCTTATCACTAACAGTTCAGAGACCCAGAGGAGAAAACCTATTTGGTCGCTTGTATCCGCGATCATGTTCTTTAGTCACTACATGTGTGTGTATGACATCAAATCTTGCTCTGCTAAAGAACTTTTAACTTTGACTGAAGCCTTTCATTTTGAGCAGCATGTTTCTGAACCCACTGACCAAAAAGGCCACACTTTAGACTTTTAACTGTTGGCCTGGAAATTTCTAATGTATCTGTACATGATGTCCATCTGAGTGATCATTCTCTTGTCTTGTTTAACCTGGACTTCATCCCTGAACCTCGGTCTCAGTGCCGTGTCATCTCAGTCGATACTGCAGACAGTTTTTCTGCTATGTTTAACCCTCTTTTCTTCAATGACTGCCTTAATGTGGACAATTTGATTCACTGTTTCACTAATCATTGTGTTGAAATACTGGATCAAGTGGCACCTGTTAAATCTAAATTGATAATTCAGAAAAGACGGTGCCCTTGGACATATGAAGATCTGAGTCTGAAGAGACTTTGAGGACGGAAGTCTGGAAGTCCATTAAACTTGAGGTCCACAGTATCCCCTCATACAATGAGATGATGGAAACTGTCAGATCTGATAACACTGCTGCAGGACCAGGTGGACGGCAGATTGAAACACAATAGACCTTCCTCCACTTGGAAGGTCCGATCAGATCCTGGTCCACCTACAGTCACAGTACACTCCTCTGGTGCAGAGACAGACTGTGACCACTATGGCAATCAGGAAGTGGACACCAGCTGAGGCTTCAGAGACTGCTTTGACACCACAGAGTGGGATGTGCTGCTGAAGTTTTATCGACGGTCAGACACACTGTTTAACTGATTATTAAAATTTCTGCTAAGACTGTCAGCTGTTACCCTAATAATAAACGGTGGGTAACAAAGGAGGTCAAGGATGTCCTTAACAGGAAGAAGGTGGCTTTCAGGGGCAGGGGCAGGGACGACATGAGGTCAGCACAGCAGGAGGTGAAGCGATGCTTGAGGGAGGCAAAGGACACCTACAGTATGAGGTTGGAGGAGAAGCTGAACAAATAAAGGCCTTGACACACCGCGCTCGGGCATCTGGCGCCATCGGGCAGTCCTATGTGGTCGCCGCCCCGAGTCCCTGTGGTTTGTCACCCCCAGTCGGGCGTCCTAGTCGGACAACAAAAGAGGCGGGTGCAGTAGTTCAGTCTTGAGTCGAGAGTCGGGCTCAATGTAAAATCTAATTGGTCGAGTGCTAGGCTTAGCTTGCGAATCAGTGCAGGACAATGAAACGGCAGAGACTATTGTAAACACTAGATAAGCAGTGATGGATGAAACTACACTTCATCGAAAACTTCACACTAATATTATCATGTGAATGAAGCAGGTCAATGCACCGCAGTCTAGGTGATCTATGGTAATCTGGTCCATCCACATGCATCCAGTGTACATTGTCATAACATTGAACACATCTCATCACCTCCTGCTCCATGAACTCATTCATTTATGTTAATGTCTTGAATTGTTGTTCACATGCAACCTTTCATGTGAGTCCCCTTCATCTCAACATTTGTACATTCCATTATCACAGTGTCTGATTCATGGTCATTTTGTGCTAATAATGATTCATGGGCAATTTGTTGACATGACTTTAATGATCATTCTCTAGATAATCACAATTGTTTCCCTATATCTTGCTCGTCACATGAAAAGCCCTCCGAGCTGCCGCTGTGAGATTCAGTTGTTTTTTCTGCGTCGCCTTTCTTCCACATCAAGAAGACAAAAGGGTGACGATGCCAGTGGCTTTATTTTTGTGTCGTTATCCATTATATTTTTATTGGATCTTTCGTTCCACGGGTGAAAAAACAGACCGTTCACGACTAGGTTCAGAGAATTTCCAAAATTCACTTCTCTCTGACGTCACGTGCTGAAGCGTCACCCGCTGTCGCATATGCGCAGAACGTACACTTTTGCCTAGTCGAAAACGGTTGTAGAAGATCATCCTTCACCTCCTGCATCGGACCTACTCCCACCTGGATAAAGGAAGCAGCTCAGTGAGGATCCTGTTCCTGGACTTTTCTAGTGCCTTTAACACCATCCAGCCCACTCTGCTCCAGGACAAACTGACGAAGATGCATGTGGACCCTGGTCTGGTCTCCTGGATCTCGGACTATCTCACTGATCGACTAAAGTATGTCAGGCTGAAGGACATCACGTCTGACACTGTGTTGTGCAGTACAGGAGCACCTAAGGGGACAGTACTGGCCCCTCTCCTCCTCACCATATACACTTAATATTTAGGTTAGGTTAGGTGAGGTAGAACTTTATTGATCCCTCAGGATGTCTCCTTCGGGATTTCTTTTTTTTCCAATTAGACACAGCAATACAGCAATTATTGATAAAAATAAAGAAAAAGGAACAAGAACAAAGAGAAATCAAGAGAAATAACAAAATGATGTAATCTAAGTCTAAAGATAAAGAACATAGATCAAAGACAAATAACAAAGACAAAGGATACAAAGATTAACATAGAATAGAAAGTCAAGATACTTTTGCTCCACTCCTGCCCCCAAACTCAGAATTATACAATTTAATAGCCCGAGGAATGAATGAGTCCTTGAGTCTATTAGTTTTGCATCTGGGAAGGAGCATTCGTGCACTCATTCTGCTTCTCTGCTCACTGATGACAGTGTTCTGAGGATGACTGTCATCATCCATGATGGACAGAAGTTTGTCCAGTGATCTCCTCTCAGCAACTGTCACCAGTGAGTCCAGCTTCATGCCAACCACAGAGCCAGCCTTTCTGATCAACCTGTCCAACCGTGTTATTTTCTTTTCTTTTTCTTTATCTTTAGATTGTGCCATCTTACACTTTCTTTTTATTGCACTTTGTTCTTGTTCTTGTTTTATGATTCATCGCCTGTGTTGCTGTATGCTGGAAAAACAATTCCTGAAGGAGATCCAGAGTGATCTTTCTGTTTGGTTGAAACAAAATGCACTATGGGTTTTTAAGAGGTAACCCAAAGTGACGGATGGTAGAGGGGAAAATTTAAACACGGTTTAAGCTCTACAAATATAAATTACTTACTTACTTACTTATTACTTCCTTAAGTGTCTATCCTACTACTTGGGTCCAGAGGAAGGGGACACAATGGACAGCACGCTGATGTAGAAACACACTTTCTTCTGTGACATTTCCAGCTAGATGGTTCGTTCTACAAAGTAAGTCGCAGAACTAGTCGTATCTGACTTGTCGCCGACCTCGAACTCTTTCCCCGGGGAGCCGGACAGCTGTTATCTTTAGCCCACAATGTCACTGTCACACAAGACAAGGGACCCTCGCGCTCGTCTGACGGAGGAAGTTCTCTCAGTAATGAATCAACATTAAATAAAAGCCTGTCATCCTTCCCCTGTTTCCATTGTTCGAAACCAAAGAGGTGGAGCGCTGCTGATGAACTCGGTGGATCGCCAGACATTGACAACAAAGTGTCAGGATTAGACAAGCTGGGAAGAGCAGGAGATTTCTCCTTCAGGGTTTTTTTTTTATTTTTCAAGAAGGTTTAACGTGACCTCTCAATAGAAGAGTGATAAGTTTAAGTCGTAATTGTTTTGATAATGGTGCACAAGTAACATTATTAGCTTATATTTTATGTTTCATTCCACACTTCAGCTCAGTTGTTCTGAAAGTTATCTCTGCGCCCCCAGAAAGAGTGAAGCCCAATGACAGGTCTGGTAGAAGAAGAACGCAATTCAATACATGGCATACAGTTGACATGTTATTGAAGCTTGAAGAACTAAGATGTAGTTTCTTTGAATTAAAAAATTAACCGGGGAGATATTGATCTTATTGACTATCATCTTTACCACCTCTGCAGATGAAACTCCAACTTATCACTCAACAATCCTTTCACTCAAAAAAACATGGCTATGAGGTCCAAGCATTATCTAAAATTAAATGTGTTCCGTTTTAATCCACACTACTCTAAGGGCCTGATCTACCTTTTGTGCACAGTAATTTAACTCAAGTGAAAGGAGCATTACATCTCCAGCACACACAAAAGTACTTCTGAATATACTTCATAGCTGCTCAATGACTCAAACATTATATCAATCTCAGATCGGTAACTCTGGCAGCAGCTGCACGCCTCTTGCGGCAACTGTTTTGAGCGGTGCAGAACAGGTCATCGGGTGAAGGCGGTAGTATTTTCTCTCCAAGGCCAGAAAGAAGTGTGGTTATGCCAAATTTCCGACATTTCCTCAAGGAAGTGTCAAGTAGAGCTTAGAGGAAAGGGAAGACCCTGGGAACAAAAATGTACCACTTTGGTCTTCGGTAGGAAGTATTCCAGCATTGGCTTCATTTCAGTGCCGCAATCTTCTAGAGGTGAAAAGAGATATGGAGCTTGGAGAGAGGCAGATGTTCTGTGATTAGGAGTGCACAGGAAGGATAAGAAATGCAGAGACAGTTCTCAAGGAAGTGCAGCTCCAGGTTCTTATCTATTAAGCGGCTGGCTTACTATTTCAATTCCAAAAAGTAAAAAATAAGTTTTGTATATTATTATTTTTGTTTCATATAGATCAAGTTAAACCTTGTTAACAGACTTAGGGACCGGCATGTGCTTCATAACAAGAGAGGATTCACTTAGAATAGAATTGTATAACTATCATTGTCTTTGGGAAAAATACATCTATGATTAATTTGCCTGGTAGTATTTTAGAGAGGTGGAGGACAGTTTTTGTAAAATGTTTTGCACTGTGCAGTTGAGCACAGAAGTTTCAGTTGTACATCGATCCATTATTAAAGTTAATGCATAAAACCTTGAGTGCTTGTTATGTAAAACACCTTTTTACATCAAAATGCAATTGTGAACTTATTAGAAATAGTCCTTATAAAAGAGTCCAACCTGGAACAACAATATCAGTTGATCAATCCAGGAAATTACTATTACACCATGACAAGAACAAAACCTTTCTTGATCTGAATAAATGTTCCTGCCATGCACCCTGTTAATACAAAAATTATTTTATTTGAAATGGATCTTAACAAGTTTTTTTATTTTCTAGTTTACCTTATCGCCAGTTTTTCAATTTTTCAATTGTAATTTCAATGATGGTGGAAACTAGTAGAACACTCTTGAGTATTTTTCAATCCAAAAAGCCTTCTTTCCAGGTTACACAATTATCCAAGACACCTAAACTCAATTGAATTATAATGTATTTATTGTCATTGTACCAGTACAATGAAATTAACACTATTATCCCTTAAATTAGCGGTAATATATGTATACAAGTGATTTTTCACCAAAAAGGAGAGCACTAAAAGCACATGTTCCAGGCCCAGTCCTTAAATGAAAGTACACAGTGGTACTATTCCACAATTGGAAATTATAAGAAAAGAATATCTGCAGTGTTTAGTGAAGGTATAGCTTTTGCATAAAACATTTTTTTCTATTTGTCCGTGGTTTAAATGCCCTAAAACATCTGCCCAAGACAGCAGGTGCTGTGGAAACGGTAAAAACGTATTATGCAGGACTCCAATCTCAGAGTCATATGAGTTACTAGGCCCTGTTTAGGAAAATTGCAAATATCCCTCTTTTAGTCACAGCATTAACCAATCAAAGGTTCTATTAAATCTATTTCTGCAGTGAGGTGAGTCATACACTGAACAAACAGAGAAGCAATTTTGCTGAAGACATACAACACTAGATATTTAGTTTCTTAGGAAAAGCAGGAGGCACACTCTAAGGATGTCTCTCAGTTGGTCTGGGAACAACTCAGTATTCTTCAAGAGGAGCTGCAAAAGGTCTGTGGATAGAGGGAAATCCTCCCTAGTTTGTCTGCAGTCGTCATGGTCGGTTTTGGTGTGAAAAACAAAAGATCGATATGTGTTCTTGATTCTTGCTATTGGCTTTATAAGTTCAGCCGTCACATGTCAAACTGGAAGGTTTAAATAACAAATGTTGAACTACAATTACAAGCACTCTGCAAATCGTTCCAACACTGTTTTCCTGTTTGGATAAATTGGCAGGATGGCAGCACGTGTGTAACTGAGAAATCCTTTGGAGGTGGTGTGGGTCTAATTATGATTTGACTTCCTTTAAATATCTTGTATGTTTTCAGAGTGTTTTGGTATAAATATTCCAGATTAATTGTGAAACATGGAGGGTTGACAAGTCAACTTCTATCTTCCACAGATTCGGAGGGAATCCAACACCTCCTGTCCGAGTTAATCTCAAACTGGGACCTTCCAGTGGGGGACCTGAGCAATCTCTCAAGAAATGAATGCCCACTGCAGCAATCTCCGGGTGCATCTTAAAGTGCCAGAGACCAATGTGGATGCATTTAAAGGATGTCAGAAATGGATTTACTCAGCTGACCAGTTCGCTGACGAGATGCATTGAGCTGGAAATCGAGCCAAACAACTAAGTCATGGATCTAGGCAACAGAGTCAAGAGGTACAGCTCCTTCCATAGGTGTTTCAACACTTTTTATGAAAAGCTAGGCAGAAGAATCACCATTTGTCTGTGAGATCTGCTGTTGTACGTCCAAGTCATTGCTGGAATCATCTCACATTCATTGGACTCATGATAGTGTTTGTTTTCTCCCGAATTATTGAAACTCTCCCACAGCAGCATCTCTGGCCATCAACACAACTGTGGGCTCCTAATCCTCTTTGATGACACATAATTTTCACTCGTTTTTTTTGTAAGGCCTCTGTTACTTACTAAGACACGCACACAAACAGGTTACCACGGCAACTCCAAAGCGCTCGAGATGAACGAAGGGAAGAGGACAGATGAGATCACCCTGTATCTTGTTTCGTGGCAGCCACTGCTGAAGTAAGTAAGTAAGTAAGTAATTTATATTACTCAACTTCCTCTCCAAGACGGAGCAGTTAATGAGGCCGGTCCTGCTAGGAAGGTCCACATGGATTCCATCCAGAGGCTGGAATGATATCCTATAATCAATGCTGACGCTCATGCACAACTAAAACCCAATGCTTTTTAATGACAACTATCAATACCCCAATCACGAGGGAAGTTTTGCACCATGACATACTACAGGCTTAAGTGAAAATGAGTTCTCAAAATACACTTCTGTATTTCACAGCTTTTATTTAGACATTAGAGAATCAAAAATGAAATATACATATGAAATATATATAATATATGAGAATTAACTAGATGGAGATTAGCACCCATCTGGGAATCTTTAACAGTGTCAGTCCATTTTTGGGGTAAAACTAAAAATGACAATAGCTCGGCTTTACACAAACAAAAACAAAAACAAGACGAACACACATCAAGTGGCCTGACCCTCACAAGCCTTCAAGAAAAAAATCAACCAAAACACTTTTAACCAGGAAGTTAAGAAGAGGTTGGACTTGACACAACTGTAATTAAATGACCACAAGTGCTTTCTTGTCTTGGGTCTGACTTTAAAAGCAGAAACAGTATAAGGTAAACTTCAGTCTGACGTCCATTAACTATTTGAAGACTATTAGATCTAAATAGCAAAAATAAGCACTAAAAATCACTTTCTCCCCTTTTTTTGCTGTGTTAAATGTCAGGACCTGTCAAATATCAAGTCCCTTACTGTCAAACCTGACCTCACTCCTCCCTCACATAAGTGTTCCTCCAGGGGTCGATATAGTTTTTCTAAACGAGAGAGAAGCTTTTGGTTTTTACCTAGCATTGGGGAGAAAGATGAGGGTCTGCTGTGACCTCCTGGCACCGCAAATCAGGGAAGAACAAACTTCCTGTCAATTCCCACAAGCCATCACTTTTTCTCCTCTTTCCCTTCCTTGCACTTTTATTTGGTCTCAGGTGGGTGAAGAGGGGGCACCTATTCACTTGTTCTCCCTCACATTTTACTTCCTCCTCTGACTTGAGCCTGCTTGTCTCCACTCTAAAAAAAATGGACTTGATCCAGTCAAAACAAACATAAAACACATCATCAATCACGCGACGCCTTTATGGCCAGGAAGTAGCACGACCTGTTTCTGATGGTTTGTTGTTGAGCGTTGCAGCAAGCTGGCTCTTGCAGGTTAGTTCCCAAATCCAGTCAACTGCCACTCTTCTTCCTTTTGTTCACACGCCAGGTTTTCTTCCCATCAAAATACTTTTTTTTTGCAGTCTGTACTCAAACCCACTAAAAGAGCGGCAAACATTTTACACTGTAGTCAGCAACTTGATGATCATAACGAAAGTCAGATTGAGTTATAACAATAGATTACAAAGACAGTGTAAATGATTTGAACTATGTTTGTTTCTGCGGAAATTAAAATAGTGTGACGTCACGTTTTTAAAAGTCAGACAAGATCTTTTTGATGAGATCTGTCAGTCAAATTACTGTAAATAGCTACAAACGTAAAGGTGGGGTAGGTGATCTTGAAGACTTTGAAACTTCCCAAAGCCTCGCCTTCAGAGCTGCACAGCACAGATAAGCAAAGTTTCTCACATGGCTGTATAAAAAATGTCACTGTTCAAAATCTATGTCTAGGGGTTTCTTACAAGAGCAGATACTTGGATACCAATTTAAGTTGTTGACAGAATTGACAGGGGCAGTATACATTTGTGTGCGCTGTGCACCAAAGTAGAACCTCTGGCGTCTTCAAAAAACAAAGTCGCATCTGAAAATACTTTAATTTGAGGTGGATCAATGTTGAGTAATTATTAATGCTTAAAAACTGTCCTGAAAACAAGGAAAACTCTTTGTACCTCACCACTTAAAGAACATCCTCACTTCTTTAAAGAGTTCCGAGTGAATCGCTATAACTTGTGTCACGTTAAACTAACAACGAACACGCTTGTTATTTGAGCACCACAGCTACACTCACTACAGATGTTTATAATACACTTACAGTAAATGCAATGTGATATATGTAATGCAAAAAAACATATTAGATGAGTGTGCCTGTGCTCATGTTAATTCAAATAAAACTTTTGTAAGTTGTTCACTTAAAAATACACGGTTATTTTTTTAACTTATCAAAGTATCGAAAAAGTGTGCTGGTATTGGTAACAACTACTGAAATTTTGGTATTGTGACAACCCTACCTACTTTCTTCTTTACCTTTAAGCTACTACGTTCATAAATACTTAACTCTTTTCCTGTCTTTTCTTACAGAAGAGTTTTTCATTTTAATCTAGATCACTTTGAGATGCTCCAGTCTGTTATGATGACCATAGACTTGTGGAAGGGGTTTAGTTTCTGCAGCTCTAGTCTTTGTGTTGGTGTGGCTGAGGTCAACAAATCCCTTGTTGCCTGGCAAATAGTTCTTTCCAGGTTTATTCAACCATCATGGTCTGTCTTCTGGGACCCTTCTGCTTTAAATCCAAGATGTGAAAACAAGAAAAAATAAGTCTTCCAGGAGAGTTGGATTTTTCCCAGACTCTTGAAAGATATTTTTTCTGAGGCAGGAAATAACGTCACAAGTGAAATTAATACATAATACATACATGTGTTTAGAATAAAAACTCTTACTTAAAAAACATAATGCAAGTGCTAGAAGATGTCCAAGTTCCGGTTTTGACACGAATGCAACTGACGATTCAACACACTTATCACTGATACTCTGACACAAATGATCTGACAGCTATCTTTCCCTATCTTCACTATCAGCAGAAGAGTGAGTCTGGAGGAGACAGAGCTCTGTTACTGGCATGTGAGAACCGCTTTCCCTTCAGATGAGAATGAGAACCAATTTACACACACAAACACACACACAACATTTATTCAGGAAGTGCCGTCTGCCCACACAGGAAATTCCTGAGGACAAGAGCTGCTTCCACAAGCAGGAAATTTCCCCTCTAAAGCACACACATGCACAAGATGCACACTGATGTGAGGGCGAAGGGGGTCTGAAATTTATACACTACTTTTGGCAAGATCTCCACAAAGAGGCACACACACACATGTCCACCCACTCCAGCAAACATGTGTAGCTGGGAGCCCAGCTGCGAGAGCACACAATCGCGTAAGAACGAGAAAGAATATTCTTGTTTACTTTGAAGCTTAGTTTTACAGATATTTTCTCCCTCTATAAAATTATTAAGTTATTATTAAATCCATAAAAGTGAGATTAAGAATTATAATGAGAACAAATACAGCCACAACATTTTTCTTAACTTCCCCATCCACGTTAAATTTCACAAAGCTCCAGTTAGAAGGCTTACAAACATTGTAGTCGTATATTTATAGAAGGGAACCCCTCCTTGATTTCCTAGGAGAACTGGAAAATTGTCTTGGAAATGGAAAATCGGGGTCCCTTAGCTTATATATATACAGTATACGTGAGACAACCTCATGAAAGATTGTTGCCAATGATTAATCTGATTAAAAAAAAACGACAAAGAATGTAAAGTCATATTTTCACTTGTTTGGCTTGGGAAACATAATTATTCAGACATGAAATATTTTTGAGGGTGACCAGATGTCCTCTAATTCCAGGTTCCTCTTAAAAATACACCCCGGGTAATTTGAAAATCCATCTCACAAATTCTGTGAATGAAAAGCAAACATTAATGAAAAAACTCAAAGGAACATTTAACACGATAGCTCCTGATTCAGCTTTACCTGATAAAAGTTGATACCAAATGTGGACATAAAGAGGATGATCCAGATCCAGTTAAATGGCAGACGGCTCAAAAATAAAATAATTGTTCATGGTATTCCATTGTAATAAATAAGTAATAAAGTAAATAAATAAATGTTTAATTCTGGATGTAGATATAGTACATAAAGATTGTGTTTTTATTTTTGTTTTTACAGTCATGTATGGTCCTTTTCCTGTCATGTTCCAGTACGACACATCTACTAGAGACTTAACTTAGATAACTAAATTAACATTATTAAAAATGTTTCATTATTTCTGAGGCATAAAAAAACTTGAATATTTTATAAAGTGAACCCAAGGCTCAAATAAACATCGTAGTGATTCGATATTTCTTTATTCTTCCCACATTGGGTCATTTTGAATTGATTTAGCAGTACATAAAGATGTATCTTTTAGGGTTCTCAGAAAGGGTTTAATGTGACGCTTGTAGCATTCTTCAGTGTTAGGAGCAGACGATCTAATCCACTTCCTACTCAGGAAATAGAGAAGGTGGATTTCTGCCCACATTGCAATTTCCTCCCTCGTTTTTTTCTCTTTCTGTTTTACCCTCCCTTCACAACTCCACCTTTTCTCGCTCACACCCTTCCAACCTGTAGGACAAACCAAGGTTAATAAACAATGCAAATGAGCTCAGGTGTCTTTTGTAAGAGAAACCCTGTTTAAAATGTCTTCTTTATGAGGAACTGCAGAGCATGACAAAGGACTTCCCCAAGTGTGCGGATGTGTGGAGACCCCGGGGTCTCTACTACAGGAAGCAAAACACAGACGTGTTGAACACTCTTCCTTTTTTCAGCAAACCTGTGCTGTGAGGCTGCAATCAACATTTTGCCATTGTGACGCCTGCTGGTTTTAGTGAAATATTCCACCAATGGTTCCTCATATGGGATCGCCAACACCAGGCCATGAGCCCTGCAATGAGGCTTAGCTACAGTGGTGGTGTCAGAATGCACACTCAATGGATTTAGTCACTGCTGTGGTTCTGGACAGTCCTAGGACCAGATTTGGAGATAATACACTTGAGTCTGCCGCTCTGTTTAACCTATGTTTGTAATCTAACTGCAAACAAACTCATCCTTACTCTTTACCACATAATGATTCCTTCTAAACACATAATAGAGTTGAGCAGACTTTGGACAACACGATCAAATATGGTTTACTTCCAGTACTTCCGTGAGGTGTTCAATGACTCCTCCTTACTTTTCCAACAACTGAACTTCACACTTTGAAGATAAAACAAATAATGAAGTTAAATATTGACGGACGTGGTTGCAGAACTGCTCAGGTTTTTAACGGCAGGTTTATCTGTTGGCGTGACTCCAACCCCGCCTGCTCCCTTATTGGTTCAACGAGTAAGCGGTTCCGAGTCCACAAAACACTGTTTAGTTAGACCTGTCAAAAATGTTTACTTTCACTGCCTCCTCTGTTGCCACCACACTCGTGACTGATCAACACCCAGAAAGATATCATAATATGGGTTTGTCAAATCCTGTTCTTATCAGAATTAAATCTAAAGTGTCATAAGTCAATGCAAAAAGCTGTAAACAAGGAAATGTTTTGATTTTTTTTCTCAAAGTGTATTCAGGTTGGATCACCTTGGGCACTATATACACCTCTGCCCTTACACAACAGTGTACAGACAACAAAAGGGAACAAACAGACTGAGTGTGGTTCTTTTCTTTTACAGTTTTTTTCAGTTGCTAACAAGGGATTATCCAAATACTTTTTCTAAACTCTTAACACAGACTCACATCTACAGAACACAATTGACTAGATTGATAATTCTCTTCTCAAAAAAAAATGTTGTTAAGTATATACTAACTCTTCATTTTTAAATATACATATTACAAAAACTGCAGACTTTTATGTTTCAGTTTTAAAGATATTTACATGGAAAACATGCAATCAACTGTTTTTAAACTAAATCTCTTGCTTTGAACTGTATCTCCACATGAAATGTTCACATTCAAAAACATTACATTACATAACAAACCTCACAGCTTTTGCCTTGGACTCTCAAGTTTGCAGCTGTAGTGTAACAGCATTGTTTATAAAAGACAAATGGAACTAAAGGACCAAAACAGAATGAGCACCAACATAGCTAAAGCACCAAAAATGTAGTTGGTTAAAATATCCATGGCAGATCATCAAGCTTAGTTCTTGCAAATGGATGAAGTTAAAGTAGAAGCAGCTCAACAGAGGAACCAGTGTTACAGTGTCAAAGTTGAATCATCATTTTAAAACACTGAATAGTTGTATTACATTATTTAAAGTGTTTATTTTTGTCATGTTCTTCTTGGACACTAATGAATCTTTTTGCAACCTATAATTGATTTAATAAACATTTCGTAGAGAACCTGTGACAGGAAGTGTGGTTCTGTATGAAGTAGTCTACCACATCAGTACCAGGATGGTGCAGAACAGGAGTCTCCAATGACTAGGATGTTTGCTTATAACAAAGTAATAGTGAGGAGAAACAGAGGCTCAGTTGGAAGAGATTGGATTGAAAAGAACAAGATCAGAGATGAGTGTATGCGAGGGACTGATTATCTAGAGAGGTTTGGAGAGTACGTATGGGAGACAAGATGATTGAAGACGGACGCTCAGGTTGTTATATTGAAGAAGCACAACATTATCTAAAAGATTTTTAAGCCACAAAAAACAGTGAAAATCAATTTGCGATGTTGAAATAGTCGACTAGTCAATGCAAGTAGGAGTCGCTCGTCATCCTGGTGTGTGTGCGTGTGCTTCTGTGTGACTCACGCAGGTGTGCGGGCAGCCTGGCGGGCTTGTCCTCCATTCTACTGGCCGGCCTGGCAGGGGGAGCATGGACGGGGGAGGAAGTGGAGTTTGGCAGCGGGTTCGTGGAAGGACTGAAAGAGCACCTCTCCTGCTATGAATAGACACAGAGACACAAAGCACAACTTACAAAAGCTTGACGACACACGATAACCCAAACAGCATAAATGAAACCATTTTTTTTTTTGGATGAGCATTGCACATGTCATGTATGCACCTGTAAGAGAGACGGGAGTTTAAGACTCTAAAAAGAGATTCATTCCTGACTGACTACTTTAACAGGATGATCAGTTTTGACCCCAAAGCTCGATATGCAGCCATGTGTTGCTCAGACAATCAACTTGGTTTAATCCTATAACCAGCCTAATACAATCTGAATATACTACATGGAGGACAGTGTTGAAATGGACAGCTGTTAAAATGCCTATAAGTGTCATGATGATGCTCCACCTGTCATACATACTCTGGCGATTACCAGCAAATCCTGCAGAAAAATACATTACTCAAATTCTTCCAAGCCAGGTTTCACCTTCTTAAAGCACAACTGAAATGATTTATTGTTTATTCAATTATCTTCATCATCACCAAGGAAAGATTGAGAGCAAAGTCAAGAACAAGATGAGCTTAAGAATAGCGACTCAGTGACTTGCTAAACAACAGTGTAATCACATCAACTTTTCTTTAAACTTCTATTAATAATAAAACATTTTATTTGAAAGCCTTTCAAAAAACCCAAGGTTGTTTTACAGACACCAACAATAAATTCACAATACATCAAAATCACAAAATACAATTAATTAAGATTGGAAGATAAAAACAACATAATGAAACAAGGTGGTAGCAGCAGATGAAACCGTTATGAGGAATATGCGCTGCAGAACAGGTGAGTTTTAAGTTGGGATTTGAAGGGGGGGGGGGGGGGGGTCACAGTTGCGGAGGTCAGGTGGAAGAGGTGGGCAAAGGGCACAGAGAGGTGGATGGAAGAGGAGGAACGGAGGGAGCGAGGAGGGGCGTTGATAGGTATGTGGTCGGACAAGAAGGGAGGGGCTTGAAGTTGTACAGGAGGAGTTTGTAGATTATTTGTTGATTGATGGAGTGCCAGTGAAGTTGCTGGAGGAAGGGTGCTATATGGTGGGATGTGGGGGTTTTGGTGATTATGTGGGCCTGAGTTTTTATGTAGGGACTTTTGAGGGAGACCGAAGAGGAGAGAGTTACAATAGTCGAGGCGGAGGTGACGAGGCTGTGGACAAGGATTGCAGCGGTGTGGGGGGGTGAGGGAGGGCGGAGTTTGTTGATGTTGCAGAGGTGGAAATATGCAGTCTGGGTGATGTTATTTGTGTGGGATTGAAATGAAAGTGCACTGTTGAGGATGACACCCATATTCTAAGCCTGAGGGGGGGGGGGGGGACTGAGGAACTGTGAGAGAAAATTTGTCAACTTTGGAGAGGGTTGATTTGGTGCCAATAACAAAGATTTCTGTTTTATCTGGGTTGAATTTGAGGAAGTTTTAGGTTAATCATGATTTATTATGCTGAGACATGAAGTGAGGCAGGGGGGCAGAAGTGACGAGTTGGGTTTTCATGAAAGATAGAGCTGGGCGCCTGCCGCGAAAAAGTAGAAATTGATGTTAAATTGTTGGAGGATGTGGCCAAGGGGGAAGAGGGAAGGTGCTAAAGAGGAGGAGTCCCAGGACAGAGCCCTTGGGCACACCTGCAGTGACTGGGGAGAGGTCAGATCTAACACATTTAAGCTGTTAGAACTGGGTGCAGTCAGTAAGGTAGGAGTGGAACCATTTGAGGGGAGTTTGGGAGATGCCGAGGGAAAAGAGTCTACTAAGGAGGATGGGGTGTGATATGGTAATTTTTCATAACAAAACACCTTCAGACAGTAACAATCAATAAAACATCTTGATCCTGATTATACCTTGTCATTTTTATATTCTCTTTTAAATATCATAATAATTATGTCATAGTTAATTGTGAACTATTTTAAATGGACACATGTTTAACTATAATTGAATATCTTGAAATCAAAATTAGAAACGCTGTTGCTTGTTGGAGATGTGAATTGTGTTTAAAAGTGGACATAATTGTGAAAAAACATGTCACATATAGAAATAATTGTGTGAACCCACCTGTTACTGTGGTGAAGAAATCAAGCTCCTGTACAAATGCATAATGCATGACACGTAAGTGTCAAATGCAAAATTAATTTAATCTGACAGTGATTTCTTTTCTGAAGGATCTTGTGAAAAAATGATTACAAATTCTTGCGTCAAATCTTTAATTCATATGGCTGGTTTGCCAGCCTCGTTTGACAATAGTCGTATATTTGGAAGCTATGACAGCGAACATTAAATTGAGTATGCATCTAAAATATGAACCAGTATCATGCCCCGGAATGGCTGCCTTGGTGCTTGGTTCGCTTCTTCTATTGCTTATTTTTTGTATTATCTTATTTCATCCTTTCATTCTGTATTGACACCATAGACATCCCCATGTTGTGTTTACAACGCTGGCAATAAAAGTTTATGATTCTGATTCTAAAAATGCAAATAGCTGTTTTTCAGTTGCTTAAGTGACAGCCTCTACTTCATCTTTGGCAAATCTTGTTATATTTGAGAAAACTGCTTTAGAATTAATGCTTTAGCAAATTATGAATTATCCTTTATAATTCGCCAAAAGTTGTTGTTAAGTAATTTAGTTACTTTTGTTAAGAGCTATGTTTTAGATTAGAATACCAATGCAAAGTTTGAAAATATGAATCCAGGGCTCTTTAAATACTTAGAATTGTATATTTCTACAGTGTTTCTACCTGTACTGTTGACCAGGTACCTACAAAGACTGGATCCTGCAAACAGCATTAATGTATAGTATTTATCGACACATTCTGCATTTCCGCTCAGACGCACTGAGACCAGCGAAGTGTTGTAACTGCTGTTAGCTTCGCTTTCTTGAGTATTTCTCATTCAAACGCCAGGAGAAGCGCTCAGGACGCGAGGAAACAACAAAGCCAGTCACGACTATGGATCCCAGAGGCGGGGGGACGAAGCAACAGATGAGCGACACAACCATGTCGCCCACGCCGCTCTGACGCGTCTCCTCGCGGTGAACACTTGAACGGAAGCCCGGAAGAAGACGATCAGCCCGGTGTTGTTACCTTGTTGACGGCGTTGGATGATTCCGACATGGTCCAACTTCCCACTTATCCTCGGCTTTCTTGTTTCTTTTCGCTAAGACGCGCCGAGCATCTGGATCCCCGGCTGCTCGAGGGGAAGTTAGCCGACCTGAGTCTATCTGCTGGCGGCGTCCATGACGCCACGGTCGCGGAGAAAACTTATTTAGTCTGCGGGTGTTTTCGCCTCACATGTCGGCACAGAGCTGGTTAATAATCCCTTCCTAGAAGAGCAGAGAGTGAAGAGAACTCGCTCTCTCACTCTCTCCCTCTCATTGATCTGGACGTGTGTAAACGGCGAAATGACGTGAATTCCCAGCATCGAGCCTGGCCCCCTTTTAAAGTGACACCCGGTCAGGAAGACACGCTCCTTTTTCCAGCTAGAAACAACAGAAGAGAGATGCACATGAGAAGACGTCTAGGACTCCACTGATAATGGTTCATACAAACTGTAATTGAGGGCCACATTAGAAAATAGATCATTACAAAAGCGTAACAACAGTGGTAGTCATGCAGTGGTAATAACAGGAATAATGGCCAGTATTAACTAATAATAACAGTTTAGAAGTAATGAGCAGTATTAACTAATAATAACAGTTCAGAAGTAATGAGCAGTATTAATTAATAATAACAGTACAGAATTAATGAGCAGTATTAACTAATAATAACAGTTCAGAAGTAATGAGCAGTATTAACTAATAATAACAGTTTAGAAGTAATGAGCAGTATTAATTAATAATAACAGTACAGAATTAATGAGCAGTATTAACTAATAATAACAGTTTAGAAGTAATGAGCAGTATTAATTAATAATAACAGTACAGTATTAATGAGCAGTATTAATTGATGTGACCCTGGTCCAGAAAAGCACTTTACAAATAACCATTAGTTACTTACTTACTTACTTACTAACAGTAAAGTAGTAATGAGCTGCATTGATTAATAATATCATTACAGAAGTTATGGGCAGTAGTGATTAATTATGACAGCTCCGAAGTAATGAGTATTTATAATTAATAATAAGTAAGTAAGTAAGTAATTTTTATTTGTATAGAGCTTTTCCAGACCAGGGTCACAAAGCGCTTAAACAATAAAAACAATACTCAATAAAGTATATACTTTAAAGGGCAAGATAAAACTGATAACACAACATAATAAGTAAGTAGGTAAGTAAGTAATTTTTATTTGTATACCGCTTTTCCAGACCAGGGTCACAAAGCGCTTAAACAATAAAAACAATATTCAATAAAGTATATACTTTAAAGGGCAAGATAAAACTGATAACACAACATAATAAGTAAGTAATTTTTATTTGTATACCGCTTTTCCAGACCAGGGTCACAAAGCGCTTAAACAATCAAAACAATATTCAATAAAGTATATATTTTAAATATCAAGATAAAACTGATAACACAACAGGAGTCCCAGAAAATCAAGGAAAAGCCTGAACAAATAGAAACATCTTAAGATGTTTCTTAAAGGAGTCAGTAGACACCCTCAAGCGCAAAGAGAGAGGAAGATCGTTCCAATGCTTAACCATTCAGAAGTAATGAGATGTGTTGATTTATAATATCAGTTCAGAAGTAATGAGCAGTATTGATTGATAATATTAGTACACTTACTTACTTACTTAATCACATAAGAAACAATTAAAACAAAAGTTACAATAATTGACGATTAAATTGGTTGTAAATACATAAATGGACTGTTGCAATATTAAAATAATAATGTCAATTTACTGCTGGAAACGACATTTAATTTACAGAAAATCTAAGCGTTTCCAGTTAGGCAGGGCTTAAGCACTCTTTCTAATGTAATTATTTTCAATTAGAAAAAAGAGTTTTGTAAGAACAGACACATACTGATGAGGACAATGCAGGTCCTAGATCTTTTTAAGAAACACTTAAATCAACACATTAGTTGCTATTTAATGACTTTTGGGAGGAGACAGACAGACTGGTCTGCATCCCTCGCCACAGGTTCCTGGTGTCTCTCCTGTCGTTGAAGCGGTCAGCAATCCTCCTGGAGTACTCCCTCTTGGCCATCCTGATGCCTCGTGACGGGTTAGCCCTGGCCGTCCTCAGACCCATCTTGTCTCCAGCTTTCAAGGCTGCTTTCCGAGCCATGGCTTCTAGTTGGCCCAAATTGAGATGGTTCTGGTAACTGTGTCATCGTCCATGCACTTCCACATGTATGAAGTAACAGACTGTGTATATGGTGAAGAGTAGAGGGGCAAGTACTGTCCTCAGAGGTTCTCCTTTACTGAACACCACAGTGTAAGACGTGATGTCCTTCAGCCTGACATACTGTGGTCGATCATTGAGATAGTCCGAGATCCAAGAGACCAGGCCATGGGCTACATGCATGTCAGTTTTTTCCTGCAGCAGAGTGGGCTGGATAGTGTTAAAGGCACTAGAAAAGTCCAGGAACAGGATCCTCCCTGAACCGCTTCCTTTATCCAGGTGGGAGTAGGTCCGATGCAGGAGATGAAGGATGGCATCTTCTGCACCAACTGCGGGCCAGTAGACAAACTGCAGGGGGTCTTGTGCATGCTGGACTTGTGGCCTGAGATGTTTGAGGACCAGCTGCTCCAGTGTCTTCATCAGCAGTGAAGTCAGTGCAACCGGTCTGTAATCGTTCAGCTCGCTCGCCCGGATCTTTTTCGGGACTGTAACGATACAGGAAGTCTTCCACAGGCTTGGTACTTTCCCCAGCTGTAGACTGAGGTTGAAGACATGCTGGAGTGGATCAGCTGGTTCAGCCGCGCAGGTGTTTAGCAGCCGAGCAGACACCTTGTCAGGAACAGCACCCTTCCCTGGACGAATCCTATGAAGTACATCGCGTACCTGAAGTGAGGTGATACTGGGAAACGGTTGTGTGGAGCTGATATTTGAAACATGCAATACTACATGCAATATGAATAAACATGCAATATGAATATGAAATATGCAGTATATTGCATTTTTCTGTCTTGAACACCTCCCCACCCAAAATGTCTTTTTACATTCAGTACCTGCTATTACTTTTTTCACAATTTCTCAACTGTAGTAAGGTATCCGTAAGACTCTGGAGATGGAAAAGTGAAGCTGGAGGAGGCAGTACGGTAAACGTAGTGGTGTACTGGTAATGCTAGTGGAGTATATTAGTTTAAGTAAGAGGCAGTCAATTATACTGACCTGCTGTCAATTGTACTGTACATAACGACATTTCTGCACAGTAGACAGACAACTACTAACACATACGATCTCACAGAAGTATTACAAGTGACCTGTGCATGTTATTGACTGACAGTGAAAACACAAACAAACAACACAGAAAATTAAATAAAAGAAAGTTTATTAAAGTAACGCCCAACTCAGAACAAACATCAAGCTACTGCCATTTTAGTTTTTACTAACGGTATTCTGTGGTCATAGACTAGCCCACCTCGGTCTAGTCTATTAGTCTTGAGAGTCGATATTTTAGCAATAATTTTAATGGGAGCTCCAATAATGAATCCAACAATGCTAGTAATACTTGTTAGGTATATTTACGTCGTAGTAGCCCTTGTAATACCAAGGGAAAGGTAGTCACAATACAACAGTACTTTTGTTTAGTTGACGTACATGGCTGCCTTTAAATGCAAAAAGATTTGTACAGCGAATAGTGGCGCTCTTGCGCCCTCATGTGGAATCTTTACGGCGTTGCAGCACTTCAATCCAAGTTTCACTTTCCTTTCATCCGAAACGAAAAACTTGCGTCAGAGCTCTTATCTTTGTCCTATAGTTCAACCAAAGGGTGTCACTGTGGTCACACGGTTCAATCTGACAACTCTGGTAAACTGCTGAGATCTCGCGTGAGCTTGTGGGATATAAGATGGCTGAATAACAACTAGAGTAGAAGTTGTTGTCCGAGTATAAATATTAGAAAAGTCTCATATTTATCAACCAAGGGGTGAAGAAACATCGCAGTCTTCCCGGGAAAAGAGGACGCGGAAGGAAGGAATCAACCATGGAGGCCGAAGTAGTGAAGTTCATCTGCGCCAACCAAGGAGCGGTCAGCTACGAAGATCTCATCTGTAACATCTCTTCTGGCGACGAGACGAGTCTGAAACTAGTCATCCTCAGCAATGACAACAAGTTTTGTCGACAACACTCGGGTCCACTGGCAAAGGTGGTGGCCCGAACCACCCTGAGGCTCTGTAGGGTCAAAGAGTGTCCGGGCTCGTGTGGGAGTCTTCACCTGTGCAAACACTTCCTCTTCAGTGGAGCCTGTCACTTCAGTCGCAGGTAAAACTGTTTTTTTTATTTTTACAATGACAAAACTGTAAACAATTAGTACAAATTGACATATGTTATACCATTCTTAAGTTATGAGCTATATTACAATATTAGTTAAATGGTTAGGGTTTTAAACTAAAACATTTGCTTAATCCGTTTGGTAGCCAAACGTGCGGTGGTATAGCAGTGTTTGCTAGGTTTTATTTTAAGGTGGAAAATGCCATCCAGGTCGATTTGCTAGGGTGGCCATTTCCACAACACCAAAAAAGGAGGACACTGGTATAAAGTGAGGGGAAAAATAAATAAATGCAAGTGTACACATTCTTGTTTGTGACAAGCATATATACCCGCTCAAGTAGAAGAACTCACATTTCTACGATCCTTAAAACTCTTCACTGGCTTCCAGTTTCTTTCAGGATCAACTTTAAAATTCTGGTTCTTACTTTCAGAGCTATTCATGGTCAGACCTCACATCACTGATCTGATCCAGCCTTACACTCGGGCTCTGAGGTCTGTGGATCAGAATCTTCTGATGGTTCCACGCACACGGTTCAGGACCAGAGGAGAGAACTCTTTTCAGGCTGTTGCTCCTAAGCTTTAGAACGATCCTCCTCTCTCTCTGTGTGTTTGATGGAGTCTACTGACTCCTTTAAGAAACATCTTAAGACGTTTCTATTTGTTCAGGCTTTTCCTTGATTTTCTGGAACTCATGTTGTGTTATCAGTTTTATCTTGATCTTTAAAATTTATACTTTATTGAATATTGTTTTGATTGTTTAAGTGCTTTGTGACCCTGGTCTGGAAAAGCACTATATAAATAAAAATTACTTACTTACTTACTTAATGTTAACAACACAAGACAGTTGCAGAAAAGAAAAAATCTGTATCCTTTAAAATCTGTAAGCCTTAACCTATATTTATTTCATAACAATAATAGATAAAATCGAAATGTTGCAATAAGAAAAATAAAGGATATGATTTTAATTACATATCATACACAACAAACTAAATATGATAATTCTGTACTCACCAAATACTTTACTATCTGCCATTTTCTGGCCACATCCACATTTTTTCATTTATTTACAAGGAACGTCAGGTATATGCTTTAGAAGACTCATTCTGTCCACATCACAGTGGCACAGTTTGCAATACAAATGTAATCGTCATTCCTCCTTTTGCTCAAAATATTTCTCGCTTTTGACCATTCAACATTAAATCAGGTCCCTCTTTACGGCATGCAAATTTAGTTGCCAGATCAGTTACGGCTAGTAAATGTTTACATTTCCAACCAATGAGAAATCAAAGAATTGAGTGACACTACTAATAATTTCAATATGAATGTTGATTTTATGTCAGAGTACTACCTGTACTACACAGACAGCATTTTTTGAGTAAAATTAAAGTTCAAGATGGCGCCTTGGTGGTTGGTTCCATTTTTCTCCTCCTAAAGTTAATTCATACAAGTTCCGACTACTATAGTAGCATTGTCTTACAGTTCTCGTCAGAAATGTGCTCAATTCTGTTTTTTGTAAAGCAAAGTCGAGCAACAAAGAGGGGAAAGCGAGCAGGCGCACTGGTGAGGCTTTGGCACTGTGGCTTTCAGACTTTGGTGCCTGGGAAATTTTTACTCTAATGTGCGGACATTAGTAAACGAGATTGATGACCTCCAGCTTTGTTGACGAGGAACAGGGACTTCAGGTCATCTTCTGCGCTTTGCTTTACTGAAACCTGGTTGTGTAAAAAGATTCCACACGGCACTAGAGTATATCTCTGGATTCCAGCTGCTCAGATGGTTACGCTCTTACAGCTTGACGTGCCCAACTGTCTCATTAGATGAATTGTTGACTTCCTCATAGTCAGAAAGCTGCAAGTTAACCTGCGGAAACATCTCACAAACTCTCGAACCATGAGCACTGGTAGGCTGTGTTCTCTAACCCTGCTATTCGCCCTGTACACCAACAACTGCACCTCAAGTCATCCCACTGTCAAGCTCCTCAAGTAAGCGGATGACACCACTCTTATCAGACTTGGAGCAGACGCAGAGGAATCCATCTACAGATTAGAGGTGATCGACTAGTGACCGGGAGCAGTGAGAACAACCTGCAGCTGAATGCTCAGAAGACAATGGAGATGATAGTGGACTTTGGGAAAGTTACAGCCACCCCAAACCCTCTCATCATCATTGGCTTCACGTTTGACATTGTAGAGTAAATCCATGAGCTAGGTGCCTCCTTCAGTGGAGATCTGAAGTGGGAGATGAACATAAGTCTCATCGTGAAGAAGGCTCAGAAGCAGATATAATTCCTGTGTCAGTTGAGGAAATTCCAACAAATATTTACAACACCGGCATTTAAAGTTTTCTGAACCATATTCTTATTCTGATAATCTATCAGTAACAAAACGTTTATTTTAAATACATAACTCTGAATAGGTTTGTAAAAAATTCCAAAATACCTTCTCATGAGAAGGTATTTTGAATTGGGGAAAAAAAGAAAATAGAGTTTGTGATGAGTTATGTTTTTTACAGGGGCAAGTGCACGTTTTCTCACCAGCTAGGAACACCCCACAACAAGGAAGTGCTGCAAAGACATCAGCTAGAGATCCTGGAAATGCAGGAATTGTGCACAATTCTGTTGCAGAATGACCCATCACTGCTGCCCCAGGTGAGCCAAAAGCGCTGCTTCTCTTGCAGAGCTCATTCATGTTTAAAACATAAACTCTTCACAGTTAGAATGCATGTTGACTCAAGCGTAAACAAACCTGCCACCTTCTTGTTATGACGTTGTAACGCCCTTGATAATCTACCCTTATTCAAGTATTGACACCTGAAAAAGCATTTCCTTGAATCCAGATCTGCCATGATTACAACAATGGAGATGGAGAGTTTGGCAATTGTGGGAGTGGCGATGCCTGTGAGAGAATGCACATCTGTCAGAAGTTCCTAACCAACAACTGTGAGTGCTTTCGGGTGCATGCCTTCAGAGCTCCCCAGCCAGAGAAATGCCTACGCAAAAGAGGAGTACATAACAGTCTTTTTGCTTCTCTAAAGTCAACGTATGCAAACAAAGAAATTCTTAAGAATGATGACAGGCAAAGCCGGGGGAGCAATCCAAAAGGGTTCAGAGGAAGAAATGGCCGCAGGGGGAACCAAACTGAATCTATCAGTGACCCAGTAGGTCCCCTGGGCTCCTGGCTCTCCTTCGGAGAGCAACAAAATGAAAGTGACAGCGGTGACTCTGCAGCTGCAAATGAAGCGAGGAGCGAGAGTTCCGAGAGTAAGACTGGAAGGACTAATGAGAAATCAAGAGCAAGACGTGGAGGAGGTCGCCATCGAGGCAACCAGGATGGAAGGAGCAACAGAGCTGGTCCAGGAAGAGGTAAAGTGTGAAAAGTCTGCTTAAATCAAGTTTTATGATCGAATAAAGGTTATATTATTATGACTTTATAGAACTGCTCTTACCTCATGACTTATATGGATTATGACCAAAGGAACAGGTTAAGTAATTAAGAATTGAAATTACTGTCTTGTAGTGTGTACCGGAACATAGCAGGTAGTTCTCCAGGGAAACTGTAACACATCTGTTTTCTCTTCTTTCTTGAAGACAAAACGGAGATCTGCATGTTCTTTGTAAAAGGAAGATGTATCCACGAGGGTAAGGAGATGTTTCTGGACTGTGGTAATAGCTTTTGCAGATGTCTTATTGTTGTACGTTTACCCGCTGTACTGGTAGATAACTGCTTCAAGGCTCATGACAAGATGCCGTACAGGTGGCAGATCCAGGAGGGGAACCAGTGGACCCCTCTGCCTAATAACGTGCTAATTGAAAGTGACTATTGTGACCCCAAAAAGACAAGCAGGTAAGTTTGTAATCATATTATCTCCCTGCTCAGTCTAGCAGTTTCCAGATCTGTTGTGAATGTCTTGCTCATTTTGCAGCAGCAGCAGTCCAATTGTGGATTTTGACACAATGACTAGCGGGGACCACAAAGTCAGAAGACTTTCGACTCTTAACTCTGTTGCAGAGAAGAACTACATTCTCACCACGGAGTGGCTCTGGTACTGGGAGGATGAGAGTGGCCTGTGGCACCAGTATGCTTCTGCTGTAAGTGTAAGCCTCCATGCACAATTTTAAAATAGCTACTTAGGATGGCCTTATGGAGATGTACGCTGCCCTCTGGAGAAAACTCTTTTGAGTCACTTGTTTCTGCATTCTTTTTCTGTCGGACACTTCCTAAGGTCCTTGTGACTGAGAAGCAGTAGTGGACGATAGCCACAGTAATTTAGGAACAATGTCTTGCAAGAGTGTTATTCAGTTCAAACGGTCAAGAGTAGGTAGCTCGAAGACTTGAACTGAATATGATAACAGGGTGGTGGAAAGGGCCCAGCAGACGTCAACAGCACTCAACTTGAGGAGAAGTTTTTGGAGGACAACACAGCTTCGGTCCAGTTTACTGCCTATTCACAGTCCTACTCCCTCAGCTTTCAAGGTGAACTCAACATCCAAAATATACCCTGACAAGCTTACCTATTAATCGAAGATTTTCTATCCTAAAATTCCAGACATGATCCAGGCAAACGTACAATATGGAACAAAAAAAATGGTGCGTAGAAGGCCCTGTTTTTTATCAGAGGAGGATGTCAAAGAGAAGAAAGCAAGGTGAGTAATCTGTCAACAAAAATACATTACATCTTTGACATTTCTGTCTACACAGGAGACCCACCGGTCAACCCCAATTCTCTGCAGTACCGACCCACTGGGACAATACAGAGATCCGAGAACAAGGCTACAAGGTACTTCAGAACCTTTCGTTCTTTATTCCTAAACTGTGAAGCAAAAAAATATATCATTATCATTACAAAGAGCCAGATACTGTTGCACACAATTATCTTTTCCCACTTCTCTGGCCAACATTTCCCAACTAGCAGTGATCGCAGCCCCCAAAACCCTCTTAAAGAGAATAAGTGGGAGAAGATTTTCTGGATAAATGCCTTTTATTATAAATCATACTGGTTGTGGCTCACCAGATCTTTGAACCAGTGATTGTAAAATAAAAAAAATAAAAAAGTTGAGCTCGATGAAAATCCTGAATTGTGTCAAAAAACATTGTAAGCAAATCTGTCTTGACTTTATGTTTTTCAGATGATCCCTCTTTCAGCAACATCAAAAGAATATAGAGAGGTTGAAGCTCATTTTGGAAAAACGATCAATTTTGTTTTTGTTATCAACAAAATTGAGAGGATCCAGAACAAAGAACTTTGGGACGTCTTTAACTGGTACTTCCATCATTTCATTAAGCTTGAAATAAACATGAACCCTTGTGCAATGACGTGTTTAATACTATAATTCATTATTCAGCAAACAAATTGAAGTCTGCAAAATATTGAAAAAAAACAAACAGGATATTGATGATAATTTGTAGTCTTTTAGAATGGAAACCTGGTAAAAATTAGATACACATCGCTGTGTACATAATAGACTTGGTCAACATAGATTTACCAAGAGAGTTGGTTATCTAATGACCAACATACTGACCTCCTTGTAAATAAAGTGTGTAATCCAGTGATTCCAGAAAAACGGGGGTGATTGATCATATACTTAACCTACCTAAAGACAACAATTATATGTGGAAATAGACTTGACCAACTCCTGTAAAAGACAAGTCACAAACATGCAGTTTAAAGAACCGATGAAATTGAGGTCCTTTTATTCAGGCAGAAGAACCGGATGAAGGAAAGGAGTGGGGAGAAACGCTTGTTTCATGGAACTGACACCAAACACGTGGATGCCATCTGTCATCACAACTTTGACTGGAGAATCTGTGGGACTCACGGAACTGCTTATGGTCAAGGTTGGTCCAACAACCTTCCAGAGTTGAATCCTCACCTGGCAGGATAATAATCTTTTATTTACCTTCCAGGTAGTTATTTTGCGAGAGATGCCAAGTACTCGGACAGCTATACCGGTGTCTCTGTTGCTCGGTCTATGTTTCTGTCACGTGTTTTGGTCGGGGACTACACAAGAGGACTGCCTGACTATCGCCGACCACCTGCCAAATTGGGCAGTAATGTGGATTTCTATGACAGCTGTGTAGATAATCCCTTTAATCCCTCCATCTTTGTCATCTTTGAGAAGCACCAAATCTACCCAGAGTACCTGATACAGTACACAAAAGGTGCCACATCACCTCAGCTCAGACCTGTAGTGCCACCAACACCTGCAATGACAACAACTGGGACCCAACAAAGTGCCTTACTGTACAGCAATCCATTTCACCAAGCTGGCACAAATGTTGCAACATCACCTCCGCCTAGGCCTGTAGTGCCACCAACCCCTGCAAATATTACAACTAGTAGCCAAAAAAGTCCTTGTGTTATCTCCTAAGCCTACTATTTTTACTTTTGTGTGTTCATTTTGAACTTTTCAAAATTTCTGATCAAAAGTTGACCGAGATAAGAAAAATAAGTAAGTAATTAAAGTCATTAATTGGCTGTTTGCAAATGACGACAACCTGCCAAGATGTAATAGTTTGTGAGCAGGCGGTCACAAAGCCCAAAGTCCTTATTTTTATGATTTAACCAAAACCCAACTGAACCACTTCAGGTCACTTTGTACCACACAAAAACCTTTAAGTAATAAAAAGAAATCCTTTATTTCATTTTAAAATGAAATGACACTGTATAGCCAATCAGCTGCAACATGTATCCCAGGCATATGTCGTTGGGATAAAAAATACATTAGTCTTTATGTTTATATAAAAGCGGTAAAAAGTACCACCAAAATTGTTGCGTTCAGTATCATAAAAAAGCTTTTAAAGGGCAACTAATATGAAAATCCAACTCCCCTGACCTCACAAGTCTCTAATGTTGAAATCTCTGCGAAAAAAGACGTTACGAGAGCAGAGTCCATTTTGATGTAATAATAGTCTTCACTCCTCCATTGCCAGTGTTGTGCTAACACAATATAAGTGAAGTCAAAGTGAATTGTAAGTAAGTAATGGTTATTTCTAAAGCCTTTCTAGACCAGGGTCACAAAGCGCTTTAACTATCAAAAACAATATACAGCTAAAATATATACTTTTAAAGGGCAAGACGCTAGGACAAACACAGGAGTCCCAGAAAATCAGGGAAAAGCCTGCAAAAATACAAATAATTTAAGTGTTTGTATCTGTGGAGTCATGGTACAGGAGGAATGACCTACATATGTATTATAACCTTGACTGATACGATTTTAGGGCAGCATTAGTGGTACAATCAGACTGGAATTCCACTCTCTGTGTCCCTAAGCCAGAAGGTTGATATTTTCTGCTCAAGTTTTCCCTCAAATAACCTTCAAAAAACAAATTTTTACAGCTTACTCACGTTTGAAGTTTTGAGTTGCTATTTCCTGATTTATTTTTAAAAAAAATAATAGAAAATTAAAGAAACATTCAACTTTACCATGTGTTAGTAATTTATGTTACATCCACTTGGTAAGCATGTTCCACGAGATTTTTCTTTTTAGAAACACGATGGTGATCATCACACCTTTTTTTTGACATTTTCGATCCAAGATAAATGTAAAATGAGTCTCTCCAAACAGTTGATGCAGCTACTAGCTGTTGCTGAAGAAGAGTAGACCAGGACTAAAGGTGGGTCCAAACATTTACGGTTGCTGCGCAAATCTGGTGGATTAAAGATAGGAAAGTTTGGTCACCAGACAACAGAGGAGAAAGACTTTCACTTTACAATCATAATGGCATCCAAACCTATCAAAAATGATCAAAGCCTTCATTGTCAGGTCCTGACAACTGTGCAATTCTAAAAGTGGTTGAAAAAATATAACATTAATATTAGAAAATATAATTAAAGTTCAGCAATTTCCAATCAGTATTCAATGTAATATTCAGTTAGCATTGTTAGCGTTATCAATTATCAGCAAATGTCCATCCTGAGCAAAAGGCAGATGTCATTTTCACATATTGGTCCCATTATATATTAACTCCCACCTGCAGTCACCAAAAGGTGTGCAGGAGAACCAGAGAAGTCACAGCAACTAATCCCCCCTAAAAACCAATCAAGACTTGTTAAGGTGGCCCGGGCGTCTGGTCAGAAGGTCTTCTGAACCTGAGGTGCTCAGGTAAACTGAAGAGCAGACCTGGTAGACACTGGAGAGACAATGTCTCTCATGTGACTGAATAAATAAAGTAAGTGTTGTTAACAAGAGTAGCTGCAATGATGATCATTGTTGGTGTCCTTGTAATGTCTAGCAGCATCTTCAATCAATAAATTAATAAATCAATAATTGATTGAGGGATCAATAAAGTTCTACCTAACCTATAATAGCAGAAGTGGTCGATTAGGTGGTACAAAGCAGTAGCAGTCGTTTATTGAATGTGATTATTAACTGTACAGTAGAAGATATGATAGGCCATTTGTGGACGCAGTTATAATGCCAGTGTTTGTAATATGACGACCACTTTGATGACAGCTCCAATAACAAAAGCTTAGATCAGGGGTGCACAATACGTCGATCGCGATCTAGCGGTCGATCGCGAAGCTGTTGCGAGTAGATCGCGTGATTTAATAAAATGTGATAAAAGAAAAAAGTAAAGAGAGCTCAGATTGGCTGCTGTGCATGTCAATAAAATGGTCATTGCGCCGATTGGTTGACAATTTGATTGACATGCACAGCAGCCAATCTGAGCTCCCGCCTTTCCCAGTGAACGCACGGCAAAGTTCATATGAATCGAGAATAAAAAGAGCAAAACGTGCGACAGTCATTTTACGCAATTCAGAAAAACTATATAGAATTATAAGCTTTTTTTTTTTTTTTAAATATATCAAACAAAATAATGCGCGTTCGATCGCTCCAGGTTCTTCTCTAGAGAGTCACAGAAACATCACATCAGTTACGTCAAAGTGAAGCTGCAGGTTCAATGAAAGCGCAACAATTGCTGGTTTTCCCGCGGAGGCCAGACGTGGATACCTGGAACAGACAAACAGCCAATCAGAATGCCAAATACTAACAGCCAATCAGAATTCTCCATCTTAACACCTGGTGGCCAACTGTTGAAGTATTTCATTAATGTTGGAGGAATAAAGACCCCGGTTCGATTCCTCGCTGATGCACACATCTTTTTTTTATTTCTAGTTAAATTAATCACGTTGTTAAGTATTAAGTATTAAAAGTAATATTTTACGTCACCTTATGCCTCTCGGGGCTCAACTGTTTAATGTTAAAAGCATAAAACCACACATTTTTATATGTTTCTTTCCATTTAAATGAATCCCATTGTGAAAGGTTTTTAAAAGATTGATTATTTTTTTATTTCAGGATTCAGGAGAATTTAATTTAATAATTTAATAATACACTTCAATGATCAACACTATTTTGCTGACAGGTGTCGACCCAGGCCAGAGAACCAGGACTTCCAGCTCTGTTTTCATCCAGACTTTCTGCTGGTGTGAACAGGTCCAGGGGCCAATGTCCTGGGTGTAACCAAGAGGCTTTGGATGAGGACGTGGTCTAACAGGTGGCAATGGCTGACCTGGACAAACATAACGACAGATTAGTTATCATAAAATTTGATGATAAAAAATGTGATGATAATATGTCCAACATACCTTTCAGAGGGCTTTGGCTGGTTGCTGTCTGTTCAACGGCCTTGTGTGCCGGAGTTGGTGAACTGGTTTCTGAATAGTGTGAGCATGAGCAACAGGTAAATCAAGTGACCTGTTTCAATTAATGATGAACTTTCTGAAATACAACAACAACATTACTTATTAAGAATGAAATATACTATTCTGATTATGACTTTAAAAAGATAGCTATGCTTATTAATGTGAGAAATGGATAATATGCCCACCTGGTAGAGGGGTGGAAGCTTCAGCTTCGGAAATTCCTTCTGGTAACAGAAACATCAGCTCCTTGGGAATGGGAATGGTTTTCTTCGTTGGTGCCTCTGTCTCCTTTGTCTCCTCTGTAGGTAATAAAAGAGAAAAATAAACATGACAGTGTCGATGTAACTGAGAAAAAACAACTTCATTTAATTTAATAATTCACCCTTTAACGTTTGCATCTCCTCTGGGGCTGGACATGTCATTGTGGCAACTAGAGTAGAAATGTCAGTAAGTAATATGTACAAGGAATTCACTGTTATGTAAACTGTGTGATCTAGCAACTGTCCTTGCTTGGGCCCTCGGCAACAAACACACCTGCATCCTCCTCCTTCATTTTGTTCTTGATCAGATAAAAGGGTGTAGCCAACATCATTTTCAAGAAGCCAGCGAAAAGACTTGCCCTTGTACTTGCAAAACTGCAACACATATTCTCCAAACACCTCTGTCTTGTCAGAAGCATCGCCTCCGCTTTGGCGGACCACAACGAGGGCTTTTTCTCTCACAAGTCCTTCTTTAATGGGCAAAGACTTGTCCTGTAGAGATGGGTTTCTCTTTATGGCTTTGGCCGCATCAGTTGGATCCTGTCGCAGATATCCAAGTGGACCTTTCCGAAAGGTAACTGCCACTCTTCCAGGAAAGAAGTTGATTTTAGACCTTTTACCTTCAAAGAGAAAAATGTAAATTAATGTAACATTTTTTCACACATACCAAAGACTCACATCATGCTAAAGTGACTGATAAAATATCTAAAACATTATATATAAATAAGGATGTAAGTAACACATAACAGATGTGAGAAAGTTTAATAGTAGATGTGTTTTTAATTTAACCTTTATTTAATTGAGATACAAATCTATTTTACAAGAGTGTCCTGGCCAAGACAGGCAGTAGCATAGACATACAACACAAAGACAAGGTGGACTAACTAGAAACACTAAGCATCCAAAACAGTAAACATTTTAAGAGCCGCTAAAATGTCATCCAATTTCCCTTTAAAGGTGTGTTTATACAGACTGACAGACAGATCTATAGATATATATAGATAGATCGATATATATATATCTACACGAGTGTGTGTGTATATATATTTATATATATAGATCTATCTATCTATCTATAGATCAATGTATATCTACACGAATGTGTGTGTGTATATATATATATATATATATATATATATATATACACATCTACACGAGTGTGAGTGTATATATATATATATATATATATATACACATCTACACGAGTGTGAGTGTATATATATATATAGATCTATGTACATATATATACACGAGTGTGTGTGTTTATATATATATATATATATAGATCTATCTATATATTTTATTTATATATATTTCTTAATTTATCCATATGATAGATAAAACCTTCATCTTTAATCATTTATAGTTATTATTTACAGAGGTTTGCAAATGTTTTATTTTAATACGGTTTAAAGTCCACATGTCTTTACAATGTATTTAAATGACCACAACGTTCAAACCATGATTAAAAAGAAAAGAAAAGAATACAGTACAGTATATCGTTTCCACATTTATTCATATGATGGATAAAACCTTCATCATTAAAAATACATAATTATTATTCACAGAGTTTTGCCATTTTTCCATTTGTTGTTAAAAGGGGTGATGTGAGTTCAAATTTTGAAATGACTTGAATAAAAAAAGGAGTCTCAATTCCAATGACAAAAGAAGCTGGACAAACAGCGCCAGGGAGGCGTAAAAACAACCTTTGAAATGTCTAAAATCTAAATAGGAAACGATGATCTATTCACATTTAAAACACGCGCGTCCAATAGCGCCAAATCGGCACCCTGTGGCCGAAAATCGTATTGATTCTCACTACCAACTCATACCAATTCACTACCATTGAAAATGAATGGGAAAACTTTAGGGATTTTTAGCGGAATTATCCGCGGCTGCTGCGCGGGTCACGTGATCGAGGATACATCCTTAAAACACGCTTGTATTAATACAACATCACATGATGAATATTTGTAAGTTACCTTTATCTCACGAATATAATGAGAATACGTTCAAACCCAAACACGTTAAACAGTTGCAGGTGAGCCACAAATTCTAATGACGCTCAGACAAAGCGATGATGACATGAAGTTACTGATGAACAGTTTTCTTCTCGTTAAACTTAATCTAAAGAGGTTTTAAAATTTAAATAATCCACTGGTCGCCTCTGTAAATGCAGTATTCTTGTTAATAACCTCGTGTGTAACCGTTCATTGACACTGGCCAGTGGAGTAACGGAAGACTTCAGCTCCCACTAGTGGCTGGTTTTAAATGAGATGGATACGTTTTTGGCCCCGGTTCATTCCCAGCGGCCCCTGGGGGGTCTAAAAATTAGCATGATAGTTCACACTAGCCTCAATATCAAGCCTCTGTTAATTATTGATTAGCTGTAAGCAGTACAACTTTTGACACTGGATAAGCTATTAACTCCAATATGAATAGTGTACATGAGCTGCTTTTTATCACCCTGTCATAATAAAATATATGAACTGTTATCAAAAAAAAATAATTTTAATTTAAGCATTCATTGGTATCAATTATAGGCATCTCTGAAGTTACAACTACATGATGAATACTATGTGAGCATTATTCAAAATGATATTAAATTGTGCTTTATTACAGGTTTCATATCAAACAATTGTTCACGGATCGTCACAAATGTCACGAGTAACCATCAGAGTCAATCTGCACGACGTTGATGGTCTCATCCTCAGCGAAGACTTGTGTGTAGTAGTTTCTGGTCTGAGTCATGGTTCGAGTGACATCATGCTGACTTGCTCCTGCTCCTAAAATGCTCTGAAGATCCTTCAAAGCCTCACCAGTCAAACCCATGGTGCATCTTAAAAGAATAAGACAATAAGAAGGATCAGCTGTACTTGTACTAGTTCTGTTCTTCACTTGCAAAATAAACTCTTACCTTGCTGTGACGCTGCCATGCGAGACAACTCTTTCAGGGAATCACAACGACTTGACAGAGACTTCCAGAGTTGGTTCATCTCCTTCTCAAGAATCTTTCACTTCCTGCCATAACAACGTCGAATCCTCTTTGTCCGAAAGTCAACAGAACCTGGAAAACATGGTATTAATGAAGTCGTATGATTCTGATCATTTGAAGTGTAAAATCTATTGAAAAAGACTCTTCAGTTGGTACCTTCCACCTTGACAGGCACGACCAAGTGTTTGCAACAACAGAAGCCAGAAAACCTTGGCCATAAGCGTCAACATGTCAGTGCGTCCTGCCACAGAAATGTATTTATCATTATTACCAAACATGACTATATAATGACCAAAGTGTGTATGATGTAACCATCTCACCTGCTTTTGACATGTGTTGACCCCTTCCACCTCCGATGGTTAGTCAAGCACCTGATATGCAGCTCTCCATCTCACCTAGAAAAGAAAATAGAATTGCATTTTAGATTATTTCCATGATGGGATGTGCTGTAGGTTTACAAGTTTGTGTTCACCATGTTACAAATATTACCTACTCACTTCACATTTTAAATCATTTGGCAGGAACCACAGAGAGAATGGTTTCATGTCAAGCAGGTATGGAGTTCTGGGCAGTTCACTTCCATGCAAAAACAAAACTAAAAACGTACTAGTGCTCCCTTTTAAATATAATAAATCTGGCACCTGGTTCCGTCAAGTTACTGCACAAACGTGAGGACAAAAACGCATGTTCTGGGACGAGTAACAACAAGTCTGACGTCAACATCCAGAGGTTTGGCGGAAGTTGCGTGTGCGGCAGTTTGAAAACTTTTTAGCTGACGCTAAACTTAAACTGAACTTAACTCGGTCTTTATACAAGCACACATCTATAATTGTATTCCATGGCGCTTTTAAAAAAACAAGCACAATATCTCATTTTATTCCTGTGGTGTGACGGCTCTACATTCCACGATCAGTTTATTAGCGTGTGTGACGTCACCTCTGCAGGATCGCGATTACTGTTGACAAACGTCACATAGATCGCAGCTAAATAAAAAGAACATATGTCCATAAACGCAATCTCAATGAAAGATTCTATTTCATAGAAAAGCGCACCGGAGTATAAAGAGGATCAAGCGAAATAGCACAGACTTTATTTTACTCATTCATAAAACAATGTCAACATTATGGAGTTGAAACACCTAAAAATATACAATATAGTCACTTTTACAGGAACTTTTAAGCATGTATTAATCCGCGAGAGCCTCTTGACTTCTGTGATGCGTGAACAATCAAAGCTTCAAAAAATAAAAATTAAGCATTTTTTACCAATTTATGGCCATCTTGTATGACCTCAAAGTGGATCGAGGTCGGTAAGCACAATCGGGGGTAGAATCACACTGTTGACATTAAACATTTCAAGTGCGCTTCATAGTTTTAGAATTACGGTAGCCAAATGACAACAGTGACACGTCACGTCACCATGGCAACGACGAGTTAGACGACGCCTCAAATGTAACCCAGGTGGTTTGAATCCGAAGTCGGGGAGTGCTCTGTATATTACTGGGTGACCCGGGTAGGCTAAAACCGACGTTTTTGTCCCCCCTGTAACGTTACCTTAGGGACGCCAGGGGGAAATTGCACGGCGTAGGACGGTATGACGCCTGGGGTGAGGACGTGTTGTAAAATCAGACAATATTTTTCAACACTACATTTTTGTCAGTGCAAGTAATTTGTAGACGGTCCCTCAGCTGATGTCACGCCTGCAGAGGCTCTTTCACGCCATTTTTGCTGTTTACTTGCGATCAACACGTTTTCTTCAAAAATGAGGGTGTAGTACATAGCCAGTGTAACAGTGATCAAAATACTTCGGGCTTTTATATTTTTAATAACTCGTATAAAGAGGTATTAGAGCGCAAAGATCGAATCTGTCAATATCGAGCCAACTTTACTTAAGTCTCAACAACTTTGTGGCGAACAGAAAAAACGAAATATAAATTAGGCTGTGAGGCAAACCAAACTAAACATAAAGAGGCAATGTAAATAAAGAGCCAAGGCAGGGCATATTTTATGCACATCCCCGACAAAAAAAGAAAGAAACAAATCGTGAAGAAAAGAGAAAAAAATAAACTAATTTAGGTCACGATGCCTGATTTTATGAGAATGAGCGCAAATTACGGCCCGCATACCAGGGAACAGAACAGGTGCCGGTGCCATACGCCCGGCACCCGACCAGCCTACCGTCACGACACAGAGGAGAGGGGTAAGCTGAATGACGCACCCCTTTATATTCTCCGCTCCGTTAACAGGTGAGGCCAATTAGGTAATAAGGAGGCGTGCTTAACCAAGAGAAAGTAAACTTAATCATATCAATATCAAACTTAAAATAACCATCCGGTTACATATGTAAAATATAAACATATACACCGGACGCATCTGAACTCATTTACAATAGTGTGATTCATGTCAGACATGTTGAAAATTAGCAATTGTAAACTGTTAGTTTAAATTCATCTTTTCATTAGTTTTTTTCATGTTCACAGAAAGGATAAATTAAATCTTGTGATTCATTTAAACATGATCGACATATTGAAATGGAGGCATGGAAAGGGATGAACCCGTCTGAATTCTTTGTTGATTTTGATGAACAAAGGAAAAGGGCTGGAATTCGTGTCACGCACAGATTCTTACATCTGAATATTTATTATGCACCATTTGGGTTCAAATGAATCACCATTTTAGTAGGAAATCAATGCAATTCTTAGAACATACGAGTCCTGAACTTGTCTGCAGTGGAGGATGAGATTTAACACAGGCTGACACTGAGCTCAAGACAAGGTCTCATGGAATTTTTTGGAAGTTACTCTCAGGGGAAAAATATCTTTTTATGAGGAAATATGCTCCTCACGGACTGCACTATTTAAATCTAGTTATTTATGTAAGTCAGCAGTTTTATGAAGATGATTAAATCCACACATCCTTCCATCATGACTGATTATCAGTTAAAACGGATAAAACCGGAGTCCGTTTCCGTCGCTCCAACACGACGTCACCTCCGGGTCTTAATACTTTGCTTTATGGAGAAAAAAGGATCAATTCAGAGTGTACGGTCGTTTATTCACCGCTTCAAAACAAACAAACATACAACTTTTACGATCGATCGGACTCGCTCTTTGCCGGCAGCTGTACAGGTCAATAGCTCCGGGAAAGACGGTCTTGGGTTATGGGTCGTCTCTACATTTAAGGGAAAGTTTCCTGTCCAGGGGGTCGCCTATTCCAGTAGTTGTTCTTTTATGTTAACTCCTGTTTCGAGTCACCTGGAGAGTAACTTCCTTCCTTGCCTGTTGTGTGGGCAAGTTCCTTTGTCTTCCAGCCCCCCTTTTTTGGGTGTGTTCCGTGTTGCCCTTTTGTTTCACGTCCACAGGTGTGAACAGAGCAGACAGACAGTCCTTCATTAAATCGCTGAATAATCTCTAGTCTGTTTCAAGCTACCCTTGACACAGTGTATATCAGTATGAAAGTGAAATGTTGGTTGTGAATGCGTATTTAAACGTTTAAGCTCTTAGATGAGGCTAGTATTTTATACTCTATATTTTGATCATCTTTTTAGCATTAATTTAACTTATGGCGTATACGTATAGTGTAGAATAATTTCCAATCTAACACAGTCCATTCACTTAATTCAGTGTAAATCATCTGAGTAAAGTATGTAATTACTTATGTTGAGCAAATATGATGAAGTTAGATCTTTTGAACTTGATCATTATGTAACCAGGTAATAAATTACATATTGAAATTTCACAACATCCATCGTATTTTATTTGTGTTATCTTTTATTTTTCATTTTATGTCGGTTAATTTTAAATAGTTCGATTGTGTCCATAAATATGTACTGTCACTTTAAGTGTTTGAACCTGTACATGCGCGAGCTGCGTGTCTCCTCAGTGCGTGCATCAGCTGCAAGGAGGAGGTATGTTGAGAGTGCTCTGCGGAGAAAGTTCTTGTATTTGTTTCAAAACTTTACCATTTTTCTGTTATGCTTTTTTGTATGTAAAAATGTTGTTTATTCGTGTTCTAAAATTTGCGACAGTTTGTCAAACAAGTATTTAAATGGCATGTGTGTGTGTTGCAGTGAGCCACGTGTGAGGAGCTCAGCAGCTCATGCTAATTCATATGCTTGTTTTGTACAGGTACGGTTTATTTCTTTATTTATTTTGTATTGTTTATTGTGATTTATGTGTGTTATGTTTATTTTCCTATTGTTAATGTATGAGTGCGTGCATCAGCTGCAAGGAGGAGTGAGCCACGTGTGAGGAGCTCAGCAGCTCATGCTAATTCATATGCTTGTTTTGTACAGAGAAATTAAAAGCATTTGGAAAGACTACCTGCGTCCTGAATACCCATAGTCTGCACAGAACACAACGCAGATAAAGAAAACACACCCTGTTACATTGGTGCAGTGACCTTTTTCGGATCATCAGTTCGATGATGTCGTGCAGCTCGTTCGCAGGAGCTGCACGACATCTTTCTACAAGGTCATCAGGTACCCCAGGAAGTGTCGTTCCAGAAAGAGACTTTACAAAGATATTGTGCGGAGGACTGTGGTATTCTGAGATACTTCTACTTAACTAAAGATTTGGCAAGTCAAGATTAATTTCCTTTTCGGTCTGTCAATATATGTAATATTGGTGACAATATGGCTGAAGGTAAAACATTTTTGTGTGATGACGATGAAGATTGGGACCGTGACACTCAGGGTAACCAGGTTGGGTTCGGCACAGGGTTCGGTCAACGAAGACAGGATGCCGGAAGACCAGAGGATGGGTTTGTCACACCACGATACACATCGACTCGCTATGCTGATCAGAACAGACCAGAAAATTTAGATCGAGAACATGACTTGGGGTCACTTATCACACAGATCGCTGATAAGTTAGGCGAATCCATTGTTGCTCAGTTACGAGCTCAGAGAGTTGAGACTGGAAATGTATCTTCTCAACAATCGAATGTGTCACAGCCAAATGTAAACGTTGTTGTACATTCAGAAGCGAAAGAGCCTCCGATTTTCAGAGGTGACAGTTCCGACAAGTTTACGGTACATGAATGGGAAAATTTAATGGCCTTGTATTTGAGAAAAAGGAATATCCCAGTGGATGAACAGTCAAGGGAGATCATTGCCAGGCTCATGGGCAAGGCTGGGGATGTTGTGAGGATTAAGTTACGCACGAGACTAGATGAACATGTGCAGGAGGTCAAGTCTCGGGTTGCTGCTCGAAAGTCTCATGAACAATCAACATCATTACTCAAGGTACATTCCCAGCTCCATGCACCTTTGGCTGAGCGTACAGTTGATCAGAGTCCAAATGTGACTTTGGTGACGACCACAGGTGTACCTAACTTTGACAAAGATTGTTTGAGGAGTTTAGTGAGTTTGTTGGATAGACTGGTGACGCAAACTCAGAGACCAGTTAATATTCATAGTCAACCAACAGCTGCACGCTCATTTCAAAGAACATGTCGAGTGTGTGGAGCTGTTGAGCATTCCACCTTAGCTCATTGCAGAAGAGAAAATCGTTGTCTGAAATGTCTCTCTCCTGGACATTGGAAGAAAGATTGTACCATGCAGTCTAGTCAGGGCCCACCATAGTTTAACCATGGTGGTGGTGCAGAAGGTCCTCATTTAAACTAGACAACTCACACCTGATGAGGGGCGGTGTGGGTTCTTTTAATCACTCCCTCGTTGGACATGATATTGCTAAAGAGTATGAAGACACGTGTGTTCATGCACCAAAGGGAACACAAGTACTCATGCAAGGTTGTCAAAAGCTTCAGTTTTTCAGTGAATTGTTTTACACACCTGTTTTAGTCAGCAACAAAGTGCAGTTGAGAGGCATGTTGGACTCTGGTTCGATGGCATGTAGCATCAGTGAACATGCAGTTGAGAAGCTAAGATTGGCTTGCTGTCTACCTGACAGAAGACACAATGAGGGGAACATCATGTTGATAGGCTGTGGTGGTCTACAAACCAAGCCAGATGGTTATTATGATTTGATGATTTCAATCTATGGCGTTCAAGTTGTTGTGCCAACATTGGTTGTGCCAGGTCAGCATGATGAGCTCATATTGGGTTCTAATGTCATTAAACATTTGATCCATAGATTGAAGGGCAAAGATGAGTACTGGGATATGGCATTTAGAAATGGTGTTCAATCTGACCTTGGTGTTGAGCAATTTCTGGCTATGTTCACGAATGTGGTTAGTTGGAAGGGAGGGACCATGCCAGAAAAGATAGGCACCGTTAAACTGACACAAGCTGTCACACTCCTGCCCAGACATGAGCATTTGGTGTGGGGAAAGCTACCAGCCAGTTCACCTATGTCCCCTGGTAGCACGGTTTTGGTGGAGCCAACTACATCTAGGGCCATGCCTGCTGGTCTAGTAGGTCGAGTAATCACGCCACTATGGGGTGACAGGTGGGTGCCTATGACAATTCTGAACCCGTCTGACAAACCTGTAACGTTGAAACGGAACAGTAAATTAGCAGATGTGTCTCCATGCTTAGCAATTGAGTTGATTTGGGTTCAATCAGTGACGCTGGTGGATCTCAACTTCTACAGTTGTTATCTGACTACCAGGATATTTTCTCGAAGGGGTCGTTGGATTGTGGGGAGGTCAAGGACTATACACATCGGATACGTCTCATGGACTTTCGTCTTCCGTACAGACGGGTGCCTCCAGCCCATTATCAGAAGTTAAGGCAGGTACTCGCAGATATGGAAGAGAAGGGTATCATCAAGAAATCATCCAGTGAGTACGCTTCACCATTGGTGGTGGTTTGGAAGAAAGACGGCAGTTTACGTATCTGTACTGATTATCGGTGGTTGAACGCACGAACTTTGAAAGATGCGCATCCCTTACCACACCAATCGGATTGTTTGGCTGCTCTTGGTGGTAACTGCTTCTTTAGCACCATGGACCTTACCTCAGGGTTTTACAATATCCCCATGCAGGAAGAAGACAAACAATTCACAGCTTTCACAACCCCACTTGGGCTTTACGAGTCATACATTTTTCCAAGATCTTGTGTTATCTCGATGATCTTTTGGTTTTTGCATCGTCAGAGGATGAGGCTATGGCAAGGTTAGAGATGGTATTTCAAAGGCTGAGGGAAAATAACCTGAAACTTGCACCAAAGAAGTGTCATCTTTTACAAAGGCAGGTTAGTTTTCTGGGACATATAGTCAACGCCGAGGGTGTTTCCGTTGATCCAGGAAAGGTGGAGGTCATCACAAAAATGAAAGTTGGAGATTTGATGGAAGATGACGAATGTACACCTTCAGTTCGAAGGCTCAAGTCATTTTTGGGGATGGTTTTCTATTACCAACATTTCATTCCCAATTGTTCCTCTGTTGCAAAACCTCTGTTTGCACTGACTGCTGGGCAAAAGAGGCGTGGAAAGTTTGCTAAAAATCGGAAATTACAAGGTACTTTTCGAAAGCTAGCTGCTACAGACTGGTCTGTTGAGTGTGATGAAGCATTTGAGAAGCTCAAAACAATGTTGTTGGAGTGTGTTGTTCTTGCACATCCAGATTTTGAGGAGCCTTCCATCCTGTCCGTCGATGCATCGCTGGATGGCTTAGGTGCTGTCCTATCTCAAGTGCCAAAAGGGGAATCCAGAGCCAGACCAGTAGCGTTTGCTAGTAAAACATTAAGCTCATCCCAAAGAAAGTATCCAGCTCATAGGTTGGAGTTTATGGCTTTGAAGTGGAGCATATGTGAGAAGTTCAGCCATTGATTGAAAGGCAGAAGCTTCACAGTGTGGACTGACAACAATCCACTTACATTTCTTCTCACAAAACCTAAACTAGATGCATGCGAGGTTCGCTGGGTGTCCAAACTTGCTAATTACAGTTTTGACTTGAAACATTTGCCTGGCAAGGTCAATGTAGTCGCAGACACATTGAGCCGTGATCCGTTTGCAAAAACTTTTGGGAGGAGACTTCTAAGTGAACCATATTCTGATCTGATACAGGAGGCTAATGGAGTCGGAGAGGATTCGGTCCAAGATGTGTTCAGAGTCAGTTGTCAAGATGAAACTGATAAAAAGGAGAACCGACAGAAATATGGACTATCTTTTCATGCTGCTGAGATCAGTGCCATCTGTCAGGTTTGTTCAGATTGGGAGGCCTCAGCTGAATCTAGAGCGCTGTCTTTAGCTCAGCAAGTTCAACAAGTTTCAAGTGGTCAAAGCACACTACCAGCACTCTCAGTTCAGGAATTACAGTCAGGCCAGCAGGAGGACTGTTCCATTGCAAGAGTATTGCCTTTTGTGGTTGCTGGTAGACGACCAAATAGGAGAGAGAGATCCCTTTGTGATTCTAAAGTTCTGAAATTGCTCAAACAGTGGGAAAGGCTTACTGTCAGAGATGGCATTCTGTACAGAGTCACTTATGATCCTGTTTTAAAGCGAAAGAGATTTCAGTATGTGTTACCTCAAACTTTGAAGGAAAAAGGTTTGTCAGGACTTCATAATTTGGTAGGTCACCAGGGTCAGGATCGTACCATTTGGCTTGCGAGACAACGGTTCTACTGGCCAAATATGGAGTGTCACATTCGTGAATATGTCCAATGTTGTCAGAGATGTGTTCTTGCGAAATCCCCTGAACCTTCTGCAAGAGCTCCTCTTGAAAGTGTCAGAACGTTTGCTCCAATGGAATTGGTGTGTTTGGACTTCTGGTCGGCAGAGGACAGTAAACAACGGTCTGTAGATGTTTTAGCGGTTACAGACCACTTCACGAAACTTGCTCATGCATTTCCTTGTGCCAACCAGACGGCAAAGCAAGTTGCTAAGAAGCTTTGGGATAACATCTTCTGTGTCTATGGATTTCCGCAGAGGATACATTCCGATCAGGGCACCAACTTTGAGAGCAATCTAATTGCAGAACTCCTCAGGTTGGCAGGTGTGGCTAAATCTCACACGACCCCGTACCATCCAATGGGCAATGGTGGAACTGAACGGTTCAATCGTACTTTGGGGAGTATGCTCAGAGCGCTTCCTCTCAAGGAAAAACAGCGCTGGCCGGAGCAGATTCACTCCCTCACGTTTGCCTACAATGCAACCATTCATGAGACTACGGGTTATGCACCATTTTATCTTATGTTTGGCAACCTAGGTATGCGACCAGTCGACATCATGTTTAGGCAGGTCTAGAAGGACCCGACAGTTGTTGACTATAATAAATACGCTTTGTCGCATAAGTCTTTGCTGTCCGGTCTGAAAGATGCAATGGAAATTGCACAGAAACATTCCTCAACTGAGCAACACCATCAAGCTAGCCAGTACAATAGACGTGCCAAAGGTACTGAGTTGAAAGTGGGGGATCGTGTTCTGGTTGCAAACAAAGGAGAACGAGGCAAAAGAAAGTTGGCAGATAAGTGGGAAGATGGAGTGTACACCGTTGTGAGCGTAAATCCCAGTATTCATGTTTACAAGGTTCAAAATATGAAGGGACGAAGAAAAGTGGTGCACAGAAATCTTTTGTTGGAAGTCAATTTCTTGCCAATTTCGGACATGGAACAAGTTGAGATGATTGATGTTTCTCCATTAGCGAATGACGATGAGTTGGAAGAAGAGGATGTTGACCTTGGTGAGGAGGGAGAGACTACTGGTGAAGTGAACGTGTCTGGTGTTCAAAATGAAGTTGTCACTCCAGTTCCCTTTCCTGACGTTTCCGTTGAGTCAGAGTTGTTAATTCCGACTGAAGAGTTTCAGGTTCCGTCTGTTGTTGAAGAGAGTATTGTTGCTCCATTAGTTGGTAGTCCATCTGAAGTCGACGTTGAACAACCTTCTCATTTTCGTGACCAGGTTAGAACCCGGACAGGAAGGTTAGTTAAATCCGTGAACAGATTAATCCAATCAATGATTCAGAAGCCGATTTTGGAAGGTTCACAGTTTGGTTAGAAGCCATGTAAGTTCATATGTTGGGTAATACACTTGGGTTAATTTTTCTAATTTTTTTTTACACATAATTTATTGGACCGATTTCATTCAGAGCCATATGGGTATAATGTAAAAGGCATTATATTAATCTAAGGGATAAACGAGACTTGATCAACCTTGTTATTCCCTGAACCTTGAAATTGAGGTAACGTTTAGTTGATGAAGTGGACTAGGTCTACTTTTGGCTGACAATTGTGGAGGTCCAGAATGGATTTTGTGTAAAAAGAGATTGGTACTGTATGGATGTTGGTGAATTTCAGGAAGGGTGTATGTAACCAGGTAATAAATTACATATTGAAATTTCACAACATCCATCGTATTTTATTTGTGTTATCTTTTATTTTTCATTTTATGTCGGTTAATTTTAAATAGTTCGATTGTGTCCATAAATATGTACTATCACTTCAAGTGTTTGAACCTGTACATGCGCGAGCTGCGTGTCTCCTCAGTGCGTGCATCAGCTGCAAGGAGGAGGTATGTTGAGTGCTCTGCGGAGAAAGTTCTTGTATTTGTTTCAAAACTTTACCATTTTTCTGTTATGCTTTTGTGTATGTAAAAATGTTGTTTATTCGTGTTCTAAAATTTGCGACAGTTTGTCAAACAAGTATTTAAATTGCATGTGTGTGTGTTGCAGTGAGCCACTTGTGAGGAGCTCAGCAGCTCATGCTAATTCATATGCTTGTTTTGTACAGGTACGGTTTATTTCTTTATTTATTTTGTATTGTTTATTGTGATTTATGTGTGTTATGTTTATTTTCCTATTGTTAATGTATGAGTGCGTGCATCAGCTTCAAGGAGGAGTGAGCCACGTGTGAGGAGCTCAGCAGCTCATGCTAATTCATATGCTTGTTTTGTACAGAGAAATTAAAAGCATTTGGAAAGACTACCTGCGTCCTGAATACCCATAGTCTGCACAGAACACAACGCAGATAAAGAAAACACACCCCGTTACAATTATAAAAGTAGCTCGCAAACCGAAAAAGTGTGAGCACCCCTGGCATAGATGGCTGGAAAAATGGTTAGTAATTGTATCGGTGGCGAAATAAGCATTTGTAATGAGTAAAAGTACTACCATCAGTTTAATAAACTGACGCAGACGTGAATTATTTTGTTTTCCCAATAAACATGTTGGTTGTTAGTTACAACAGCTCAACCGGTGACTGGTGCAGCTCTTTTGCTCCCAAGCGGAATCTTTCGGTATTGCAGCACTTTAATTTAATCAAAATAAGTTTCAATTTCAATTGAACAGAACGCGGAAGGAAGGAATCAACCATGGAGAAAAAAATGGGTGCATAGTAAAAACAATGAATATATGTTATTAATATGACTTAGTCTAACTTAATATTGATGTGTTTTCTCAATAGCTTCCAGATGTTGGAATAAAATAAATTAAAAATCACTTTAAGATCATAGAACTAAATCATATTTTTAATATGTATTCATTGTTTTTACTATTCACCTCTGAAATATTTAAAATAAATACATATATGTAAATGTTGTATTTCTTTTCACAATAGCTTCCAGATCTTTGGATAAAATCAATCAAAATTACTTTGAGATCATAGAACTAAATCATATTTTTAACATGTATTCATTGATTTTACTATGCACCTCTCAAAACATTTTTAAATTAATTTTTATACGTTAACGTTTGCCAAAGTAAAATTCATTGACAGTCCCTAACAGACGTAAGTTTGTAACTTTGTCGAGGATCCTCTCCTCTGTGTACACATAGATCATCTTAAATCTAGATAAAACATTATTATAGTTAATTTGGTAGTTACTAATACAACAACATCATCAGTAAATATTTAAATAAAATAGTAAAGTAAGTAAAGTTAATGTGTAGAAATCCGTTTGAGTAGATGGTAACACATGCTATGTTTTTCGTGACATAAGCCAATATTAAAACCCAGTACCGAACAGCCACCAAATAGAACCACATTTTTCTGACTGAAGGAATTTATATGTCTATCCCTGAGCTTGTCAGCCACACGTTTGAGTTTTTGGTGCTTACACAGTGGACATACACCTATCTAACTATACCTAACTACCTCCTGTATCTACCTACCTACCATATTTGCTACCTACCTTAGGTTTGTATTGTTTTTATCGATTTTTTTTGTCGATTGTAATGAGTTGTGTTTTTTGCAGGGGCCAGTGTACATTTTCTCATGAGCTAAACTCGCCCCACAACCAGGAAGTACTGCAAAGAAACAAGTTAGAGATCCTGAACATGCAGGAGTTGTGCACACTTCTGTTGCAGAATGACCCATCATTGCTGCTCCAGGTGAGACAAAAGTGTTGAAGAACAGCTTCTCTTTCTGAGTTCAAGTGCATTTCCTTCAATCCAGATCTGCCATGATTACAACAATGGAGATGGAGAGTTTGGCAATTGTGGGAGTGGCGATGCCTGTGAGAGAATGCACATCTGTGAGAAGTTCCTAACAAACAGCCTTGAGTGCTTTCGGGTGCATGACTTCAGAGCTCCCCAGCCAGAGAAATGCCTACGAAAAAGAGTACATAACAGTCTTTTTGATTCTCTAAAGTCAACTTATGCAAACAAAGAAATTCTTAAGTATGATGACAGACAAAATGGAAGGAGAAATCCAGAAGGGTTTTGAGGAAGAGGTGCTGTTAGGGGGAACCGAGCCAAAAGCTGCACCAGGGCACAGATGCGCGGAGCCATTCCTATGACTAACCTTTCCCTGCTTAATCTGTACGATGGACATGATGGCCTAGACAGGAATGACCGGTCGGTGCGAGGGCGCGGCAGGGACACAAGAGCCAGACCTGCAAGAGGTAAAGTGCAGCTATGATTTCTGGTGTAACTTTTAAGGCCTTGTCACACCTCGCCCATTATCGGGCGTCTGGCGCTGTCAAGCAGTCGGCGCCTCGAGTCCCTGTGTCGGTGTCCTAGTCGGACGAAAAAAGACGCATGTGCACGGGTTCAGTCTGGAGTCGAGAGTCTGACACAATGGTCAATCTGATTGGTCGAGTGCTAGGTTTAGCTAGCGAATCAGTGCAGGACAATGAAACGGAAGTGACTATTGTAAACAGTAGATAAGCAGCGATGGCATGGATGAAACTACACTTTTATTGAAAATCCACCCAAATATTATCATGTGAATGAAGCAGATCAATGGGACGCAGTCTACATTGTAATCTGGTCCATCCACATGCATCCAGCAAACATTATCATAACATTAAACATATCTCATCACCTCCTGCTCCATGTACTAATTGATTTACGTTAATGTCTTGCATTGTTGTTCACATGCAACCTTTCATGTGAGTCCCCTTCATCTCAAAATTTGTACATTCCATTATCACAGTGTGATTCATGGTCATTTTGTGCTAATAATGATACAGAAGAACAATTTGTTGACATGACTTTAATGATCATTCTAGATAATCACAATTTTTCCCTATATCTTGCTCGACACATGAAAAGCCCTCGGAGCTGCTACTGTGAGATTCAGGTGTTTTTTCTCCAGGACCAAGGGCTGACAATTCCAGTCACTTCATATTCATGTCGTTATCCATCGTGTATTTTATTTTATCTTTCGTTCAACGGGTGAAAACACAGACCGTTTTTGACTAGTCCCAGAGCATTTCCAGTTTTCACGTGCCGCAGCGTCACTCGCTGTCGCACATGTGCAGAACGTACACTTTTGCCAACAGTCTCTTTGGTGTGTAGCAAGGTTTTTTTTTCGAGGGACGAGGCCAGACTACACTGGACTGCCCGACGATCGACAGTTGGCGCGGTGTCAAGGCCTTTACATGTGACATATAAAGGGCTGCCAAGTATCTTTGGGTGTGACAGTCACGCAATTCTCACACCACACTTGAAATTTCTATGTTAATTTACCCATTTAATACTTTATATTTTTAATGATAAAAAAACATTTTGTGTAAATCTAGCCAATCACCTAAGACACCACGCAATATCAACCAATCAGAAGCAACATAAGGCGGGTCTGTCTTTCAAATGTCTCATTTTCTGAAACTTGGTGGCCCCCTAAACATCCAAACCAACAATTACAGGTCCATTTAATCTGCTCTTTTTTATACCAAGTTCTCCTGGTAAACTGTAACACATCTGTTTTCTCTTTTTTCTTGAAGACAAAACAGAGATCTGCATGTTTTTTGTAAAAGGAAGATGTATCAACAAGGGTAAGGAGATGTTTCTGGACTTTGGTAATAGCGTTTGCAGATGTCTTATTGTTGTACGTTTACCCGCTGTACTGGTAGATAACTGCTTCAAGGCTCATGACAAGATGCCGTACAGGTGGCAGATCCAGGAGGGGAACCAGTGGACCTCTCTGCCTAATAACGTGCTAATTGAAAGTGAGTATGGTGACCCCAAAAAGACAAGCAGGTAAGTTTTTAATCATATTATCTCCCTGCTCAGTCTAGCAGTTTCCAGATCTGTTGTGAATGTCTTGCTCATTTTGCAGCAGCAGCAGTCCATTTGTGGATTTTGACACAATGACTAGTGGGGACCACAAAGTCAGAAGACTTTCGACTCTGAACTCTGTTGCAGAGAAGAACTACATTCTCACCACGGAGTGGCTCTGGTTCTGGGAGGATGAGAGTGGCCTGTGGCACCAGTATGCTTCTGCTGTAAGTGTAAGCCTCCATGCACAATTTTAAAATAGCTACTTAGGATGGCCTTATGGAGATTTACGGCACCCTCTGGAGAAAACTCTTTTGAGTCACTTGTTTCTGCATTCTTTTTCTGTCGGACACTTCCTAAGGTCCTTGTGACTAAGAAGCAGTAGTGGACGATAGCCACAGTAATTTAGGAACCATGTCTTGCAAGAGTGTTATTCAGTTCAAACGGTCAAGAGTAGGTAGCTCGAAGACTTGAACTGAATATGATAACAGGGTGGTGGAAAGGGCCCAGCAGACGTCAACAGCACTCAACTTGAGGAGAAGTTTTTGGAGGACAACACAGCTTCTGTCCAGTTCACTGCCTATTCACAGTCCTACTCCCTCAGCTTTCAAGGTGAACTCAACATTCAAAATATACCCTGACAAGCTTACCTATTAATCGAAGATTTTCTATCCTAAAATTCCAGACATGATCCAGGCAAACGTAAAATATGGAACAAAGAAATTGGTGCGTAGAAGGCCCCGTTTTGTATCTGAGGAGGATGTCAAAGAGTAGAAAGCAAGGTGAGTAATCTGTCAACAAAAATACATTACATCTTTGACATCTCTGTCTACACAGGAGACCCACCGGTCAACCCCAATTCTCTGCAGTACCGACCCACTGGGACAATACAGAGATCCGAGAACAAGGCTACAAGGTACTTCAGAACCTTTCGTTCTTTATTCCTAAATTGTGAAGCAAAAAAAATTATCATTATCATTACGAAGAGCCAGATACTGTTGCACAAAATTATCTTTTCCCACTTCTCTGGCCAACATTTCCCAACTAGCAGTGATCACAGCCCCCAAAAACCCTCTTTAAAAGAATAAGTGGGAGAAGAGGAGCAGAAATACAAGATTTTGTCTAAATGTTTGGAATAAATACCTTTTATCATAAATCATACTCGTTGTGGCTCACCAGAACGTTGAACCAGTGATTGTAAAATAAAAAAAATGAAAAGTTGAGCTCGATGAAAATCCTGAATTGTGACCAACAACATTTTATGTAAATGTATCTTGACTTTATGTTTTTCAGATGATCCCTCTTTTAGCAACATCAAAAGAATATAGAGGGGTTGAAGCTCACTTTGGAAAAACGATCAATTTTGGTTTTGTTATCAACAAAATTGAGAGGATCCAGAACAAAGAACTTTGGGACGTCTTTAACTGGTACTTCCATCATTTCATTAAGCTTGAAATAAACATGTCTTGGAATGAACCTTTATGACATGTCATAAAGTATAACACAATACTGTCATTTATAATTCAGCAAACAAGGTAAAGTCTGCAAAATATTGAAAAAAAAAACAAACAGGATATTGATGATAATTTGTAGTCTTTTAGAATGGAAACCCGGTAAAAATGAGGTACACATCGTTGTGTACACAATAGACTTGGTCAACAAAGATTTACCAAGAGAGTTGGTTATCTAATGACCAACATACTGACCTCCTTGTAAATAAAGTGTGTAATCCAGTGATTCCAGAAAAACGGGGGTGATTGATCATACACTTAACCTACCTATAGACAACAATTATATGTGGAAATAGACTTGACCAACTCCTGTAAAAGACAAGTCACAAAGAAGCAGTTTAAAGAACCGATGAAATTGAGGTCCTTTTATTCAGGCAGAAGAACCGGATGAAGGAAAGGAGTGGGGAGAAACGCTTGTTTCATGGAACTGACACCAAACACGTGGATGCCATCTGTCATCACAACTTTGACTGGAGAATCTGTGGGACTCACGGAACTGCTTATGGTCAAGGTTGGTCCAACAACCCTCCAGAGTTGAATCCTCACCTGGCAGGATAATAATCTTTTATTTACCTTCCAGGTAGTTATTTTGCGAGAGATGCCAAGTACTCGGACAGCTATACCGGTGTCTCTGTTGCTCGGTCTATGTTTCTGTCACGTGTTTTGGTCGGGGACTACACAAGAGGACTGCCTGACTATCGCCGACCACCTGCCAAATTGGGCAGTAATGTGGATTTCTATGACAGCTGTGTAGATAATCCCTTGAATCCATCTATCTTTGTCATCTTCGAGAAACACCAAATCTACCCAGAGTACCTGATACAGTACACAAAAGGTGCCACATCACCTCAGCTCATACCTGTAGTGCCAACAACACCTGCAAAGACAACAACTGGGACCCAACAAAGTGCCTTACTGTCCAGCAATCCGCCTAGGCTTGTAGTGCCACTAACACCTGCAAAAACAACAGCTGGGACCCAACAAAGTGCCTTACTGTCCAGCAATCCGCCTAGGCTTGTAGTGCCATTAACACCTGCAAAGATAACAACTGGGACCCAACAAAGTGCCTTACTGTCCAGCAATTTGTCTAGGCTTGTAGTGCAACTAACACCTGCAAAGACAACAACTGGGACCCAACAAATTGCCGTACTGTCTATCAATCAAGCCTTTTCCAATCCAGCATCCGTCATTCACAAGATTTCCAAACCTGTAGTGCCACCAAAACCTGCACATATTACAAGCTCCTCACTGTTCAGCAGTTTATCCAACCAAGCAAGCCCTTCATCACACACATCCAGCACCATGTTTTTACAATCCAGAAATCCATTTCACCAAGCTGGCATTTCACCCACCCAAGCCAGGTCTTTATCCATCCGACCGACTACTTCTTCCTACCAAGCCAGTCTTTTGGAAGACTCAGAAGGTTTCAGATCAATCGGAGCAATCATTAGAGAACTGATGCATCCTAAATAATAAGTTTAACTTGTTTAACGCAAATGATGCGTTTGAGTTGGTAAAATGAAAAAGTCAAAATTGTAAATCTAAAAATTACGGAGAAGAAAAAAAATCCTCACCACAACTTGAACTTGGTACATTCAAAAGTCTGTAACAAACTTCTAAAAAACGATTGAGAATTAAGAAGAAAATACTTGGTAAAGTCTGAAATATAACTGTTTTACTTATAGACTCGCAATTGGACAGCAAAAGACATTCTAAGAATAGAAAAATCGATTCTATTGTACTTACGTAGTCAGACAGCAGATACAAAGTCATGGAACACTGAGCATGACCATAGATTGGTTGAAAATGTCGTACTTGGGTGTATAACTATTGCTTCCAAAGTCTCAGACACAATCCTTCACAGTAGATTAGCGAGAGAAAGTTGTCGCACAGGACACGTCATGTCGTCACCTTTATCTTTCTTGCAGCCATGACTCATTACGCCTCACTCTTCAGGGAAAATCCGATTTATTGCCCAGGATGCATCAGCGCTCTGAGTGACGATAAACATCCACTGACATTAACCAGCCTGAGCAGCGACTTCCTGTTGTCCGCCCATGGTGGCGACGGCCGCATGTTGTCCCAGCTTCATTTGCTCCTTCTGGCAACACACCACTCGGCCCCCAAAGATCCTTACATCAAGGAAATCTGTCTTTACTGTTTCTGCTGAGTCAGATGAAAATTATGACTCTTTTCTAAATGTGTATTTTGTTTAGGTTTTTTTCTGATTAGTCAACAGACAAAAAAACTCATTCCATCTTCTCTTTTTGTTGTATTTGCGTGTGTGTTCATATGTGTGGTTTTGTTGTTATGTTGAGTTTTCTGGTTACGGGTGTGTGTGATGATGTTAAACTCTGTAAAGACATGTTATTGTTTTGTGCAGGCATTTTCATTCATGTGTCACCAATCTATTGTTTTTATTTAGCAGTGTCTTTAAGGTGTGTTCAATTATTATTATTAAGACCTGAATCATTCACAGTTGCTTTAAAAATGAATGCACTTCACACTGTTTCTGTTTTGTTCCTCTGCACCAGCAGAACATTTCTCTGTGAATGTACCGGCTGCGTGTATGGTAATTACAAATGAAAGAGAAGCTGTGATTCAGTTTACAACCCTCTGGGATTGTAAACTGTTATTATTTTGGTGTTTTCGTTGACCTCAGAGGTCTTTCCTTGTCAGGCTGTTTGTGAAAACATTTTTATCCGTGCTATGAGGAGGACTATCTTGGAAGACCATACAGATGTTGACCTGCTTTAGGTGACGATATAGGCTCACTGCTGTGGCAAGAGGCTTTTTTTTTTATTATTTGGGAATAACATGCAGAATTAAATAAAAATTGACCTAAAGTTTAACCCTGGGGGACACCACATGCAATGTTTTTGTTAAAGACATTTCTTATGATGAACCTTTTGTCAGTGATACTGTGTTCATAGAATTTGAATCATCCTAGCAGGACAATCTGGTTGTCCAGTTACATTTTAAATGACATCTTCATTTTTGATTATGAATCCATAATGGTCCCTCAGACTTAAATGACACATCGGATGAGTTATGGATGTGAATAAGTTCCATCAGGTCGTCGATTCCATAAGGGAACCGGGATTTAAGGACTGCACCCTTTACACTAGATGGCTGGAAAAATGGTTAGTAATTGTATCAGTGGCGAAATAAGCATTTGTAATGAGTAAAAGTCCTACCATCAGTTTAATAAACTGACGCAGACGTGTATTATTTTGTTTTCCCAATAAACATGTTGGTTGTTAGTTACAACATCTCAACCGGTGACTGGTGCAGCTCTTTTGCCCCCAAGTGGAATCTTTCGGTATTGCAGCACTTTAATGTAATCAAAACTAGTTTCATTTTCTATTCTAGGGAAGCGCAAGCTCAGACTTTTTAAAGCGTCTCGCCGACAGCAGAACGCGGAAGGAAGGAATCAACCATGGAGGCCGAAGTAGTGAAGTTCATCTGCGCCAACCAAGGAGCGGTCAGCTACGAAGATCTCATCTGTAACATCTCTTCTGGCGACGAGACGAGTCTGAAACTAGTCATCCTCAGCAATGACAACAAGTTTTGTCGACAACACTCGGGTCCACTGGCAAAGGTGGTGGCCCGAACCACCCTGAGGCTCTGTAGGGTCAAAGAGTGTCCGGGCTCGTGTGGGAGTCTTCACCTGTGCAAACACTTCCTCTTCAGTGGAGCCTGTCACTTCAGTCGCAGGTAAAACTGTTTTTTTTATTTTTACAATGACAAAACTGTAAACAATTAGTACAAATTGACATATGTGTTTTAAACTCACAACAGGTTTACGTTAAAACTCTGCAGTAAAATGACCGCGGTGAAGTTAGATTGATATTGGATATTCGACAGACATTCGCTCCAGCAACCGCCGAGTCATTGTCCGCCACATACCCGGAGAGAGCTCACTGAAAGCGGCCGATAGAACTGCCAAGAGTCGCTGACTCACCAGCGTCACGTCTGTTAGGGACCGACAACAAATGTTACTTTGACGAACGTTAACATATAAAATATTTAACAAATCGGTGCATAGTAAAAACAATGAATATATATTATTAAATATTTAAAATAAATACATGTAAATGTTGTATTTCTTTTCACAACAGCTTTCCAGATGTTTGGATAAAATCAATCAAAATTACTTTGAGATCATTGAACTAAATCATATTTTTAACATGTATTCATTGATTTTACTATGCACCTCTCAAAACATTTTTTAATTAATTTTCATACGTTAACGTTTGCCAAAGTAAAATTCATTGACGGTCCCTAACAGACGTAAGTTTGTAACTTTGTTGAGGATCCTCTCCTCTGTGTACACATAGATCATCTTAAATCTAGATAAAACATTATTATAGTTAATTATACTAGATACTAATAGAAAAACATCATCAATAAATATTTAAATAATATAGTAAAGTAAAGTAAGTAAAGTTAATGTGTAGAAATCCGTTTGAGTAGATGGTAACACATGCTATGTTTTTCGTGACATAAGCCAATATTAAAACCCAGTACTGAACAGCCACCAAATAGAACCACATTTTTCCGACTGAAGGAATTTATATGTCTATCCCTGAGCTTGTCAGCCACGCGTTTGAATTTTTGGTGCTTACACAGTGGACATACACCTATCTTACTATACCTAACTACCTCCTGTATCTACCTACCTACCATATTTGCTACCTACCTTAGGTTTGTATTGTTTTTATCGATTTTTTTGTCGATTGTAATGAGTTGTGTTTTTTGCAGGGGCCAGTGTACATTTTCTCATGAGCTAAACTCGTCCCACAACCAGGAAGTACTGCAAAGAAACAAGTTAGAGATCCTGAACATGCAGGAGTTGTGCACACTTCTGTTGCAGAATGACTCACCATTGCTGCCCCAGGTGAGACAAAAGTGTTGAAGAAGAGCTTCTCTTTCTGAGTTCAAGTGTATTTCCTTCAATCCAGATCTGCCATGATTACAACAATGGAGATGGAGAGTTTGGCAATTGTGGGAGTGGCGATGCCTGTGAGAGAATGCACATCTGTCAGAAGTTCCTAACCAACAACTGTGAGTGCTTTCGGGTGCATGACTTCAGAGCTCCCCAGCCAGAGAAATGCCTACGCAAAAGAGGAGTACATAACAGTCTTTTTGATTCTCTAAAGTCAACGTATGCAAACAAAGAAATTCTTAAGTATGATGACAGACAAAATAGAAGGAGAAATCCAGAAGGGTTTCGAGGAAGAGGTGCTGTTAGGGGGAACCGAGCCAAAAGCTGCACCAGGGAGCCGATGAATCTGGTTACAGGTGGTTCTATCACTGGCCTACCGGCTCCCCTGAATTTTGGAGGAGAACAAAATGAAAGTGACTGTGACTCTACAGCTGGAAATGATGAAACCAGGCGCGAGAGGTCTGGGAGGACTGCTGATAAATCAAGAGTTGGACGAGGCAACAGGGGCGGCAGGGGTAACAGAGACAAAAGCTGTCCCAGGGCACAGATGCGCGGAGCCATTTCTATGAATAACCTCTCCCTGCTTAATCTGTACGATGGACATGATGGCCTAGACAGGAATGACAGGTCGGTAAGAGGGCGCGGCAGGGACACCAGAGCCAGACCTGCAAGAGGTAAAGTGCAGCTGTGATTTCTGGTGTAACTTTTAAGGCCTTGACACACCTCGCCGATTATCGGGCGTCTGGCGCTGTCAAGCAGTCGGCGCCTCGAGTCCCTGTGTCGGCATCCTAGTCGGACGAAAAAAGATGCAGGTGCACATGTTCAGTCTGGAGTCGAGAGTCTGACACAATGGTCAATCTGATTGGTCGAGTGCTAGGTTTAGCTAGCGAATCAGTGCAGGACAATGAAACGGAAGTGACTATTGTAAACAGTAGATAAGCAGCGATGGCATGGATGAAACTACACTTTTATTGAAAATCCACCCAAATATTATCATGTGAATGAAGCAGATCAATGTGACGCAGTCTACATTGTAATCTGGTCCATCCACATGCATCCAGCGAACATTATCATAACATTGAACATATCTCATCACCTCCTGCTCCATGTACTAATTGATTTACATTAATGTCTTGAATTGTTGTTCACATGCAACCTTTCATGTGAGTCCCCTTCATCTCAACATTTGTACATTCCATTATCACAGTGTCTGATTCATGGTCATTTTGTGCTAATAATGATACAGAAGGACAATTTGTTGACATGACTTTAATGATCATTCTCTAGATAATCACAATTATTTCCCTATATCTTGCTCGTCACATGAAAAGCCCACGGAGCTGCCGATGTGACTGCAGGGCTGACAATGCCAGTCGCTTCATATTCGTGTCGTTATCCATCGTGTATTTTATTTTATCTTTCTTTCAACGGGTGAAAACACAGACCGTTTTTGACTAGTCCCAGAGCATTTCCAGTTTTCACGTGCCGCAGCGTCACCCGCTGTCGCACATGTGCAGAATGTACACTTTTGCCAACAGTCTCTTTGGTGTGTAGCAAGGTTTTTTTTTCGAGGGACGAGGCCAGACTACACTGGACTGCCCGACGCTCGACAGTTGGCGCGGTGTCAAGGCCTTTACATGTGACATATAAAGGGCTGCCAAGTATCTTTGGGTGTGACAGTCACGCAATTCTCACACCACACTTGAAATTTCTATGTTAATTTACCCATTTAATACTTTATATTATTATTTTTTAATGATAAAAAACATTTTGTGTAAATCTAGCCAATCACCTAAGACACCACGCAATATCAACCAATCAGAAGCAACATAAGGCGGGTCTGTATTTCAAATGTCTCATTTTCTGAAACTTGGTGGCCCCCTAAACATCCAAACCAACAATTACAGGTCCATTTAATCTGCTCTTTTTTATACCAAGTTCTCCTGGTAAACTGTAACACATCTGTTTTCTCTTTTTTCTTGAAGACAAAACAGAGATCTGCATGTTTTTTGTGAAAGGAAGATGTATCCACGAGGGTAAGGAGATTTTTCTGGACTGTGGTAATAGCGTTTGCAGATGTCTTATTGTTGTACGTTTACCCGCTGTACTGGTAGATAACTGCTTCAAGGCTCATGACAAGATGCCGTACAGGTGGCAGATCCAGGAGGGGAACCAGTGGACCCCTCTGCTTAATAACGTGCTAATTGAAAGTGACTATTGTGACCCCAAAAAGACAAGCAGGTAAGTTTTTAATCATATTATCTCCCTGCTCAGTCTAGCAGTTTCCAGATCTGTTGTGAATGTCTTGCTCATTTTGCAGCATTAGCAGTCCATTTGTGGATTTTGACACAATGACTAGCGGGGACCAAAAAGTCAGAAGACTTTCGACTGTGAACTCTGTTGCAGAGAAGAACTACATTCTCACCACGGAGTGGCTCTGGTACTGGGAGGATGAGAGTGGCCTGTGGCATCAGTATGCTTCTGCTGTAAGTGTAAGCCTCCATGCGCAAATTTAAAATGGCTACTTGGGATGGCCTTATGGAGATTCACGCTACCCTCTGGAGAAAACTCTTTTGAGTCACTTGTTTCTGCATTCTTTTTCTGTCGGACACTTCCTAAGGTCCTTGTGACTGAGCAGTAGTGGACGATGGCCACAGTAATTTAGGAACAATGTCTTGCAAGAGTGTTATTCAGTAATGAACAGTCAACAGTCAAGAGTAGGTAGCTCGAAGACTTGAACTGAATATGATAACAGGGTGGTGGAAAGGGCCCAGCAGACGTCAACAGCACTCAACTTGAGGAGAAGTTTTTGGAGGACAACACAGCTTCGGTCCAGTTCACTGCCTATTCACAGTCCTACTCCCTCAGCTTTCAAGGTGAACTCAACATCCAAAATATACCCTGACAAGCTTACCTATTAATCGAAGATTTTCTATCCTAAAATTCCAGACATGATCCAGACAAATGTAAAACATGGAACAAAAAAATTGGTGCGTAGAAGGCCCCGTTTTGTATCTGAGGAGGATGTCAAAGAGAAGAAAGCAAGGTGAGTAATCTGTCAACAAAAATACATTACATCTTTGACATCTCTTTCTACACAGGAGACCCACCGGTCAACCCCAATTCTCTGCAGTACCGACCCACTGGGACAATACAGAGATCCCAGAACAAGGCTACATGGTACTTCAGAACCTTTCGTTCTTTATTCCTAAATTGTGAAGCAATAAAAAATTATAATTATCATTATCATTACGAAGAGCCAGATACTGTTGCACAAAATTATCTTTTCCCACTTCTCTGGCCAACATTTCCCAACTAGCAGTGATCACAGCCCCCAAAAACCCTCTTTAAGAGAATAAGTGGGAGAAGAGGAGCAGAAATACAAGATTTTGTTTAAATGTTCGGAATAAATGCCTTTTATCATAAATCATACTCATTGTGGCTCACCAGAACTTTGAACCAGTGATTGTAAAATAAAAAAAATAAAAAGTTGAGCTCGATGAAACTCCTGAATTGTGAACAACAACATTTTATGTAAATGTGTCTTGACTTTATGTTTTTCAGATGATCCCTCTTTCAGCAACATCAGAAGAATATAGAGAGGTTGAAGCTCAGTTTGGAAAAACTATCAATGTTGGTTTTGTTATCAACAAAATTGAGAGGATCCAGAACAAAGCACTTTGGGACGTCTTTAACTGGTACTGGTCTCGAAAAGCGCTATATAAATAAATATTACTTACTTACTTACTTACTTCCATCATTTCATTAAGCTTGAAATAAACATGTCTTGGAATGAACCTTTATGACTATGACATGTCATAAAGTATTACACAATACTGTACTTTATAATTCAGCAAACAAGGTAAAGTCTGCAAAATATTGAAAAAAAAACAAACAGCATATTGATGATAATTTGTAGTCTTTTAGAATGGAAACCTGGTAAAAATGAGATACACATCGCTGTGTACATAATAAACTTGGTCAACAAAGATTTACCAAGAGAGTTGGTTATCTAATGACCAACATACTGACCTTGTAAATAAAGTGCGTAATCCATTGATTCCAGAAAAACGGGGGTGATTGATCATACACTTAACCTACCTAAAAACAACAATTATTTGTGGAAATAGACTTGACCAACTCCTGTAAAAGACAAGTCACAAACATCCAGTTTAAAGAACCGATGAAATTGAGGTCCTTTTATTCAGGCAGAAGAATCGGATGAAGGACAGGAGTGGAGAGAAACGCTTGTTTCATGGAACTGACACCAAACACGTGGATGCCATCTGTCACCACAACTTTGACTGGAGAATCTGTGGGACTCACGGAACTGCTTATGGTCAAGGTTGGTCCAACAACCCTCCAGAGTTGAATCCTCACCTTGCAGGATAATAATCTTTTATTTACCTTCCAGGTAGTTATTTTGCGAGAGATGCCAAGTACTCGGACAGCTATACCGGTGTCTCTGTTGCTCGGTCTATGTTTCTGTCACGTGTTTTGGTCGGGGACTACACAAGAGGACTGCCTGACTATCGCCGACCACCTGCCAAATTGGGCAGTAATGTGGATTTCTATGACAGCTGTGTAGATAATCTCTTGAATCCATCCATCTTTGTCATCTTTGAGAAGCACCAAATCTACCCAGAGTACCTGATACAGTACACAAAATGTGCCACATCACCTCAGCTCAGACCTGTAGTGCCACCAACACCTGCACATATTACAAGCTCCTCACTGTTCAGCAGTTTATCCAACCAAGCCAGCCCTTCATCACACACATCCAGCACCATGTTTTTACAATCCAGAAATCCATTTCACCAAGCTGGCATTTCACCCACCCAAGCCAGGTCTTTATCCATCCGACCGACTACTTCTTCCTACCAAGCCAGTCTTTTGGAAGACTCGGAAGGTTTCAGATCAATCGAAACAATCGTTAGAGAACTGATGCATCCTAAATAATAAGTTTAACTTGTTTAACGCAAATGATGCGTTTGAGTTGGTAAAATGAAAAAGTCAAAATTGTGAATCTAAAAATTACGGAGAAGAAAAAAAATCCTCAACACAACTTGAACTTGGTTCACTAAAAAGTCTGTAACAAACTTCTAAAAAAAGATTGAGACTTAAGAAGAAAATACTTGGTAAAGTCTGAAATATAACTGTTTTACTTATAGACTCGCAATTGGACAGCAAAAGACATTCTAAGAATAGACAGACAGATAAGTGTGAAAAATCTGACTTTCTCTGAAATGAAGAAGAAAAAGAAAAAATAAACAAGGGGGAGACTTTGTAAAGCAAACATCTGAAGCATATTTGTAATACAATTAGACAGATGAGACAAAGTAGACTGTGATGTAAGGAGGGTCGCAACATTTGTGCAATGCCCATTCATCTAACTATAGATGCACATCATTGGAGAGATTAAAAAAAATATAACATCTAATAAGTTTAATATGCTTTGAGAACACATCTATGCTTGAGACCGGTTGAGACAGATAGAATGCGAGACCAAGACAAGACCAAGTCCATGAATAAATCATTTCTATATCAAGACCAGTGATGACACCAATGTTAAACTATAAAGTCTGATTTTGACTTATTTACCATTTTTGTTTAGTCTAGTTATTAGTTACATACACTATTGTAAGAATGTTTATAGGTTGCAGGTTGTTTGCTTCAATTTGTTGTTGATTTGAATCGTGTGGTACAACTAAAGGTATGTTGGTTTGGTCAAGTGTAATGATTATCATAAATTTTTAATTTAAGAGCTCATATCTTAACATTTTTATGCTTATTCGGTACAAACTATTTCCGTTTTTACGCTCAATAGCTATGATATTGTACTGACAATAACAGTGCTGTTAGGCATTCTTACCTGTCTGTTAGTCACTTGACACACACAAGTTACTGCATGATTGATCACCATTACAAATATTCTCCTCTAATAACTGGGTATATGAAGTCAGAAACAGGCTTGATACACCAATACATCAGAAGATATTACCCCTATTGTACTGAGTCAGACAGCAGATACAAAGTCATGGAACACCTGGTGAACTAGCAAGTTACAACTTCATAAAGAGATGGGGATACTCTGAGAATGTAATCAATTTTGAATGATACATTGTTTCTTTTCATTTCATTCATTTGGGCTTTAAAGAATGTAATATTTAAACAGATATTTTTGTGTTTATATTGATTTTGTTTTCTTTGCCTTATATTTCCACTGTAAAGTAACATACACGAATGTTGAATGATACATGATGTAAGCAAGGATTTTTATTACCGTTCTATTCAAAATTAACTGAGTGAAATTAGAGTATGTTGTCTTATCCTAAAATATAATCTTTTTTTCTCCTACAACTAATGTATATGATTGATCAAAATGATGTGTTGATGTTAACCAAATGTTTCTACCAACAGACATTGATCAAACATACTATTGTGAACCTTTAAAGATCTGTTCTCTTAATGAATCACATTAAACACTAAAGTTCTGAAAATATGCCTCTTAATGTGTTACAAGAAAAACAATAGGATGAATTTAGAGGTTTTTTTCAACTATTTTTTTTTCCTAAACATTCATCCTTCTCAGTCAAAGACGTCAGAGCAACAGTTATGTGACCAGCTGCAATAATAACGCCACTGACCATCGATTGGTTGAAAATGTCGTACTTGGGTGTATAATTATTGTTTCAATGGTTTATTGCTTCCAAAGTCTCAGACACAATACTTCACAGTAGATTAGCGAGAGAAAGTTGTCGCACAGGACACGTCATGTCGTCACCATAGCCTTTATCTTTCTTGCAGCCATGACTCGTTACGCCTCACTCTTCAGGGAAAATCCAATTTGTTGCCCAGGATGCATCAGCCCCCCGAGTGACGATAAACATCCACTGACATTAACCAGCCTGAGCAGCGACTTCCTGTTGTCCGCCCGTGGTGGCGACGACCGCATGTTGTCCCAGCTTACATCAAGGAAATCCGTCTTTACTGTTTCTGCTGAGTCAGATGAAAATTATGACTCTTTTCTAAATGTGTATTTTGTTTAGGTTTTTTTCTGATTAGTCAACAGACAAAAACAACTCATTCCATCTTCTCTTTTTGTTGTATTTGCGTGTGTGTTCATATGTGTGGTTTTGTTGTTATGTTGAGTTTTCTGGTTATGGGTGTGTGTGATGATGTTAAACTCTGTAAAGACATGTTATTGTTGTGTGCAGGCATTTGCATTCATGTGTCACAAATCTATTGTTTTTATTTAGCAGTGTCTTTAAGGTGTGTTCAATTATTTTTATCAAGACCTGTTTTCGTTGACCTCAGAGGTCTTTCCTTGTCAGGCTGTTTGTGAAAACATTTTTATCAGTGCTATGATGAGGACTATCTTGGAAGACCATTCAGATGTTGACCTACTTTAGGTGACGATATAGGCTCACTGCTGTGGCAAGAGGCGTTTTTTATTTTATTTTTTAGAATCCCTTATTTGTCCCGCGAGGGGAAATTCGGTAGCGCTTTTGAAGCCATTCACACGTACTGATGGGAGTAGGCTGCACACCTGCGCCAAGTCTACCATCAGGAGCAATCAGGGTAAAGTGTCTTGCTCAGGGACACAACGACACAAGCTTGTCTGGAGGTGGGATTGAACCTGCAACCTTTTGCAGGTTCAATCCCAGCTCCAGACAAGCTTGTATTATTATTTGGGAATAACATGCAGAATTAAAAAAAATTGACCTAAAGTTGAACCCTGGGGGACACCACATGCAATGTTTTTGTTAAAGACATTTCTTATGATGAACCTTTTGTCAGCAACACTGGGTTCATGTTCATAGACTTTGAATCATCCTAGCAGGACAATCTGGTGGTCCAGTTACATTTTAAATCTTCATTTTTGATTATGAATCCATAATGGTCCCTTAGACTTAAATGACACATCGGATGAGTTATGGATGTGAATAAGTTCCATCAGGTCGTTGATTCCATAAGGGAACCGGGATTTAGGGACTGCACCCTTTACAGGGAGCAAAAATCAGTGTCAGTCGTTTTATTTGAGTAAACACCAATATCTAATTACCTAATTAAGGGCAATTTCATGACTTACATACATCGAAGCCAATTATGACGTGATAGGCTTCACTCAACCCCCAGCCATTGTAATCAAACCTGCTTTGTTTAGACCACGAGTCTAAGAGGTGGAGGCTTGCATGATCGATGATACACAGTGACAAACCTCGATGCTTGACCAATCACAGCAGTGGGAGTGGTTGGGGTAAACAGGATTTCATCTCCAGAAAAAAAGTGTTTTCAGTGGGCAGGGGCTTAATCACATTTTGTAATGTAAATATATCAATGAAAAGAGAGTTTTGTACAAACAGACACATACTGATGAGTACATTAGAGGTCCAAGATCAATTTAAAAGACACTCAAATCGACACTTTTGTTGCCCTTCAAAGGGGTAAATGTTAACATAAAACGGTGACTTGACACGGCCACAAATGATAAAACACTATTAATTATAATACTTATTTGATGTGTTCATTTTAATTATGACAATGTGTTCAAATCTGATACAACCCGAGCCTTGAGCGGCGCCTGTAGTTTTCCGGGACTCGGCTTCCCAGCATGCATCGCTCGGATGCGCAAGCGGAGGAGAGAAAGCGTGAGGAGGGGCGGGTGGGGGACAACCCTGATGTGAGGAGAGAAGAAGAAGAACCAGCAGAAGCGTCATCATCATCACCTCCAGCACTGACAACAACTCTTCAGGTAAATCCACGTTTTCTCCTCCATCTTCCTCCACGCGTGACGTGCGCGTGTCGCGACAGCACTCCATATATGGTTGTCAATCAAATCGATCGTTTTTCAGCATGTGACCCCGCTTTTATCCCGAGATGTGAGGGGTTCAAGGTGTGTTTTGCAACGTCAGACTGCCGTGATTCCGAAGGGAAGCCCTCATCCGTGCCCCTGCAGACCCCCTCCTCCTCCTTGCTGTTTGGATAAGGGGGAGTAGGAGTGGGTGTGGGGGTGGGGGGGCTCCTCTTCATCATAGTGACCTGGATCAGCAGCACCCACTGACACCCACTGACACCACTGCCTCACCAGCAACAATTGAGACTGTAGCTTCATTATCGAGCTGGTTTATGACCACCTGGTGAATAGCAAGTGTACTTTAGTGAGTCAGTGCTTATCAAGAGAAAATAAAGAAGAAAAAGTTAAATTACGATTTCCCTTCTCCCTCTGTTCTAAATAGCCACATTTTAAGATACAATGAAACTAATACACAAGTGATGGCATTTTTTTATTTCCCGAAACTAATAATATTACACATGTGCTGTTTTCTGTTTCTGAATATTTCTGGAAGATAGATAAAGTAAATAAATACAGATATCGTTCATACATACATCTACAAACCAACATGCAAAAAAATAAAAAATAAAAAATCCTGCATCATTTAGATGTACAGTCAAAACAAATATTTACATAACTAACAACAACAATATTTTGGATAATATAATATTATACATTTATAATATTGTTAATTATGGAAACAAGAACACATGTTAAGTTAAAAACATTCTCGCTGACTTGTCAATTATATACAGGAAGTTGATATAGAAGAGTCAGAATTGATGATGCCAGGGTTTCATCGGAAGAAGCTCGAATGGAAAACTTAAGAAAGACAGCTCATGACAAAGAACGGAAGGAGAGACAGACATGCAGTGTGGACTGACATGGGGACCAAGAATGGTGAAGATAGGGTGTTCAGAACGAAGGAGGAGAGGAAGACAACAAGGATTTAAAAGGGAGGGGAGATAAGCAACATAGTTGTCAGGAGAAAAGACAGAGGATTCCCTGATGGGCGATGACCAAAATAGCAACGTCAGGATCTTCATCTTTGACACTTCAAACTTTGTTTTTCCTTATTTTATTATTCTTACAACAAAGAATTGAGCACATTTTTTAATCAAATTTAAAAGTGCTTCTCAAAATATGAACCAAAAACGTAAACCTATATTAACAATGAGTGCATTAACAGTCTAAAAACAACCTGGATAAACATGCAATATCCAGTATCTGTAAGTGTTTATTTACATTTTTTTTAATGGAATCATTTGATTTGTGATGTAAACGATTTAAAAGTAAGTAAGTAAACTGGTCAAAGGTGTTATGATTAAACTTTTTGATATATTTTAGTGTCACTGACTAGATAGACATCTGATTCATTTAGATTGGAGTTCTCAGAGTTTAAAGGAAATGCAATATTGGTGTCACTGGTGATGGGAGAGAAAACAGAATTAACAACAGAATCATATTTAGGTCAAATCTGTAGATAGTTGTCAGATTTCAATATTTCTGTCGGTGCTCGCAGGGTGTGTACTGTGTTAATGGTGACAAAGGTTACTTCTTGCTGCTAAAATACTTCACTGAAATATAAATCAGGCAATCAGGAAGACGGACGCAAATGTTCCTCTCCATTGCTAACCATCCACGGTCTCTCCTCCTTGCTGCACGCCGGTGCTCCGAGGACGCTAATGATCCCTCTGCAGGCATCACCCCTTCCTCCAGTCTGGCCCTATTGGACCTTAGTTCAGAGTGGATTGGTGGTTGATTCTCGTGCTGGCTTGGATCAATACAGCGTTAGATATGATTCCTTTTTTGACATTTTGCCTGATGTTATTGATGGTTGTATCGCAGCAAATCAATTGATTTCTTTCTTTGCTGAGCAGCACACTCATGAGCTGCTTCAGGTTCTAAACCGCCTCATGTCACGTTGCCTTCTTAGCTGTCGCCTTTCATCAGAGCATTTTTCAGGAGTGCTCTTGTTTCAAAGACCCATCTTTGGTTGTATCTGTCGCCTCATTACCTTTGCTGAGGTATAGTCCGTGTGTCAGTGTGATGAGTCAAGCAGTTCAAAACTAAATAATCTTGCAATGACTAATATTTGTGGAGGGTTGTTTTTGGAAAACTGTTCATTTGAATGACAAATTTGTAACTTGTTATGAGTAACATTTCTGCAGATGTTTAAGACGGCAACACACTCAATTCCTTCATGACCTTATGAAGGACTACGGGAGGTTGACCTTTTCTTCTAGCTCATCTGAAGATCTAAACTTATATCAAAATGTTCTTTCTCAACATAATGAGATATAAAGATATATTGTGAATCTTTCGTTGATGGTCTGTTGTGTCAGAGTAACACAACAATTGTTGCAATCTTTTCATGGGTGCAGATGGTCAGATGAGACTTCATCAGTGTTTTTTGCATCAATATCTTTTTGTAATGTGAGTGTCTTTTTTTATTTTTTATCTCACAGCAGACCTAGGAAGACATCGAAATACTAGTAGAACGAGAGGAGAATGAATGGCAACTATTTGTCACATCTCCACTGCTCATCTCACAAACAAAGGTTCTTCTTGCCTGAAGAATGGTGTTGAACACTCATCTGGTTATAGAACTGCAAGAAAAAATTACCTGATAGACAGGCTTCCTGACAAATGTCACTCTGGTGACCTCTTACTCTCAAAGATGTCCTCTTAACTTAGGAAAATTGTCTTTTATACACTTCAATGTTGAAAATGATGTCTCAAAGCCTATGTCAGCACTTGGGCAGACAACTCAATTCACTGATCGTGATCCACCAGTCAATTGCAAAGGTAGAGTGGGTTGACTTGACATTAAATGATGGCTCTCATCTCTTCACTTGATTAATCTATAGATTAATATACAGAATTATGGCTGGATTAATTGGATTTTGACTTTATAATTAGTTCAGCTGCAGTAGTTCAGAGCAAGTCTACAGTCAAAGGACATCTTCTGTACTGCTTTTGTTTCGTACTTTTACACGTCATTGTCTCTCCAACATGCATGTACAACCCCATAGAGTCTGAAAAGGTAACAAGTTAACCGAGTTAACTTGGCGGATGATAATGGGGCATCTGCGGCGAGAAGTCCAATGAGGTCACAGCTCCGGTGACTCGGCTGTGCGCCAATGCGCAGCTCCTTATGCTGAGTGTATTCCACCGCATACATTGTAAGAGTACTCCCACTAAACACTTCAAAACAGGTCACTTTATAAATTGGTCACATTAAGTTAAAATAAAATTTCCCTGATATTACATTTGGCTATGGTCACTCACCTTATTTATTTCTCTGCAGTAGATGTACTAGGCGTTGGATGCTGTCATGATGCTATTCCCACACAAGCACCTCATAAAAAATTATAAACATTTTGACGCAAATCATGGTATTTGATTATTTTGATATACTGACGTCAGGTTCTAATGTAGAATGTGCCATGTTCATTTTTCCATGAAGGCAGCAGTCGTCAGAGGTGTGTCTAGTCACTACCTAACTCTGACACCTGACCAATCACAGCAGAGTGTGCGTGGTTGCTTGAGCGAGCCTTTCCTGTCTCAAATCGCATACTTCTCTTAGTATACTACAAGTTAGTATGCATTAGGATAGTGTACGTACAAACTAGTACGCAAATTCTCAACCGATGGTATGTCTCAAATCAAACACTGCCGCTACGCACTAACAGGAAATGACACGACAGCTTCTTCTTCTACTACTATTTAACGAAGGTTTCAACCAACTGTTGGAACGCTATCGCCGACACCTGTAGGCAGCACTTTTTGCAAGTTTGGAAGAAGAAAAAAAGAAAAATATGAGAAACAAAATATTTGCGAGATATTTACGCTGGTATCAGCACCGAAGACATGTCATCCTCCTACTGTTGACTGAAAATGCACCTGTAAGTATATGCATATATATGCATATATATATGCATATATATATGACGTAAGTTCCGTTTACAACGTCACTAAAATGGCAGCCATTTGGGGTAGATAGTGTCCATCGAGCCATACTCAGTTTTGTGGGCGTTTTAGTACGCCAATTAAGTGTGCATTGGCGGTTAGTATGCATCAGGATAGTGTACGTACTAACTAGTAGTTCTCGACAGATAGTATGTCTCAAATCAACAACACAGACACATGCTGGCAGCACGTTTTGCATGTTTGGATCAAGAAATATGAGAAACAAAATATTTGCGAGGGCGGCCGTTTAGGGAAAAAAGTGTCCATCATTCAATACTCAGTTTTGTGGGCGTTTTAGTACGCCAATCTAGTTTGCATGGCGCACTAAATTTCGCAAATTAAGAATTGATATGCACTAAAAATACTAAGTTTAAGTATGCAAGTATGCGATTTGAGACACAGCTCTGCACTTAACTGAAGCCTGTGTCGCTGTTTACCATCAGAAACATGGAATAACAAAAAATACCATGAATACAAATGCAACTGACGCACTAACACACATAACACACACCTTTTTGCTGCATATTTTCACCAACACACCTGATTTAAACATATTTTTGTCTTAAAATGTATGTTTATCTTAGATTTTTGTAATATTTAACTTTGCCATTCCTTTTTATTTTTTATTTCTCCTTAACATTTCTACCACGTTACTAGCAGCATCTGTCAAAATTTCTCTCTGTGAGATGGATAAAGAATCTATTTAATAGAATACATAGTTTTTCTTCTAAGACCTGCAACTCAGATTACTTTATTGATATGGATGTGACAGAGATAACCATGTCTGTACTAATGAAAATATATTCATGTATTTCAATGTCTGCTCCTTAAATTTTGCTTTTTAACCAAATCCAGCATCTAAAGCAGTATAAACACCTATTGTCACTAATAGCAGTACAACATTAGGAGGAATATTTGTTCATTAACACAAAAGTATCAACAGAAATACTGACTTGTGCTTCTCATGTGGGCTTGTTGTGTTAAGATTTTGTCGCTGAGCTCATCTTGACATTCGTCACCAGGCTGCAATGTTTCTATAAAAGACAAAATATGACTTTCTAATAGGCTACTGGTGTTCACCATCTTGGTCCGATCGGTCATCGTTCCAGCACTTTTAATCCACCCTGCCTGGGCCGATACTCAGCTGTCATGCAACCGGCTTTGCTCAGCCACCTCGACGCCTTTCTCCACCTTCCTCACCCATCTATCATCCCTCTCTCCAAATATCATTCTGCTGGGAGACTTCAATATAAACATGGACAACAATAACCTACTTCTCACAAGAGACTTCTCATCCGGCCTCGACAGTTTTGGACTCAAACAATTAATTGACTTCCCGACTCACATCAAAGGACACACTATTTTTTAGTTCATCGGGATATGTGAATCTGTGAATCCATCAATGTTACAGCTGTGTCACCTGTGAGCGCAGCTAAAGCCCATAAATTGAAATGTGCTCTGAGTAAGTTCAGCTGCTCAAGTCTTGTTGCAGAGTGAGTATATCAACCCTTCCAGGGTAGTGCTTTTGAGTTCGAATCTCGTTACAATAAATAAAATAATAAAATGTTCTTTAGTCATGAACACAACCTCCACATGTTTCTAGTGTCTAGTTGACATTTGGTCATGTGACAGCAGATGTGTCGCAGATTCAAGTGGACTCTTTCAGAGTGACAAGCTCAGTCATTCAGGAGATTCTCAAAATAGAACCACTGCTTCTCCAAGAAAAGCCAGGGCATCTTGTCAGGATGTCTCCTTGATGACTGCCTAGTGTGACGGCAACTGACCTGGGGCAGGACACGTGGAGAGATCAGGTTGACCGGAGAACCCCTCTGTGTTCCTTAGAAGAATTGGAGGAGGGGGGGAGGAAAATCCTTCATTGGCCTGATCTCAAATCAAATTAACCTTTTTTTTTCTCTGCTGCTGTTTCTCTGCATTCCATCTGTTAGAACATGTGTTATATAATAGTTTCCTTTTTACCCACTGGGATGTTATCTCCTGCAAATGAGCTGAGATCATCTCTCCAGCTTTGCATCATCTTCGCTGTGTCACCCCATGATTTGCCACCGGTCTTTTTGTCCCACCTGCCAGTGTAATCTCATGGAAATTAGCATGAGGTGGTATTAAGGTGGTATTTTTAGCCTGATGCTTTTGTTCTCTTTGACAAGCAGCACTCATCCAATCATCTTAAATGCTCTCCAAACTTTCTCAAGCCAGCTCAATGTGACAGTTCTTTTCGATTTGATGGTCAATTTTGCATTTAAGGAGGAGGGAACGTGAAACTGCAAGCAAAAGAGGGAAAGTAAATGCTAAATAGAAAGGTTCTTACATGCTGTAATATTTTAACTAATCATTGCAATGGTATATGTGTGTGTGCAGGAACTCAGGACACCTCTCCTTGTCTGGCCTGACCCACCTACCAGCCCACCGTCATGAACTACCTTCGTCGGCGTCTGTCAGACAGCAGCTTTGTAGCGAACCTTCCAAACGGCTACATGATGGACCTCCAAGGACCGACCCCAGCCCCTACTGGCTCATCCACATCCTCCCCTGCGTCCCCTGCTACAGAACGAAGACAGCCTCCCACTGTTCCTGTACAGACCCTGGGCCCAGCTCCAGGCCCGGCTCCCAGTACCGGGAACTTCCTGAGCTCCTTTTCCAGTGTGGTGAAGAGTGCGCAAATGGCTCAGAATGTGGCGGCTGCTGCACATGCCAAGTCTGCTGCGGCAGCATCTGCTGACGGAACCTCAGCCGGGAATGGTCAGCCCTCTAAACCTGTCGTTCGAAAGCCTAAAATCCTGCTGGTCATTGATGATGCTCACACAGACTGGTGAGTGAAGCTCTGTGTTTTTCTGTCTCTGATGGATTTAAAATTAAGAGGAAGTAATGACACCAATTGAGGATACAGATAGAATACACTATTTTACTTTAATACATGTAATTAATATAAATACAAAAATCAATTATTTAAAAAAAATAATAATTAAGAAATACAAAGAATACGTTTTTTATATTACAAAAAAATTAAATACTTCTCGAGAGATCGATGAAAGTAACAAATATTTTTTTAAATATTCCCTAATCCATTTAATATTTGGAATTACATATAGTTATTTCTTTGTTCTACTCTATATTAACCTTCCACCTCTACCGCTTACATCTGTAAACTTAACAATTGCTACTAGTGGTTTCATGGTAACTAGTATATCTCTGTAGTTGTATGAGCTATAAATGAGCTGTAATGAGAACGAAACAAATTACAATGTGACGCATGCGTGATGTTATTTATTGCTTCTGTTTGAGTTGAAGTTGAAAACCTTTCCCCAACATTTGATATCGATCTGTTATGTAATTGTTTCAGTTCTTTTGCTTCTTGTGTGTCAGTTTTTCAACGTGCGTAAATGAGCAGTGTTCTTAAAAGCCACAGAGTGTCGCTGTAATCCTACATTGTTAAGTCACTTGTACATGTGTTTATTCTTATCAGCAGCTGCCACAACTAGTCATCCTCCACTTTCACGCACATGGTCCTCCCATCCTCCCACTCCTCTCCTTTACCTGGTGGCTCTCTCTCGGTGTTTCCGAAACTTAAATATTAAACTGTCTCCCTTAATGTCTCCAGCAGATGGTGGTGACGTCCTAACTACTGGAGCTCTGAACTGCTCTGTTGCATTTTCTGTTGCATACGTTGTTTGTAGGTAGGGCTGATATTATTTATGGGCAGTACTCTGATGAAGCGTTTTAAATTTTAAATTTTAAATATTTGTTCTCAGGGGGTCAAATAATAAGTAAAGCAGAATGACTAGGAATGCTTGCTGGTCGGCCAGGCAATAACAAATGGTCCTGCTTAAAGTAAATAATAATAATATTTTTTAGTTGGGGACACTACAAAAATATAAAAAATATAAAACAAAAGGCTTCCAAAAGAAGAAATGATGGGATTCATGCGACCTCTTACAGAAATGGAATTTGGACTTGAAACAGTCACTTTGCTAGTCAGGTGCAGACAGAATCATTTAAATCTATCAACATATCAATGGCACAAATACTAGTTTCCACCAGTAAAGGTCAAGCAAGAAATGTCAGCCCAAGCTAGCATAATGTTAGCTAACATGCTCTACAAATGATGAAGATCCATAAAAGTATCTAAATGGAGACTGGTTAGGGTTAATGGTTCTGAGCTTCAATCACTTTTTCCCCCAGAAAGAGGGACAAGCAGAACCAAACTCTAACTGTGTCTCTAATCGCATATTTCATAAAAACTAAGTATTTTTAGTGCATAAGTGAGTCTCAATTCTTAGTATGCGAGATTAAGTGCACCATGCACACTTGGGAGTTGCTTGGGAGGTGGAGTGCAAGGGATCGGCGGGAGATAGAGAGAACGAGAGAAAGATGGAAGGAAAGAGAGTCAAAGAGAGAGAGAGCTTGGTGTGTAAACAACTGCTCCAGCAATCTGATCATCTGTCATGCTGGTAACATTTGGTTCTCAAAATCCATGAAAAAACATCTATATGGTCCTGATAGTATTTGGGTCCTCAATATCAGAGTCATGAAGACAGTAGAGACACAAATCTTTGGCTTCTAGATGAATAGATGAATGGACTGATTCCTTCACACCCACAGTGCCAATATAACCATAGACGGCAGATCAACAGTTAAGGATGTCCTGTTATCCTGTTAAAAGTCCAGCTTGTAAAAAGGAATATTTGGCTGCTGCTCTGGCAACCTGTCAGGCTCACGGTGTTGACTTTTGCTGCTTCCGCGTTTTCTAAAAGAGAAACTGACCAGTTCAGCTCCAGACTTCTTCAGAGTGGATCTTTTGAGGAGTTGATATGATAATATTGTGGAAGGAGGGCTGTCCTAAATAAATGATTCACAGTGTGTCCACCCTGTCAAAGTGCATGTTCAGAGACGGCTGCAAGGTTGAATTCCTCCTTGGAGATTCTAGCTGAGAAGCTGGGGTCTCTGGGGAAACCTGTCCTGAATTGGCCTCCAGTAATTGCTGAAGGCACAATGGCAGAGCATGGACAGCGGCACCAAGACCCCCCAGCCGCCCCTCTCCCACCTTACCTCCTCTGCCTCTCTGCTCTCGGGCCAAGTCCCTGTCAGTCAGCACTGTGTTGGCATTGATGCAGCATCTGATTGCTCAATCCTGCCTGGGAATCTGTTTACTACCTGCTATGGTCCCACGAATACCCTGAAAGATTACACGGAGCGTCGTACAAGCTTGATCACACTTCAAGTCTTTCATTTCAATGGGACACAAATCTAGTATTAGTGAAACAAATATTTTGAGGAAAAATCTTCTCCTTCTGTGGTCATACTGGAGTGTACTCCATTAACAGCCATGTGATAAGGTAAATGAGTGCAAAGATTCTTTTTTTTAAACTCTAAAAAAAAAAAAAATATTTTGAAACTACATTTCAAATAAAGATAAGGCTGCATATAAATTAAATAAAAAAAACACATTAAGTTAGTTGACTTATTATTTGGTTGTGTGACATGGAGCACACCCTGTCTTCTATCTAGGTCAGTTACTCTGAAGATTCACAGCTTCCAAAATTTCAGAGACTTTAAAGTCTCGCCAGCTGGAAAATGTTAAAAACAACAATCCCAGTGGAACTAATGAAGGTTAATGAACAGACTTCCCAGAGAGAGGATTTCTCTTAGATCTGTTTTATGGATCAGAAGGGTCCAGTGTCAGCGTGCCTCTCAATGGCCAGCGGCATGTCCCAGTAAGAAAGGACCTATGACATCTTAGTGCTGCTCCTGCCCGAGGCTCAGTGACAGACTGGGATACGAGTGACAGGGTGAACCATAACTCAGGAATGCCAGATGACTACCAAAAAACAAAAATAGTTCCCATGTTAGAAGCTCAAACATTCCTGACATGAAATTACAGAGAAGAAAAAGAGTTTGTTTTCTATTTGAACTCTTCCTCTTCTGTTTTCCAACAGGTCCAAATACTTCAGAGGCAAGAAACTCAACGGAGAGTACGAAGTTCGTGTTGAACAGGTTTGAAGCATTTTATATTACATGTATGACTCAGCAATTGACACATGTAGTTAAAATGGCCATAACTCTGATTCACATGGTTCATGAAGAGTTTTACATTCGAAATAGTAGGACAGTTACATTAATTGTACAAAATGAAGCTGGCTAGACTCAGACAAAGAGTCTTTTTTTTATTGGTGGACTTTTCCAAGGAGACGTGGCAGATGGAATACCCCCTGATTATATATTCTGTTTTAAGAGTCAGTGTCAGATACTGATTTGGATGTTGGGCTGCACATGAATGGCTGCATGGTTGATTTTGAAATAGATACAGGGTTATATCAAAACGGTTATTTAGGAGAGGACATTCTATAAGTTACAGCCCAAACCTAGGCTAGAGTGTTCTAGGCATCCCGGTCAGATAAGTCAGAAGCGTGGGAATGGCATTGCTGAAACAAAGTATAAAAGATGAAGTATGAAAACCCTTGAATTGGATAAGGGTCATCAAGGTGCTTTTTGTCACTCTCGTAGCCTCTCGTTTGCTGAGATTTTTAGATTGGGGAGAACTTTATAAAGTAATAACTTCAAAACATGGTCATTATGAGGGACTTACTGCATCTTGGAGAGGAAGACTTCAACATTTGAAATATGTGAGTAAGTCTGGACATTAGCTTCCCTTTAAAACAGCCGGACTCCTGCTTAGCTTTGATGAGCTCTATGCAAACAGCTGATCAGACGACAGATCCACACCAAAGTGCCAGCACTCAAAGACTCAATGACCAGCTAGACTTTTACACAACTGAGGGGTCTGTGCTTTGAGAAGGGATGTGGTTGAGTAAAGAAATTTGTGCAGTGACAAGATTTGTATTGAGACTAACTTGATACCCATCAAGTCTCCTTGGTGCAAAAGATGGCTCAAAAATAGAAATACTGATTGAGATGCTCTGGTGAAGACATAGATGAGTGAAAAGACAATTATCACCTTTCCTGCTTCAGCCTATTATATTGGCATAAAGAACAATGACAACCTCTTCCAGACACCTGAGCTGAGTTTGTAAATGCAATCTGGTTCTTTTAATTGGAAGCTGATCTTCATCACACAGCTTCACTCTTGGCTTGAACAAGAGGCCTAACCAAATTGTATCGCTACTATGTCTAAGGACCTGTGTTTGGACTGAAAACCTCTAAGATCAGTAATCAAGAAACAGAAAGTAAAGATTGATAACCATGTGTTCCTCTAAAGAAAATTTAAATTTTTTAAACTTTTGATGAGTCGTAAGATCACAAAAATTGGAAATCATCACAAAAGTTTAACTTGTTGTAATGATGGACTCCAGCTCTACCACCTTGAATATAAACAGCGGGTCAGTTTCCTCCCAAAATTCTGTTCCCCCCATCGCAACAGGCTTTCGCCACAAAAAACACATTTTAAACCAGTTTTAAACCAGAGGTGGCTTCTAAGGAAACAGTGCTGCTCAGCACAAACATGACCTTAATGTATTTTTATGTCAAGCAGACAACTTCAGAATCTCTCTCTCATTCTCGACCTTGAATTCCAAAGAAATTTCATTTACATTGACATTCACGACTGGATATTCAATAAGTGCATTTAAATGACCAACTCAATGTAGCACATGTCATTTCTGTCTACTCTCAAGGAGAGAACTCCATCTTTGGGATTTACCTTTTACAGATCAGGCTTTGTCTGAGAGTGGATTCCCAAGATGACATGCACAAATCTTAACAAATTAAGTTCCAGATACTTCACCAGACATCTTAGTCTCAAGCACTTGGTTGCTCAAGCTTCTTTTTTGCATCAGATAAGGTTGTCTCTCTCTTTTCCTTCTTCTGCATATGTTTTTTTTTTATTCTTTATTAATTTATTATTATGTTTGTTTCCCCAAACCTTTATTACTTAGCTGCTTATTTTTAAGAATACTTTTTTCAGATTAAGTTTCAACTGTCTTGTTCACTGTCTGCAATTATGAGTCTGAGTGTGTTTCTATAGGATTCACTAGTCAGAGCGTGAAATGATCTATTTTGACATGTGACACATCTGGAATATTATTAGTTAGCACTCTAGACCAACACATAGTAAGATAAAGTTTTTCTTTTAAATGTACTTCTCTCACAACCCAAGACAGTCATTAAAAATCATGTCATTATGGCTCACAGCTAAATCTACTATGATAGTAGGCTGTGTTTTCTCTGTTTAATTCCTGCCTGGTTGCTTTCAAGAGCCAGTTGTGTACATTTTGGTTTTCAGTGATTGTTCTCTGATTGTAATCTGTTTGTGGCATATGGACAAAAGCTTGTTTACCAGTTGAACTGTGACATAAGGCACCTTAAGCACCTTCAGCCGTGGTCACGTTTGTCCTAAAAAAACTGCAAGAAATTCTAAACGTCAAAGGGTGTTTCCTGACTCACATGGCAGGCGCTACACAAGAGCAGAGAAAGTTTGTTCAAAGGTGAGCGATGGCAACAAAACTTTCAACTGATTTACAATCTTAATTGGAAATATTTGTGCCAGTATTCCTCAATGAACTCATCAGTAGAACAACTTCCATGAATCAAGAAATCTGTTGGCTCACGTCAAAAAGTACTTGGGCCACAGGGATGAAAGAGCAGTGGTTAAGACACTTGACCACAAGTGACATTGATGAACAATTACAACACATTTTGTCTCTACAGCATGAACGTGCATTCATTGTAGTGAAGTCTTGTATATGGTCAAGTTTCTACGTATATGCAAGTATATACGTGTTTGTCTCCCACTTTGCCTGGGAATGCTTTTGTAATCTTGCAGAGGAGGTTTCTGGGGAGTGGAAGGTCTGGACCTCTTTGCTCTTGCTGCTACCCCCGCGACCCATCCTTGTACAACACTTGGCCATCTTCAAAATGAGGAAACATTAGGTCACAAATGTCATTATAGGTTTTCGGTTGAGGCTATCAAGCATACAATAATTAAAAACACCCTTTGAACGAAGACAGTTAAGATGTTGTGCTTTGTGTTGGCTTGTGTGAACCCTCTAAGAGAGACTGCCTAGATAAACAAGAGCCGTTGCAAAGTGGTTTAATAATCTGAATCCTTTAACAAAAAGCCACACAGAACTTTTAAAATGTACTCTGAAGGTCATTGTAAGATCCTTTCCAACAAAATCCCAACCCGTCTGTCTCCAACCATTGGGCACCTCCTCCCAGGTCAGCTGAAGAGCATTAATTCTGTCTGAATGCAGGTCAGCAGATGAGAAGAATCAGCCCTGGAAGGCACTTGTCCCATGTATCACTTCCTGTTTTCCTTTCCCAGGGCAAAAGCTTCTCTAAGATGAGTTTCTGAATGTGCTACGACGATGGTAACCATAGTGCCGGGAAAAAAAACGAACCCTCCTGTTCAAGCTTCTGGGCCTGTGTCCCAGCCCAGTCAATTCATCTATTACTGCCCAGTGAGTAGCCCGAAGCAGTCCTGTTATCCTAGCCACTCTAACACAACAAGGCTGTTGAGTTGGCGAAATTAGTTTAGAAGAAGGGTAAATACCTTTTTATCAGTCAACCAGGGAGGTTTGTTTTTAAAGTAGATTCTAATAATAAGGGTGGTTCTACAACAGCCCTTAAGTCGAACTTTAAGTTTATATTTTATACAAGGCTTTTTCAAGCTAGCTATCTTCTTTAAGCTTAGTAATCATTATTGTTTTTAAAATTGTGTTTAATTTCCTACGTGGGTAACCAGCCACACCCCTAGGTATGGAATGCTAAAGTTATGAGAAAGATCAAAACTTGTGTGTGTGAATGTGTTGGTAATTGCTGAAAGGAGATAATGGTTGTTTTTTTTCCCTTAAAAAGGCCATGAAAGTCAGTCATATGCTGCTCAGAGGAAAAACAAATGAAACAAATGACTCTGGAAACAACTGTTGTTATGTCTGAGCTACATTCATCTCTCAAACAACTAGTGTCACTTTGAAACGTACCAGTGATGTCATAGGGTATATATATTATTGGCAAATATGAGCATGTCTGTTTTATTTTTGATGCTCTAAAAATAATCTCTTTGTATATTCTGTTAGTGTATGTTGTTTTGAAAGTTGTGCGTTTTCTGACGAACTGTTCATTTATTCCTCCGTTATGGAGTGCTTTTTGTTGATTAATTGAGAATTAGATATTAAGTAAAGCTATTTTGGTTTCCTTCAAAATCGGCTTTGTTGAATGTTTTATTGTTTTCATTAAATAACTGCTGCCACTACGGAGATTTCAATGAGTCCGCAACATAGCTCCACCCCATGTAAATGTGTGTGTGACTTCCTCTCGAAAAGTCATTTGAGACGGTCTGCCAAACAAACACAATTAGGAAGACAGGAGTCCAGGTCACGTTGGATTACACATAAGTGAAGCTTCCTGAACATTTCCCCTTTGTCAACTGTTCAGCAGTGTTAAGAGCCTGAGCAAACAAGAGGAATGGGGCAGAAAAACAGTTGATGATGTGTGTGTTTGAACGCATTCAATCAACCACTTGCCAAAAAAATACAACTGCTAACAGATGTTCTGCCACTGCTGGCAACCAATAAACATGATTAACATATTTGATTGTTGTGTGGGTAAAGAAAGCAGTAACTCTTGTGAGGTTGCACTTGTCGAATGAAATTATTTCTATTAATAGATTTTATGTTTCCTTGGTACGTAGATTAAAGCCTTTCACGGTGGGATTAACGCGTGTGATGATGGTTGCTGTGGGAGAACGAATGGGTGAAACGTTTTTTCTCATGAGTTGAAAGAAGGGACAATCACAGGATTAGCTTTGAGCCTGATCCATATGGAGAAACAATTGTTGGAGGTGTATGACCATAAAGGAGCCGAATCTTCTCTCTAGTTTTTAGACCACTTTATAGACTCGCAAACTGTAAAAAAAAGGACCACTACATAATTAAAGACATCATTTTTAAGTCAAGATGTAACCCAAATCCTTGCATTGAGCAGATGAAAGAATAGCATAGACATAGCAGTAGACTCCATCAAACACAGAGGGAGAGGAAGATTGTTCCAAAGCTTAGGAGCAACAGCCTGGAAGGATTTCTCTCCTCCTTTTTTATGTGATCAACTGATGGCGGGATAAAGGTAGGTGAGCCTTCATGGTATGACGTCCATCAGCGGTTTGCTTGTACTGTATATCTGTATATCTGCTGACTTCCTCCGCTGGGAGGAAGTGTGAAATGTTCCATGGGGACGACTATGCAGGGTTTTAATTATTCCTACACTGCCTCCTGCCAGACGTCCGCTCACTTCCCACAGCTCTCCTCACCTGTACATCCCTATTCTGAGGTTTGCTACAGGCACAGAAATCCCTGATGGACACTTTGACAGATGTCAACACAGTGCTCCAGCAGTGGGTTTTTGGCCTTTGCTGACTCTCAGTCCACCATATTCAATGTCTGCAGTAAATAAACCATCCAAATATCTAGTGTCTTCTGAGAGAAACTGGGGTTTACAGTGTTGATCGGCAGATTTATTATTAACCAGCATGTCCTCGCTCTGCCCTGGTTCAGTTCACAACTAACACTGTCATGGTGTGAACCTTTTCTAGCTGTTATCCGACCCCAGTGTTGAAGATGACAGTTCAGAATTTTTAGGGATCAAATATTGATCCAATGTATTTCTCTCCCTGCTTCATTGGATCATGATGATTGAGGCGATATGGAGTGTTCAGAGTAGAGGTCATGTACAGGAAGTTTTGGATCATGTTTATATGAACTGAATTTGTTTTCTTCTGTGTTCTGCAGGCCGAGTTCTCTGAAATCAACTTGGCCTCGTATGTCAACTCAGGGTGCACTGTGGACATGCAGGTCACTAAATCTGGAACAAAAGTGGTCAGGTAAGAGTTCTGCTTCCTGTCGAGAGATGTATTCAGATGATCAGTTGTTTTTTTGTTTTTTTTTACTCTCAGCATTATAGCTGCAGTCAGGTAATAGAATATAAGATTTCACAGGGTTGTTACTATTTCATCAAAATTTGAAGATTTAAAAAAAAGGTCTACCATATTGTCTGTGTTTTGTTATCACTGAAGGAGACACCTGTTTTGTTATTTGCATCACACAAACAAAAAAACACTAACACAAACTCACTCAGCGAACACAAAAAGAAAACACTCATGCACACACAGAGTTTTTTATGTGAGTTACTGACACATCTTCATTAACTTTGGGTGAACTTTAAGTTTATTGATGTTCATTTGAACATGTGTGTTTTAGACTTTCTCATGGACAAACAGATGAACCAGCTTATGAATAGAATGGACATCACAAGTATGATAAGCAACGCGGAAACTTTTTCCGCCTGTTTCTTTCTGATGTTGCATTTCATAACGATTAATGGGTGAAGATCGTGGGCAACTGGCATAATGGTGACACATTAAATGGAGGGTTTGAAACTTTGGGTACAAGGTCTTGATCCCTGCAGAACACAGACTCCAGACATAATAGCTACAGCTTAGATCTATATTGTTTTCAACAAATATTTCTATACGTTTTAGAGCAGGTTTTAGGATCAGCTGTTTGGTGAGGATGTGGAAGTCCACTTCACTCAACTACCAGTCCAAAGTTCTCCCCAGCCCAAATGTGTGAGGTTGGTGGATGGGTCGAGGACTTGCGATGAAAGCGAGGGTGTGACCAGAGAGCAAAACTCTGAACTAGTTATTAACATGAAAGGGCAAACAGGCTTCCAACCTATTTAAGGTAAAACAAGCCCAGAAGATTTTTCTCTGTTTATTTTCCTTTTCTTTCGGTTACGGTCACATTCTGGGATTCTTCCAGACTGAATAAGTCCTCTGACTACGACAATAAACAAGACTTCAGAACGCTGAGAGATTAGATAAACCTTCTGGAGACTTGTGGGATGTCGGCTTAGCTTTTTTTTTTAATGTATAATGGCTCATGTGACAATATTCTTGAATTTATTTTATGTCTTTATGCAGTGAGCTTTTCCGCCTAGTTTTAAGACTTGATAGAAAAATGAAAGGTTTACTTGATGACATAACTGTATACACTGATAAATAATATATATATATAATTTTATATATAATTCCTATAATTATATAGAATTTAAGCTTGAAACGTATAAGCTCGCCACCACGCAAATGTAGTATAACGGCTAACTGCTAATGGGAAACTACTCAACATCTTTAGAACCAGCTCGTTGTCATTTTTCTTTATTCTCCTAGATCTTTCACCTCAGGGTCTACGTAAGAACATTTCAACTAAGGGGATTTAAATTAAAAGGTATGTCTTCACAAGACGGTATGTCATCTCGTGAAGACCTGTTGAGTTTCAGCCAATGTCAAGAGTGAGATATGAGCGTGGGTTGGGGATGATTATTTAACTATTAATTTCTCCAGAAGTCTACATTTAATGGATATGATATTTTCGCTTAAAAATTCTACATTTTCCAGAAGACAATGACATGTATGAGCAACAGCAAAAATATAATGTTTGATCGCTTTCTCCAAAATTCTACATTTGAATGTTTGGAAATTATATTGTTTGATATTCTATTATTTAAATATTATGATTATTTAAAACCTATTTATTGGCAGACAGTCTTTATTTGTTTTAAACAGTGACATTTTGACGTTCTGGGTTTGTGTTTGTGTTCCTATTATTTTAAGGGGCAAAGCCTGAGGCAGGTGGGGGAGGGGACGTCTTTGTGTGAGTGGAGGTGTGCCGAGGATCGAGGGAGTGAGAAGCATTGTTTAGGATTTTTTTTTGGCTTAGTTATGGCCTACAGTAACTTTTTTTTGTTCTTAAATAGAGAAAAGAAGCCTTTCATCCTTTGTGCACCACCGAAAAACATTACAATATGAAAAATATGAATTAACTAATGAATGATTTAAAAAAAGATTAACAAAAGTGCATTTAAAACTTTTCAGAGAATCATAATGAAGGCAGACAGTTGTGATGCTCTTCATTTTGAAAGACGGAAGTTTATTTCCTCCTTCGTAACGGCATTTGGGGAATTTACTGCACTGTTTAGCGATAACCTTGAGTGACACTGTTTTCTCTTGAAATAATAGGCGTCCATTTAAATGTTTTTTCCAAGGGTGAAGTGGAGCCTCGCCTAGACGTCTGATTGGTTGACTCAGTGTAAAGTCTAAAGTCTAAAGAGGCTAGGGTGAGCCATGCGTAAGTCAAACGTTGCTGACACAAAAACGCTACGTGGGTAAAGTATCAAGCATTGTATTCAAGCTGATATATGCCACTTTTTGCTGTTCGGTGATTAAGGGGCGGTTTGGAGTTGTAATTGGACAATAGTCTAAAATGAACACAGACTCTTGACCAATCATAATTTCAAATGGTATTGTACGACTGCTTTGGTATGCGAGGATTCGGATTACGAATACGAGCTGCAGATCCCTCCAAGCGATTTGAGCAGCATCTACAGTGCTATCGCTGACACCATGAAGCGAATGAAGAAAATAGATTTCAAAAAGGAGATTTTTACAATCGAGACTAAGGAGATCATCATGTGGCACGAGCGAGTTGCCCGCGTGTCTGAATTGTCAAAGATCTACAACAAATCCTCGTCCACCATATTTACCATCCTAAAAAAGAAGGAAGAAATCAAGGCACTCAGCTCTGCAAAGGGAGTCATAGCAATGATGACCCCAAGCTCTGGAGGATGTTAAAAAAAAGCTTCTTCTTGTTTGGATAAATGAAAAACAACTCAAAGGTGAGACCGTGACGGGGTCCACAATCTGCAATAGGCAAAGGCATTGTTCGACGACATTGTAAGTAAAACGCCAAGTTCCTCGTCAGATAAGGACTTCAAGGCCTGTTGTGGATGGTTTGAGAACTTTAAAGAGAAGTGGCATCCATAGTCCTGTGCATCAAGGAGAGAGTTCTGTCAATTTTGTAGCTGAGTTCCAGAGGTTGGTGGATTACTGAAGGTTACCTCCCACAGCAAGTTTTAAACTGTGATGAGATGGGACTTTTCTGAAACCCGAGAAAGACCTTCTTAACAGTCGAGGAGAAGACAGTGCTCGGACGCAAGCTTATGAATGACAGTCTCACACTTTTGTTGTGCTGCCAACTTCAAGAAACTGTATACAAAAGTACTGTTTGAGACGTGCTTTGAGGTAATGCAAGGGACAAATATCCCGCTCAGAGAGTTTTGGAAAGATTACTTTCACATCTTGAGCTGCCTCCAGTGTATTGATGAAGCTTGGGCCGCAGTTACCTCAAGGACTTTTAATTCCTCTTGGTAAAAACTTTGGCCCGACTGTGTTCCCGAACAGGATTCCAAAGGATTTTCTCCTGCAGATGACCCTGTTGAGAAGAGTTTGTCCATGGCCGAAACCATGGGCCTACAGTTGGATAGTGGGGACATTCCGTCTGGTGGAGGAGCCTAACCGGGAAATGACCACTGATGAACTCATGTTACTCTATAAAGAGCAGCAGGAGACTTCGTCTGGAGAGGAGGAGGAAACCATCACCTCTCAGGAGATCATAGAGGTGTTGAATCGCTGGGATCTGTTTTTCCTTTCTCCACTATAGTCTTGCTTCAGCTGTAAAGTGTCTTGAGATAACTTTGTTTTGATAAGACACTCTAAATAAAATTGAATTGAATTGAGTATCAGCATGAGGGGAAAAATCCTCCCGATAAGGCATCAGCCGTGACAGCAATTAACCAATGTAATGACAATGCTATTACACATTTTTTGTGACATCCTGAACCGCCGGCAGAAGCAGGTTTCTCTGGATAGGGGCCTTGCAACTGTTCCTTTAAAGAAAAAAAGGTCCAGGGAGCAGGATAGTGTGAGTTACTTGAAGAAGAACAAATCATGTGTTTGAACCCATGTTCTCCTACTCATCAATAATCCTCCTATGTATGATACACTTCACAGCAATTCAATTCAACAAAGTTATCTCAAGAAACTATACAGTTGAAATACGACTATAGTTGATTAAGGAAAAATTGATCCCAAAAATTCAACAAACAGCAAGAAGCGAAACACTGTACAGTGAGCTGTACAGTGAGCTATGGCGGAAAAACCAGACTCATTGTTGACGGCCTGCCGCTTTGACCGGCTGGGAGGAAGGATGGGGGGGGGGTAGACAGATGGATAAGGAGAAGAGTGAGGGAAATTATAGTGAGAAAAAAGAGGAGAGTGTAGGAGAGTCCATGGAGGTGCTGGAGAGAACTCGGGATCTGATGACGTGGTGAAGATCCTGGATCAGCAGCAGCTCTGGAGGTGGAGCCCTGGAGCTCCGGGAGAGAAATAAAAAAAATGTGGGTTTAAACTGCACAGGTGATGAATGTAATGCAGAAAAGAAGGATATACAGAGCTCGGTGTCTAAAACTCATCCAGCATTCTCAGCCTATAGCAGCTAAGATAAACAGTTAAGTTAGTTTTAGCAGCTAAAGATAAACAGTTAAGTTAGTTATAGGCTTTATCAAAAAGTAAGGTTTTAAGATCGTTTTTAAACATAGAGAGGGTGACTGCCCTCCGGACTGAAGCCGGTAGTTGGTTCCACAGCAGAGGGGCTTGAAAACTGAAGGCCCTGGCTCCAAATCTACATTTAGAGATTTGTGGTATAACTAATTGATCAGAGTTTAAGGATCGTAAGGTCCTAGAGGGTTGGTAAGTGTGGATTAAATCTTTAATGTATGTTGGTGCTAGACCATGTAAGACTTTATAGGTTAGGAGAACGATTTTAAATTGTATTCTAAATTCTACAGGAAGCCAATGTAAGGAAGACAGCACAGGGGAAATGTGTTCGCGCCTCTTAGTCTTAGTCAGGACACGAGCTGCAGAGTTCTGAATGAGCTGAAGAGTTCTGAGAGACTTTTTAGAACACCCTGACAGAAGAGAGTTACAATAGTCCAGCCTGGAAGTCACAAAAGCATGGATGAGCTTCTCAGCAGCATCTAAAGGAAGGAAGTGCCTGATTTTTGAAATCAGAAACAGTTACTATTACCTGTTGACTGTGGACAGTTTGAGACAAAATATATATTGTGTTTATGTTAATGAAATCTATGATTTTGACATGCTTATATCTGACCGTATATGTGATATCAAGATCTGGGGGCCAACTCCAGAGAGACATTTTATGTGGCCTGCTAGATGGTTTTCTCACATGAAGAATAATGTTCATGTTAATATAGTGACTTATAAAAATATCCATGTAATCCAAGTCAACAATTATACAGAGACTTACAATAAAGAGTGTTTGGTGAAGGTGGACAAACACAGTGATCATTAAAGTAGATTGAGCCTCGAAGAATGCAAATCAAAATCACAATTCCAATCATACTAACTTTTAAAGAAGGTTTTCTAATAAACATTTTGTTCAGCCGGCAAGTGTGATTTTCATTCTTTGTGATGTTCCTGCCTGGTCTGAATTTTTTTGTAGAAAAAATGAAAAATAGAGAAAATTTATGTGTGGGATTTTATGAGTCTAGTCGAGTCGAGATCAGAAATGTTACAATATTATGTGAATTTTTAATTGTTTGATTTTTAAATGGTGCTTTCAGGTTTAAAGGTGACGGCGAGTGAGGCATATGTTTCCTTCATAGACACTGGGTGTGTTGAAGTGCACCAGCTGCTTGTCAATGCAAGAGGTAAACATTGAGAGAGAGAGAGAAAGAGAGAGGGAGGACGACTAACGTGCAGTTAAGAAGAATGTTGCAGTCGCCTGAAAACGATTTAGAGTTGAGGTATGGTGGACCGTGACGGTCTTAAAATATCATGGCCGGTTTGTTGTACAGTTGACCTTCTAAAAACCGTCTCTCACACTGCACAACACTTTTAAACATTCCTGTTTTTATTGAATGGTTAAAGTTAACATTTTAATTGTGATATATCTATTTTTCTAGTATTTTCTTTGAATAACTGAATTCAATTGGTAACACTCTAGAAAGGTGGACACATTTTACCTATTAATAAGTAACTCATTGATACAGTATGTGTCTTGACAGCAAAGTAGCCACTTATTAATCATTATAAAGTATTAACTCAAACGTTGTTTGCTGTACATTTAAATGTAACTGTAAGTTATTAAAGATTAACTTTGGTTAAAACAAGCTTCTCTCTATTTACCCATCATTAGGTAAGTAAGTAAGTATGTTAGTATTTATAGAGCGCTTTTCAAGACCAGGGTCGTAAAGTGCTTAAACAATAAAAAAATACCCAATAAAATAAATACTTAATGAAAAAAATAATTAACTATTAAGAATACTGTGACTTTTAAAGTAAAACAGTAGTTTTAATAGCATCATGATAACTCATAAATAAATATTTGTAATGTGAATATGTGCAGTAATTTGTTTGTTTGTGTCTTTTTTTTTACGTCAGAAGAAAAAGACTGTAAAGTATTAAACATGATGGATGTTGTAATTTACTTAGAGTAAAGTAAATACCTATAATTACAAAAACAAATTCAAACTTTCAGTATAGAAATAGTTAAATTATGCAAAATATAAAAAATGACATTTTAAACACTGCTCTGTTTATCTCTACAGAGGCTAACTAAAATTGTATATAAATTGCAAACCAGGTACCACTGTATAATAGCAGTAATAGGATGCTATCCATCAAGCATTTTTGATGTTAAAGGTCCTTTTTCATGTTAGGTATTGCTGGTTCTTTAGAGCAAGAAGTTGCTATAGGTTTGTCTTTTTAGCCGAATTCCTGCACTGTTTGAAAAACCAAGCCTTCATTTTATGCTGAATAATGACTTTAATAGAGACCACACTTGGTACTTTCTCTGGTAAAATTTACATTAGTTCTCTGCCGTTTCAGTATCAAAGTTTTTCTTTTTTCCAAATGCCAGATTTAGTGGTAATCTGGAACTTGGCTCATGTAAGATTCAACTGTGCTTTACAGTTTGTTATTGCTCATTCTAAGCCTGCCAGCACCACACAAACTGGGACGTGTATAAAAAGGTCTGGTTTTGGTTCTGGAGCTTCAATAAACAGTTTTATAACTTTAAAAATCTCTTTGGTGAGCACCGGCTGTGTGCAGAACTGGAGAGGAACATCTGAAGTCTTTCTGTCTCAGAAAACCAGATTGCATCTCACGGCCGTGCCATCTTGGGGCCTGGATGTATTTGCAAGCCGCCCAGATGTGTGTGAGGTCCTCAAGAAGCCACAAAGAAGCCCATGATGTTAACAACTTTGAGATTAGGGCCAACCCCACATAATGGTTTCTGGGACCATATTCGGCCATCTTAGGTTGGACATAGCAAATTAGTCGACCTTTGTTGCAGAGCTTTTTACTTCCACTCCATATATGACACAAGAGCTGAGAAACCTGTTGAATTGTGATTTCAGGTACAGGTCTGCAGATGGGTCTTCATATTGCTCCAGAGTTTGTTGAAGAAGCCTGTTCTCCTTAGTCTCTGGAGAGATTCAATTATGGGTGGAAATAAAATAGGCAGTTCCAAGTCTAAAGTTTGAATGCTTTATACTAAAGGGAATAACTTCAGTATAAAGCTGTTAAAGTCGGCGCCACAGCCTGTGTGAACTCGATGAAGGAGTCATGTGAAATGAGATGGATAACAGAAAGGTTTTTGGCAAATAAATACTTAATCATAATAAGTGACTCCTCAGAACATCTCTTTATCTGGTAGCTTGTACCAAAGAAGCATTTATCATCTTAAATCCATGAAATAAACTTGGTTCCAGCAGTAAATTTCCAATAGCTGAACATTAGTGTCTTCCTATTTAAGTAAAATTTTTGTTTCAGTAGATTTCAAATACATGGGTGTGAACAGTTTTAGCTACACAGGGAACAGCAAGGAGACTAAAAAAGCCCATGTACCAGAGAGGCGTCTGTCTAATTCTGATAACTGTTTAATATAATAATGTTGACGGAGTGCAAGAATGAGTTGGTGCACTACAATTAATATCCAAATAGGGGTTGAATTTCAGTTAGACAGACAACAGTAAAGGATGGATCAAGATGTACAAATATAAACCAGTAGTCCAGAGGCTCATTGATATTCTTAACGAAATAGTGGAGAGTATCACAGGTAGCATGGCACCTTGACAGAGTGGTTAAGTTGATATTGGAGAACATGTTAAAGCAGAATGTTCCTAGACCAATGGTGCAATGGAGAGAGTAAGAAACAGTTTAAGAGTTAACAAGTGGTTACCATCATGACAAAGTGAGATAAAACTTGGCCATAAAATTGCCTAATTCCAAATGTTTTTAATGTGTTCAGATCTTTCAAGCCAGACTTCGTCCTCATTCGCCAACACGCGTTCAGCATGGTCCCTGGAGAGGACTTCCGGAATTTCGTGATTGGCCTGCACTTCGGTGGCGTATCAAGCATCAACTCCCTCTATTCTATCTACAACTTCTGCAGCAAGCCTTGGGTGGTAAGTTGAAGGGCCACTTTGCTCCACTTCAGTGCTGCTCAGAGACGTTGCTCCTTCGGCAGCTGCCACCGTCTGATTTATTCAGGCTATTAAGTGAGTGGTAACACCATTTATTTCCTTAAATTGATTTCAACTACAGAGGCACAAGGATTAAGTTGTATACATTTTATTTGCTCCATTAATCCATTATTTATTATGTATTTATTACTATCAATCCAGGCATTATTTCTAAGGGTAAAACCTGCCTCAGTTTACAGGCACTTTTTTTCAGAACAAATTATGTTCTTGGGTACTAAAGCTTAAAGTGTGAGTCAGAAATGATATTTGGAAGCAGAAGTATAAACCACAAATAAAAACACTCCTGACCTTTGCTGTCTTTCTTTTCTTTGGCAGTTTTCCCAAATGATCAAGCTCTACCACTCACTAGGCGCTGAGAAATTCCCCCTGAATGAACAAACCTTCTATTCCAACCACACACAGATGGTAAGTACCTTACCAGCACAGAGCACCAGGCCATAGTTTCCAAGAAAACATCAGTTTGTAGTTTTTCATTAAATCTTTATTATAAAAATACAAAACACAGGAACCAAACATCTACATGTAGACAAACCCCTGCCCATACACACTTCAGGAATCACTCCAAAATTGGATTTTATTTGTTTTTTTCTTTTGAACCAGGAGGTGCAACAGTACATATACACAAATATGAACGACATAAATAGTGACACACAAACACCAGGTGGAGAAAAAGAGCATAAACTCCAGTCATTAACACCTGATTCACCAAACCAGATGAATAACCTAAATGTTATTTGAATAACAGTTAAAGTTAAATATCTTGAGCCTTTTCAACCTATATTCTGTTTTCGTGGGCGTTCATCTGTTTTGATCGGTTTAAAGACATTTTCTTGCACAAACCTTATTCAAGTCAGAAACTGTCACGAAATGTTTCTCCAATTTTGACAAGAATTGTGTTAAAAACCATTTATTCGCTGGTGTATATAAAGTTTCACTTTAATAAATATTATAAGTTTTGCACCACTTAAATCACATATCAATCTCCTTACAGTTTGAGACATCTTAAAAAAATATTTACGACTGTTGAACTTGTTTGAAAAATCAATTCTGTCACAAAACAATTGCTAATAGTTTTGGAACACTTTCTGAAGAAGCTTTGTAAAGCTCAGTTTTCCCTTGCCTAGTTTCGTTTTCCCAACATGGTTATGGTTACTTGAATGCTGATGGTTTCTCAAAGATTTATTTTTAATGTTTACCTAATGTAAGTGTATATGCCCCCTGCACATTACACATCCAACACAGTTGAAGATCACAGACTTATGAAAACATTTGAGAATTTTTTTTATTTAAATTACTCTGAACTGAACAAATAGTTCTGTTTATCAAGATTTAAGACCATGATGACTTTGACTTGACTTTGTATGAGGTGAATCTCTGTTGGAATGGATGGAAGATTAAAGAAGAGGATAGTTCAGTTAAGAAAAAATACTATATATATATATATATACACACACCAATATGTCCATGACACATATTTGTATAATAAAAAGATTTACATGAAAAATATATCTGCCTTTTCTCAGACAAACTAAAAAGTACTGCAATAACTAACCGGAAAGTAGATTTGGCATGTTATGGTTCACAATAAAAAGTCATTTTTAAATATACAGCACATCAAAAGCTAACAACAGATAAATATCAAAGAGCTGCAACTCTTCAATAGCTTATGTTTTACATAACCTCAAATACAAAGACCTCTCTTTCTTTTTGCTCTTATTTCCATAAATACAGTATAAACATTGTTGTTGATTTTTTTTTCGTAATTGTTGACTGAAGCCAAGTTCTGATCAGTTTGAAAAAAGTGTGCATTTACACCGAAAAATAATTCTCTCTGAAGTGCTATGAACAGGCACATTTGCCCCGGGGACAAGGGGCAAACCCCCAGGCAGTTGAGCTTATAGAGTCCTGCCATACTCTAAAGTCGATAAGTTGCAAGGATCTGGGGGTGAAGACAAATGGTGAAGGCAGGCTCAGGGGTCTGTGGTGTTGATGGTGGTTTTGTCACGGGAGGTCATTCCCCGGTACCAGCTGCAGTAGCCCTCTTTCTGCTGAATACAAGCATAGTGCCGGGACTGGTACCCGGGGTAGCCGAAATGGGACAGCATGTCTGTCCATAAGCACTCGTTCTTTGAGGTCACAAAGCAAGGCAGGTAGTGGCAGGGCTTAATCTGTTGATACACAAAACAACATTCTTAGATACTGATGGTAAATTCTATATTTAAGTCAATGAAGCCTCACTTCCAGATTCCTGTTACAAATCTTGGCTGTTAAAAAACACGTAATATATTGTGGATAAGGAGAGAAACGCAATCCGAGTATCTAAGATAAATGGTAAACATGCTAAAACTGAGTTATACATGCCATACAGTCAACTAAAAGTGCCAGGGTTTGGGATGACAAAATTAATGTGGTTCCACTATCAAAGAGCTAACAAAAGGACATGCATCATAAAAGAGCTAGAAATGCATTACGAAATGGACTAAAAGCTTGCAAGTTGCTTACAGCATTGGAATCAATCAACTTCTTTATTTCCCGTTTCTACAAGTTTCGACATGCTGTGGCAGCTGCTGACCCGCTTCATAGTCGTCTTACTGTCCAGCACAGTTCCAGACATCTGCTAACACCATTGGCACCTATCAGCATAAGCAGATTAGCAGAGAGACCTAGTTGTTCCAGAGCGAGCCGGCATCATCACAAACTCCCTCTGGGGAGAAGCACTATCGATCAGTGCGGGTAAACCAGGCCTTGTAAACATGGGCACACTGATTGAAATACTTTCCATGTACTCCAAAGAATGTCAGGGAGTTTATTGCCATGCCTCTCAAAATAGGATTTTTCTCTGAGCTAGAGATTTTGTCCTGCGATGACCTGGAGGCTATCAAGAGAGGACGATAGACGAGTTGTCATCACACTTCTCTGTCAACAAGCTGACATTCTAGCCTTTTCTGCATTGATTCCTCTTTTAGTGAACACCGATAAGACTTACACTTTTTTAGCTTGAAAGTAAAAACTTACCCTGCAGTAACAGCCCAGCTGGTACCTGTGGTTGATGCCCTTCTTCTGGGCCAGCGAGAGTCGCTCCCATCGTTCGTTGAAGTTGCAGAGTCCAGTGTAGACCTTGCCATCATACACGCGTCCTAAAAAAAATAAATAGTTTGATCAGAACATAGTGATATGTACACATGCTAATGCTTTCTAAGAGTAAAAACAATTACAGTATGTATAACTCATGATAGTTACAAGTGCAAAATATCATTTTATACTAAATTTTAGCAATAGCTCAAGTAAAATGCTCTACTAGCAAAATGCTACCTAAGGTTTAGTGCTAAGAGAGCCAAATATTTCTTTAAAAGGTGGGTCAAGGATGTTACAAACTCGATCAGCTTTGTATAAATGTCCTCACAGCAAATATAGTGATGTTATCATGATAAGTGGAATTAAAACTTAATGACATGGTAAAATACTGAATTTTTAATCATATTTAAATAACAATTTTATGGCAATTCAGATTAGCAAACATGGCTGAAGGGTAAAGTGATGTAGTTTTTTCTTCTATCCTCGTCATACCCGTTATACATTTGAAAGCTCAGTAACAAGAGCCAGTAATCTTGACTCCTAATTGCATAATCCTGTCATGTAACACGGTCTACTGTAAACAGCACCCTAGCTTTATTTACGGATGGAAAGAAAATATCCTACAGCGTGTTCATATTTAAGCCAACACCCCTATTTCTGAACACCACAAATGTCAGTGCATGTCTGTTTCCTTCAACTGAGAAAAATCTCTACACTTAAAGGGTGGCGTCACAACGAGATCTGGATCTTATAATCCATGCGTTTGTCAATTCTTGTATAGACTATTGTAACAGTTTATTTTTCTGTCCAAACAAAAAATAGAGGTCTCGCCTGCAGTTGATACTAGAATTCTGACCTGCTCTAGTAGAAGAACTCATATTTCCAAGATCCTTAAAACTTTGCATTAGCTGCCAGTTGCTTTCAAAATTCTGGTTCTTACTTTCAGAGTTATTCATGGTCAGGCTCCTCTTTACATCAGTGAGGAGCCTCGCACACGGTTCAGGACCAGAGGAGAGAAATCCAGGCTGTTGCTCCTAAGCTTTGGAAGGATCTTCCTCTCCCTCTGCATTTAATGGAATCTACTGACTCCTTCAAGAAACATCTTAAGACCTTTTAATTTGTGCAGGCTTTTTCTAATTTTCTCGGACTCATGTGCCTGTCTTATATTTAATTAGCCCTTTAGAGTTTTTACATCTGTATGCATTTTGAACTGTGTATTGCTTTTGGTTTTCCAAGCTCTTTATGACCCTGGTCTAGAAAAGCGCTTTACAAATAACTATTACTTACTGACTTACTACATTTGCTGGAGACAGGTCACAATCGCCAACTAGGATGTGATGCTACACCGTCAGTGTCATCATCAATGATAATGAATAAGATTGTAGATAATGAAATATGATATGCGTTATGACGGCTTTGTCAATAACATAACTTTAACTTTGTTTTTGTACTGTAATATGAGTAATTCAACTAGTTTTAAGTTGATCTGCCATCACAAGTTATTTTAGTACAAAATATTAAGGTACGCAAAACTACCCAGAGCTGATTTAAACCATAAGAAACTAGCCTTCCTACACTTATGTAACTGTAACTCTTCTCAAGTGTGACAACCTCTTAAACCATAGAGAGCACGCTGCATGGAGGCCAGAGGGACATGTTTTGCTGCTATGTGTAAAGAAAATGCGCTTGTCATCATAGACGTCCTGCAAGTGGCAATGATGTCACCCTGACCCAGAGCCAGTGTTGCCTCACAACGGCAGCTCGTTCACTAGCAGTAGCAGGATAAAGCGGATACAAAACAGTTGTGAACGCCAACAAACTGCAGTGTCCACAAGGAAACACCACCTCGTTAAAATGTCTCTGTTTGAAAAGACCACTCGCTTCCTTTTTTTTGTTCTGCAACTATAAACTATAAAGATTATGTTGTTTTCACTGCTTTGTAAAATCCTCGAAGCAACTGGTAAGTGCGCTCAAACAATCAAGTACAAACATCCGCTCACCTGTGATCAGGTACTGGTATTTGTTGATGTCAAACTTGACGCCACACAAACCCTCTGAGGCGTCTGTGTAAATGTGCTGCACATGCTGGACTTTGTCGAATCCCTTGTACATCTGCAAGACAAAAAATAAACAAAGTTTAGACGGGCAAGGAATGTGCCTTTGACTTGGCACGGCACTGCATACTCCAATAAATAATTGAGAGTGAAAACAAAATACTGGTGTTATCAGATGACATTCCTTAAATAATGTCTCGTGGGAGGAGAAGCATTAGGCTCTGCCCTTAACTAAATCATAGATAACGAAATTACACCATGTAATGGCCTCCGACTTTGATGGCAAGGTCACTGCAAAACCCACAGTTGTCTCCATTCAGCTCAGTAATGCACCTCCATAAGCTAGTGAAAAACAGCGCCGGTTAGGTCAACTCTCTTGAAACCCTAATGGCAACCTCTGGTTCTATGCTAAAGGCACGGTTGGATGAGTGTTCCCTACTCGCCCACAAAAGTGGTATCCAAATGATATTTAATTGGACGATAATAGATTACGATAATGCTCTTGAACGATTGTAACCCTCGTGTCAGATCTGAACATTTCTAAATGAAGAGATCATTGCACCTGTTCCCACAAAAATGTCCAGTGTTTACATCGCCCTCTTGAGGTTGTGAGAATATGTTAGCAATAGCTGTAAAGATACATGCCGAATGTTCGACACCAGCCTTGCCAAATACCGACTAATTTTAAAAATTTAACAGCAAAGGTGTCACATGGTCACATGATCGGTGTGATGCCAATTCCTGGTTATTTTCCTTTAACAGGCCACTTGTGCTTGAATTCCTAAACAGGAGGCTAATGTGGCAGGGTAGACAAACCTGTACACTCCAAGCAAAGTGTGAGGTTAAGATGTCATGCTTGTAAGTCTCCAAAATCCTCTTGCACCAGCTTCTGTTTTAAAACATAGCCATGCCAGCATCTGTCAGAAATGTGCAGCCTTACGTAAGAAAGAGTGAAAGTAAAGTGCCCCAGAATGTTTTCCAGTGACCCTAGAGTTATTAAGTAAACAGAGGTGGTCCATGGACTTCACCGCTCCGGCTGTGTCTTCCGTCAGACTGCTTCTGTGTGATTATTGACAGGAGGGGGAAATAGCTGACAGTCTTTAAAAGAAACTTCCCACAGTACACACTCTGTTAAGCCAAGTCCCCCGCTGTTTATCACCACCTACATAAGTGCTTTTCTTAATATTACCAGCATTTGTCAAACATAGCTGTGACAGACATTTACGGATACAACTGATTTAAGGCTGTTTATTGCAGAAACTAGGTTTGTTTCTTGTTTTATTTGTTTCTAGAGGTTTAAAAAAAAGTTTTTTTAAAGATCAGCGTCTCATTCCCACGATCATCTGGTTTTTCCAATGGGGTGGGAAGCTGACTAAGTATTCTGGGTTAACAAAGCTGTCAAAAAAAGGGCTTTAAAACCTGTGGGCAACTTATGCAAAAACCCAACATTCGTGACTGACTTACATGTTTCAATGTTGAAGTCTTACTCATCATGACGATGTTTTGAAGTTACTATTCTCCCCTGCCTGAAATCTTGGTGAACAAGGCTTAAAAGAGTGGACTACACTAGGATACTAATAATGGTCTTCCCTCATCCTACGGCCACCTGCTTTTTTTTTAATATATAATGAGTCCCTTTGAGGTGGCAACTTCCGTGATTGATGCGCGGTGATGGCTGATTAGTGTCACATATGAAGTATAGTCTGATTGTTGCTTATATTAACTCAATGTTACAGCATCTTCTCACCTTCATTTGCTTGACTGTGTAGCGCATTGTTCCAAAGGGTCCATCACTTAGCATCTTCTTAGCCACGACTTTAGCTCGAATCACTGCCAAAAGAGAGACAGATCATTTTAGATTACACCAGGAAGCTTTGTTCTGTGGGCTGCTTGTATGAACCATGTGATAAACTATATTTTGGGGACCGGGTTAGCACCACAGCTAATCCCTTTATCCAATTTTATACTTTTCTTTTTTTTAGAGCAAGAACACAGTTATACTTCATGGTCAGGGTTCTTTATTTGCCATTTGTGCACAAACATAGACAGTTGATCTTTGTGCATGCTCTGTTTTAAGAAGATAACAACTTAACCACAATATAAATATAATGCTCGGCCGATACAGTGTATTAAAAAAATTGAAATACGTTAAAATAGACAAATGTACAGCATATATATGAAAGAAAGAGAGAGAGAAAGTATTGCACTGTGGGTTAAATTGAGCTAGTGATTGTTCATAGATATTTTTGTTCAGCAGGAAGTTTATCTTGCCTCTATATTAGGAGAGGGCTGCAAATAGATTTTATCCGAGTGTGGGACCCCCATGTTAACACAGGTGAGGGATTTTCTTTCAATCTTTTTTTTTAAGTTTATTTTCTGATAACTTGGAGTGGGAAGGAACCAGTGCGCGTTTTTTATCTGCAAAAATTAGAATTTCCTTCTCAACATGCATCCCACGCTCCAAAAAAGAAGGAGAGAGCGAAATATGGGAGTAGCTCTTTGAGAAATGAAGCGCGAGAGGCTTTCTGTCGGCATGCCTGTCCAGCTGACTCAATTCCATGTTAACACAATACATTGCAGCAACAGGCCACCCAGACTTGGAGCTGCTTTTCATTTATTTAACATTTTGTTTGAACTTTACATTTGAAGATTTGAGTTCTTTACAAGTAGAATACAATTCTACGGTTACCAAAAGTAAAGTAAATTATTTTTGATATGACCTGAACCAAAGAGAATACCTAATAGAGATACAAAATGTAAACGGATAAAACATTTGACCAAAAAAGATTATACAGTATACTTTGTAATATGACTTAAGACACTTTAAAATACTTTCAAACGCTTACTCAGGCTCCTTTTCTGTGTTCCTGCAGACTTAATCTATTGTATGCTGTGAACTGGAAACCCAATTTACTGAAGGAGATCTCAAGATAGATTAATAAAGTCCATCTATCTAACATAGGCAGCTTTGTCACCTGAACAAGCTTGTTGAAGTGAAACCCTGACTGAAGCATCCGACTGCAGCGCTTAGGGTTTTCACACCAGAGTTTTATTTTGCTTCTGCCTGACCTCAGACTACTGCAGGGAAATGCATGCCAGTGTTTAAACGACCTCGGGTCGGACCCTTCGTCTCAAGTGTCTGTAGATAGGAACCCTCTTGTTGGAAGGGAGCCACTAATGGACCGGTGGTGGTGCCATCATCATCCAGAGGAATGTATGAAGGACTTCAGCTGTTCCGTCAACCTCTCACGGACAAGAGACTGCCATGTAGTCGAGACAGCTAGTGTCGTCACACAGTCGACATCAGGATTGTTTGTTTGACCCGTTTTTATTTAAATTATCTCACTTAGCTCAAGACACACATTCACCAGAGTTCTCTCGTTTGTACTCTTTCGTGAGAGCCACAAACGGATCCATGAGCTTTAGATGTGCTGATTCATAATCAACAGTGTTGGCAAACGTTTGACAACAAGGGGAAAACTGTTGAATCTTTAAGTTATTATCTTAGGTCTTTTATCAATTCTGAGACGTGAAAAAGTCCTGCAACCATGATTACATGATAGTCGAGGTAATATGACTCCCCATCACAAATAAGGAAGTGTTTATTTAGGTAAGGCACCTGATGTCTGCACTAACACCCACCTCATCAAATGAGTGTGTAACTTTTCATCACGACTCCTGGCTCCCTTAAACTTCAGCAAACACGAGGAGCAGTGACACGCCATGAGCCCTTCTCTTCAGAGACGCTGAGAGTGGGAGGCTTCTCCTTCACAAAAACTGACAAAATTAAATATCTTTCACTTAGCATCCCCAAGCGGAGGATTACGCTTTAACCTCAAGGCGAGTGTTTAATTTAGTCCAACGTTTATGTCGGCCTACGTAACATGGTAAAAAGGAGGATAAGCCTACTCCTTTTTGAGTTGTTGTCTCATCGTGTCAGATGGAGAGGCGAGGGGAGAATGTCAGGAAGGCGCGGGAAGAGTGACAAAGGATTTAGAAGGCAGGCGGGGGTACAAAGTCAAGTGGGAGGAAGATAAATTCTCAAAATCAAGTGTCACATTTCAAATAAATAAACATGATTGTAGGTAGTGAAATCCAGAAGGGGGAATTTCAAGTTTTACTGGGAGGACTGAGAACATCGTTAAGAATAATTTATTTTTGTATCAATCTCTAGTCTTAAAAAAGCCATATTAGCATAAGTACCAAACCAAAACATTGGTTATTATTGGTTGATTACTTTCTTATACAGTTTTGAACTGTAAAGATTAAGTTAATGCTGTTAGAGAAGAAGACCTAATAAAGCCTTCAAAGGAGTGTATCTCTTGTAAATGATCAGAGCTACTGGCATGATTAATTCAATATGATAATCGTTTATATTTTAGCTTAGTGAACCCTAGAACAAATTATCATTATCTGATGATTTCATCATCTCTGTCGTCATACGCAGAATCATTGTCAAACCATGTGTTTTGCTCGATAGCAGTGGCACAGCCCAGAGATTCTCTCCCGGCCTGCTGTTTAAAACAGCTAAACTCCCTGGCGGCTCTGCAGTCAGCAGAGAGGGGAGGGATGGAATGGAGATCTGATACGCCCAACTCAGGGGATAAGCATCTCAGGCTCGTTTGGAATCCAGAACCGTTGACATCTTGTCGTATTTTAAGTCACTTTGGGGAATTTCCGAGATATCTGGCTTGCGTAATACTTCTAATTACAGTATTCAGTGCTTGACTATAATCTGCCACCTGTTAAGCATTCTGACTATTACAGATATTTCTGAAGGCACAATTACATGGCCAATGTTTAATCTCATTTTTGGATTCCACAAACACATAATCCCCACAAGCTTTTATCACAAGTGTTTAAAGGTTTGCTAAAAAGAATCACTGTGACATTTCCTGACGCTCGCTAATCCCGCTTTAGTAGAGCTTTGTGGAGGCGTGTGCCTGTTTCCTACTGTAAATGCTGCGTCCAGCGTTAGCCTCTTAATAGCTGCAGGTCAGTGGACAAGGAGGAAAGCAGGTCACTTACAGGGGGAACCGCATTGAATTACAAGGAAATTCATAAAAAAGTCAAGAAATAAATTAAATAATAGAAACAAGAATATCTTTTACACAACAGTAATTCCACTGTAACATGCTAATAACTGTATGCAAGTCAAGTCAAAAAAAAGCTTCAGTGAAAAACAAGCATTTGAAAGTTGCTTTACAAATAATAATTACTTACTTACAACAATGTTAAAACAAAAATGACTAAGCAATGACTCAAATATTTGCACAATACAACAAGCCCGGACTTAAATACCCGCATAATAATTCTAAACAAATAAATAAACACGAACAAGAATCTGTAGAATGACAAATGCACTCATTATTTACCTAATACAAAAATCAATAAACAAAATCTTCTAGTGAAACGACAACGATCCATACATAAAACAAACAAAGATAAAAAAAATGGTAATTAGTAGAAAACATTTTTTTGGATGTGATTGGCTACCTTTTCCCACATCACTACAACACAATTCAATCTTAAACAAAATTTGAGTAGTTGGAAGTGGAAAAACCCAATTCCCAGCCTAATTGGGATTCCTACGGTGCTGTGCCTGTAGGTGATTACGGGTCGGGGCCAAGAAAACAAGAAGCATAAGGCTTTGAACTGAAGTGCGGCTCTTAAATTGCTCTTAAAGACTTATGCCTGTCACACTTTGATGTTAATAGTGAGAATTAAGGTGCTCCTCTCCCGCCACATTAGCATTTTAACCTCGCACTATGTTTTTTTGACTGAAACTTGCCAGAGTTGACCGCTGTCCTGACCTCACACTTGGTGTCACTTCAGAGGTGATTCCCTGCATCTGTCAAGAGGGACCACAAGTATGCAAAGCGAACCTCCGGCTAAGACTAACCTTGGGAAGGGGATTTGTGAGGCTCATAACTGATCGCTGTCTCTATTGAAGTCATTCCCAGATTCTCCAGTGGCTAGTATTAACAGCGTGAGCTGTCTGTGGCATCACATGATGCACTCACAACCATCTTTCCCTCCAAGGAGGTCATTAGGCGTGTGCCACGAAAAATCAAGCTGGAGTTTTCAGTTGTTGTTTTTGTTTTGTTTTTTTAAACATACTTTTCCACATATCTGGCTTTGCACTGAAACAACATCACAGAGATTCACATAGAGAAGTTACCGTACCAGACAACACAACAACAATCTTAATCAGTTTTAGATTTCATTTTTATTTGGGCACATGTGGAACATGGACGACAAAAATCAATAACACAAAAGTAATTTCACACTTTCTAAATAAACTCAAATAACCCCTGGATACATTTTAGTATAGCTATATTGTTTTTGAATGAGTATTGCTCTAAGGTATATTTCTAACACAGTGGTTCTAAAGTGCTCAGTATCAGTATCCCTACATGACTAACTGTGACCCAGATAAAATATATATCGGAGAAAAATCTGATATTTGATTGTCACACATTACACAATGTACTATTTGACTTAATTCATATGAATAAAAGCATTATCTTTTGCCCAGAATAAGGCCCGGGACCCACTGAAAGTTGCTTTGTCGATCACTTTTTGGCCCAACCCAACAGTTATTGCAAGTAACTAGTAGACAAAAGAATTTACACAACAGAAGTGTGTTTGATCAAACTCACTCTATGAAGTAATAACTTCAAAACATTGTCATAATGAGTGAAATACTGCATTTTGGAGAGGAAGGCTTTTGAAACATGCGAGTCAGTCAAGAGAGTTTAGCTTTATCATTATTTGCACTTTAAGATAACACAAGATTAAACTAAGTCAAAGCTGCAAGACTAAAAGATTTTAGATACATTGAAGGAGGATAAAGTTATGTCTTGTTAATCAGAGATGTTAAGAGCAGAAGACAGGAGGACGATCTGGACGGAGTCAGTCGTTCCTGATATTCTGCTGTAGAATTGTAGAAAGCTATAAAGCCGTACCATCTCACCCCTGTCCCATCCCAAAAAAAAAAAACCCTCCTCAACCGGGCCACTCGTAATCCTTAGGATTCCAAAAGTGTTTTCTCAAAACACATGCCAGCCTGGATGGCGTTCCGTCACTAAGCTGGATCCTCATGTTCAACAAGTAATACAAACCTGGATCAGAACCAAACCCAGACATGCAATGATTTGACAATATTTTTATAAAAATATCCAAATGTTACTGGAAAATTCAACTGGTTGGTAAGAAAAGGTCAAATTGAACACGTTAATGAGATATCATTGTCTAAAATCTGCACAATTGTTAATCTTTGAAAAAAATGTTTTAGGGGCATAATTACTGCTAAAAGTTCAAAATGTATTTTATAGGTTTTTGCCAAAGTAAAAATAAGAATACAAATAAATGAAACTATGTCAATATAAATATTGTGACACAAATAGTATTTGATAAACGTATTTTCTATATACTGTATATTGTTTTAAATTATATAAATATATTTAAATGTAATCCTTGTTGTAAGCATATAATATGTAGTAATAATATGGCAAAACCGGAGCAAGCTTTGAATAGTCTTGAGATTTTGTATAATGCTCATCATCATAACCAGTACTATGGGATGTCTTTTCTGGTTTGTTCCTCCTTACTGGTAATATTGCCGTTGTACTTTTTATTTTCAACTGACATGATCAACTCATTTCAGCAGTTGGTTATTTTGGCACACAGCATCCTTTGTAACTTGGTAAAACTAGTCCTGAATTGTGGTTTTTTTTTACATTTTCTTAAACAACTGATCACACCTAAAAACGTCATTTCAAGTGAAAACGAAAGGTCGCAGCTGGTGTGCGGGACTATGTTTGTGTTCTAGCGGTGAGATGCATGCCGGGTGACACTCACCGATGTCGGAGTTGCAGTAGGCGTCTTGCGGGTGCATCAGGGCGCACGAGCAGCCCTCGGTCAGCTGGTGAACCTGCAGGCTACCGTAGACCACCAGCAGGCAGATCAGGTGCTGCGTCATAGACTTCATGGCTGCGAACTTTTTGAGCTCCGAGTAGTCCAAGCGTTCTGAGCGTGTGTAGCGACTGCCTGGGAGCAGCTCTGGAGCTTCTTATAGTCCCACTGGCAGACGGTGACGCCTCCCGCTGCCGCCGCAGCTCCAGGGCGGGGCGACCAATCGGCGAGCGCCGCTGTCTGCAGACGAGGATGACGCACTGGAACTTTACTATAACTGCGTTATTTTGGTCGTGGAATGCCACTGGAACGGTAATATTGGAACAGAGGAGATGGAAAGTTACTCAGCATGGAGTAGGTTGTTATGATGGATCGACTCTGTTGAAGTAAAACAAACCATTTCCCCCACAACTTTAAGCGATTCAATGGTGTAATCTTTATTATTATTAGAAAGGTAAGAAAAGTAGTTAAGCCTTGTTAATTATTTTAGTTTTACTTTTAACGTGAAAGCTAAATTACAATCACTAATGAAATGAAAGATAAATTAACTTTGTGTAATATTTTTTTTTTACGGTTCAACGAAGGCACAATGCTAATAAACAAGAAATCGAACTAAATCAAAAGTTATAGGTGCAAGAAAATGAAAGTATCTCATCCAATAATGGTACAGTGATTGAAAATATTATTCATTAAACAGACTTGGGCAGAGGACAACAACAGTTTGCTACCAGGTAGCCTTGAGGGCCATCGGAGTTACCCACAAGGCTCCTTAAATATAAAAAAAAATGACCTTCTTATGCATCCAATCTGATTAAATCATTGTTGATTATTGTAAATTGTCGTATCTTTTAATATGTGTAGAAATAGACTTGTGAGTCGCGACTGTGAGCTGACAAGTTCACAACTGCATTGAACTTCGAATATCTGACATCATGACCTCAGGGATACCATGGTGAGCAAACAACTTTGAATGTATGATAAGGTCAGCCGATCTTGTGTAAGATAGTAGTGCAATCTCAACGTATCTGGAGAAACAGTCAACCAACAACGGATAAATCTTTTTACCTAGTTGAATGAGATCTGCTCATAGCTTTTGCCATGGTTGATCTGGACATTCAGAGTAAAACAGTGGCTCGTAGTGATTGTGTCTCTCTTGCAGAGATGTCCTGCATTCTAACACAACTTTCGAGAGTTGTTGGCTGAGTCCTGGCCACCACACAGACTTGTGTGTATGTTTTTGTCATTTTACAACACCTTGGTGTCCTTCGTGCAATTTTGCGAGCACATCATTTCTCTTCGTTGATATTATACAAGTCTAGTATCTTTCAACAATAAACCATTGTGCACTGTGAGTGTGGCTCTCTCTGGCCAGTAGTTCTTCAGTACTGGTTCTTGTCTAGCATGCATTGGCCACCCCTCTGTACAAAGCTTTATCACATGTGAACAAACACTGTCCACCTTTAGCTGCTCTTTCAGATTTTCCACATATGATGGACTGACTGGTAGGTTCCTAACGATTCAGTCCACAAATATTTTAGTACTTTCCAATAGTTCTTTGTCATCTGAACCAATGAGTGCTTTCCCTGGTGCGCGTGACGCATGTAGTGCGTCTGCTGTGTGCAGTGACTTCCCTGACAAATGCCCTATTAAATAACAGTAGCGTATAAGCCTCATCCTGAAGCATTGTATTCTTGGTGGCAGTAAATCCAGTGCTTGTGCTCCAAGTATAGATAGAAGGGGTTTATGATCAGTCTCTAGACAGAAGTGCTTCCCTTCCCCTAAAGCGCTCACATGCCCATGTTAGAGCTAAAGCCTCCTTTTCCACCTGAGTGTAGCGTTGCTGAGAGTGATCTGGACACTTAGCACACCGGCTGCCAGTCATCCTTCCATCTCTGAAGAAGCACACCTCCCAGCCCTTAGGACGATGCATCCGCAGATACTTTTGTGTCTATGCGTGGATCATACTTGGCCAGTACAGGAGGAGAGACATCTGGTTGACCATTCCAAGAAGGCTCCTTAGCTCGTTTACATTCTTGGGCTCAATCATGTCAGTAATGGAAGCTGTCTTACTTGGGTCAGGGCTGATTCCTGGTGAAGAAATTATGTGACCTAAGAAAACCACCTTGTTCTTGGAGAGTTCACACTTTTCCACATTCAGAGTGATACCTGCCTTTTACACTTTTTGTAGAACAGAATGGAGACAGGTGTCATGCTCCTCTTGGTCTAAGCCCCACACAGGCAGGTCATCAATGTGGCAAACAACACCTTCTAACCCTCAGTTACCTTGGCCATCATTTGCTGAAAGTGTTCTGGTGCAGAGTTAATGCCGAAGGGAATGCGATTAAAGTTGTACCGCCCAAGGGGTGTTATGAACGTGGTGTATTTTGAGGATTCATTTGTCAATGGAATCTGCCACAATCCCATGTTAGCATTGAGCTTTCTGAAAACCTTTGCTCAAGCCAGCATCCCAAGACTTTGCTCTACAGATGGCAGAATGTACTTTTCATAGCACAAATACTCGTTTAGGCCAGTAAAGTCCACACACAGACAGCATGCTTTGAGCGTGTCTATAGTTGTAATGTTGACTCATATGATTAGACCAAGAGCAGTAATGGCTGGTAACCCAAGCAAGGGCATGCTCCAATTTTTTCTGGAGGATTGGTTGCTTTGCACTCAGGAATAGACCCTTTAAATCATCCTGCGACACAGCTGTCACATCTGCTCCCGTGAATGCGAGCATTTTGTCCATGACTTTTATGTCAGCAGTCCATACATTATTTTCAGATGACACAGAGCCTAGAAAAATATTTTTGCCTCCTCCTTTTCAATACACTGGAGCGTCTGTGCGGCAACCGCGCTGATAGTGACCTTTTTCCCGCAGGAATGGAATGGTGATTTATAAAGTCTATCTAATCTAATCTAGAATATCATTTAACATTCATATTATATTGTAAAGACAGTCTTTAGCATCATATTTTTCATCTGGCTAAATCACATGGGTCAAACTCAGAAACTGAAATCCGACCCTCCAAGTCATTGTTGGGGCCTGTCAGACATCATTCTGGGTACGTTCATAATTTTCACATCGTGACCTATAATGATAACAGTGTTTAAGATAAGATAATGAACATAGATTATTCATGTAAACAACTTGACTTCCAATAATGAGGGAAAGCAATTTGATACTCCCTGTTTTAGATACTTTGGTAAATAGAAAGATGTAGGCCCCTTGTATGATTTAGTTTGACACCCCTGGGCTTAATAAAAAAGAGAAGCAGCGAGGTAGTTTATGCTCTACCCAATTTCATTATCGTTGTCCTTGACGTTTGCTCATAGTCAGGATTCAGACTAAAATCAGAGAGCAAAAACATGGAGGCAAATACACTCATTGGTGTATTAAGGTTAGCATCAAGGTCAGTGAAGCCAGTAACATGATAAGGATTCTGAAAAAGAACTTGATTAAAAAAGTCCAGGCCTGAAGCGAAGCATGTTGTACATGTGAGGTTTGTCGTCATTCTTTGGAAAGTCATTGTGGCTAAGACCTATCAAAAACAAATCTATCCCATGATGAGCTTGTGTGTTTCACGGACCTTATTGACTAACTGTCCATTCATCTGACTCTATTACACATTACATTATGAGCCCCCAAATTAGCCAATTAAAGCTTCAGCTCTTTTTTTATAGGAGTAAAGTCAAGTGTGCCGTCAGCATTATCAACCTGAGAGTGAGGGAGGGGAGGAGGCTGTTATGTAAGAAGCAAAGTACCTTCATCAGATCCTGGATCACGTTGATGCTTTTGTTGTCTCATCTCAGGTCACATGGATAACATAAGCTCTGCAACATTCTTGAAATTCTCTCTTCTGAGAGAATAATCAGTGTATTAGCATTAGTGTGTTCAGGAACCACATATCTGTGGTCACAGCAGATTAGGAAAGCATCCACACCATCCGACGGCCCCGAGCCGTTTGGACGACACCAACAATAACCTGCAGCTAGCCAGTGATATTGTCCTGTCAAACAAGCCGCCGCCTGAACTAACAGATACGCAAGCCGGGTGGAACTGGACCAACACATGTGGCAGGGGGAACTTCTCGGGAAGTCAAAGGTTGATCAAAGGAACTGAGTCATTGGTCAGAAGCGGTGATGTCACCACTTGATAGCCAGGCCTGCATTCCACACATACTGTACATCTGTGGAGAAAGATAGATAGATAAACTTTATTGATCCCGCTAGAGATCTCCTTTTGGAAATTGTTTACACAAACTTGCTGGATTATATATGATCATAAAGCTGTTTTTAAATCAGTATTTAGGTTCAGTTCATATTTATTTATTATCTTTTGCTTAGGACCGTAATGACTAAGTAAATAAGTAAGTAATTCTTATTTGTATAGTGCTTTTTTAGACCAGGGTCACAAAGCGCTTAAACAATCAAAACAACATTCAATAAAGTATATATTTTAAAGATCAAGATAAAACTGATAACACAACAGGAGTTCCAGAAAATCAAGGAAAAGCCTGAACAAATAGAAACGTCTTAAGATGTTTCTTAAAGGAGTCAGTAAATTGGAAAAGGTGTATTTACGAAATGTCTATAGTTTAGGTTAAAAAAAACCCCATCTTAATCTATTATTCACAATCATTTTTTTTTTTTTATCAGTTTCACAACTGAGCAAGGCTTACAAATAAAATACTTTCTTCAAGTTTGTCTTTTTTAAATCAGTAAGAAGGTCAACCTGTTAATATTTTAGTTGCATCATCCACATTCACAGCCCAACATTGCAAAAAAAAAATCTGCCCTAGTTTAACATCAGAAATGGGACAAGATAAAATGGTCTCTCAGCTTGTCGTCTGTTATTCCAACAGTTTTCATAAGAAGTCGAAGTGGGTCGACCGACTGAAGGATGATGCAAAGAAAAGTGCGTTTTCTTTACTGAACCAGTTAAAATCTTTTATTTCAGGCAGAATTGTGTTGCGAAGGCTGAGCATTTGGACACTGACAAAAGAGAGCGGAACAGTGACTCACAGGAAATACCATTCATCTGGTGTCCCGCCGCTGAAGAGAAAGGAAGAGGCAAAAGTTGAAAAGATAGAACTGACGGAAGCGCAGTGAGCGACGCAGCGTTCAGCTCAGTAGCCCACACTAACTGGGCCATGGCTAGGTCAATCTTAGCTGTAAGGAGACGTGACCACAGTTTTCAGGGTCGGAGGAGATTTAGGAGTTTTTGGTGACTGATCGCGTCAAGACACAGAGGTGATAACTAACAAAAGTCTATCCATCTATCTATCTATCTATCTATCTATCTATCTATCTATCTATCTATCTATCTATCTATCTATCTATCTATCTATCTATCTATCTATCTATCTATCTATCTATCTATCTATCTATCTATCTATCTATCTATCTATCTATCTATCTATCTATCTATCTATCTATCTATCTATCTATCTATCTATCTATCTATCTATCTATCTATCTATCTATCTATCTATCTATCTATCTATCTATCTATCTATCTATCTATCTATCTATCTATCTATCTATCTATCTATCTATCTATCTATCTATCTATCTATCTATCTATCTATCTATCTATCTATCTATCTATCTATCTATCTATCTATCTATCTATCTATCTATCTATCTATCTATCTATCTATCTATCTATCTATCTATCTATCTATCTATCTATCTATCTATCTATCTATCTATCTATCTATCTATCTATCTATCTATCTATCTATCTATCTATCTATCTATCTATCTATCTATCTATCTATCTATCTATCTATCTATCTATCTATCTATCTATCTATCTATCTATCTATCTATCTATCTATCTATCTATCTATCTATCTATCTATCTATCTATCTATCTATCTATCTATCTATCTATCTATCTATCTATCTATCTATCTATCTATCTATCTATCTATCTATCTATCTATCTATCTATCTATCTATCTATCTATCTATCTATCTATCTATCTATCTATCTATCTATCTATCTATCTATCTATCTATCTATCTATCTATCTATCTATCTATCTATCTATCTATCTATCTATCTATCTATCTATCTATCTATCTATCTATCTATCTATCTATCTATCTATCTATCTATCTATCTATCTATCTATCTATCTATCTATCTATCTATCTATCTATCTATCTATCTATCTATCTATCTATCTATCTATCTATCTATCTATCTATCTATCTATCTATCTATCTATCTATCTATCTATCTATCTATCTATCTATCTATCTATCTATCTATCTATCTATCTATCTATCTATCTATCTATCTATCTATCTATCTATCTATCTATCTATCTATCTATCTATCTATCTATCTATCTATCTATCTATCTATCTATCTATCTATCTATCTATCTATCTATCTATCTATCTATCTATCTATCTATCTATCTATCTATCTATCTATCTATCTATCTATCTATCTATCTATCTATCTATCTATCTATCTATCTATCTATCTATCTATCTATCTATCTATCTATCTATCTATCTATCTATCTACTGTGTTGTATTTTTTTCCTCTCTTTTACATTATAAAGTAATCCTTAAAGTAAAGAGGCTTTAACCTCTCTTTCCCTTTGACAGCTGCCCTCAAGACTTGACCTCACATAAGTGATGGATGAATATTATTGGCACCAAACTTTTTCAATTACAGATTTCAGCTCAAATAGCCACTTCGTCACAATTTGAGTGTCCTAGATGGTACATTTCACCTAAGCACTTTTCCATAAAATATTTATTAATCATAGTCGAAAATCGTGAAGTTTCAGTGTCTTCTGGTCGACTGAGATGAAGGCATTATATTGTTTAACATTCATGTTCAGACAATTTAGACAGATCTGTGGCCTTCTCTTCTCCCAGCTATATAATTCAATAAGGGTCAGCAACTTCCCATCATTCTGGACCAAACACAACCACAGCAGAGCCACACACTGTACAGTGTGTATGAGCGGTATCATAGATGCCACAAATAACTACTTTGTTTTCGACTCGAGACAATCTGGAACCGGCTGAAGCCAAAGGCATGAGACAATGAGAGACAAGAGAGGAATTCCTTTATGCTTATGTGGATGCTGAAATAAGATTATTTGTTTACCATAACAAATAGTTTCAACTGAATTGATGCCGAATTGTTGTGTTTACTTTTTCATAATCTCATAAAGTTCGGTTCCTTCGACTATTAAAGCAAAACACTAATATTTTTTAAGTTGTATCATGAAAGTGCTATACCTGAACTTTTTCCAAAATATGGTCAGTCAATGTTTTTTCAATGGTAGGATGACAACAAAATGCACATACAGTGCCTTCAGCGGTGACTTGAGGTCAGGAGTCATACATCAGTATGTGCTATAATCTTTTGCTTTAGAACCTGGATGTTGTGACATGGATAAAAACCAGATGTAGAATGAATGATTGAACACCAAGTAAAGAACCACTGACTGTTTGTATATATATATATATATATATATATATATATATATATATATATATATGGAGATTTCCAGATGGACACTAGACATGGGTTTGTCTTCGACTTTCTTAAGACCAGCTTCTTGGTCTTTGAGGTGTTCAGCTGCAAGTGGTTCCTGTTACTGCAGTCCATAACGACATGTATGTAACTCCTGTACTAGTCCTCTCAGCATACCTCTGAATGAGACTCAGCTGGGGTTGTAGCAGAACTCAGAAGTGTAGATTGTGAGAAGTAGTGGGGCCAGTACTGTCCCCTGAGGTGCTCCTGTACTGCACACCACAGTGTCAGACATTATGTCCTTCAGCCTGACATACTATGGTCGATCAGTTAGGTAGTAAGATATACTTAAATTTTACTTTCTTTTTTTTTCAATATTTATTAAATATATGCTAAAGGAATGTTTTCAGACAAAGTTATCATTTTTTAAGCAAAATTGTGTGCAATGTTTCATACCCATCCCTTGAAAACATGCACATACTTTTTTGTTTTTCTTATTCAAATCAAAATAAGTTCATTGTTTTAAATTTAAAGTCATACATGTTTTTTCATTTACCTATGGCCAACACCTGAACTCAAGACGGCCTGTTAGTGACTGTAGCAGTGAAATCGAGCTGCACCAGCTTGATCAAGAGGATAGGAGAACATGGATTGTGATTTAAACCCTTGAACTAGAGGTTCAAAGCTCAGTTATTATTAAAGGGATCTCCAGGAGCCTCACTATGAAGCTCCAAGATTAAAGTTCCACTACTGATTAGATATGATCTTAAAAACCTGATGATGGTTCTATGTGCTGGTTGGATCTTGTTTTAGGAACTAGTACCAGACAGGAGATTTCCTGAACTCCCTCGAAGATCAATGGTTTGTAATTCAATAACAAGTACAATGTTGTTACTCCAAACTATAAACTGCGAAATAGACCACGGCAAGGGTCGTAAAAAGCAGTACTTGATTCTCTTTAGCTGAAGGGTGTTTACTCTGAGTTCCTCCTCTTGTTATTTTCTCCAATGGGATCAAAGTGTCTCTCCATTAAATCCCTACGTAAACGCCATAAATTGTTTCGAGATGAAAATGCTTGTGTTTTCCCGAGAAACTGGAGCCGCTGCCGAGAGAAGGTGTGTGTGGGTGGATGAGAAAGGAAAGTTAATTTAAGGAAGAGAGGCTATGAGTCAGTGCAGGGTCAGAGGTCGGCAGGGTCCACAGGATGCTGACGTTGTTCTCCCGAGGATAAATATAGAAGTAGCATCACAATGTGAGGACAGGCCTGACAGAGTTTGTCATCTTTTCGGAGACAGTCGATTTGTTTAAACAGCGCTAAGAAGAAAACGCCTATCAAAGGGAGTCATGTGACCTTAAAGCTCTTAAAGTATTCATCAGAGAGTACAATTGTACAAGTGTGGGAGTTTTCCTCAGAGACTGGAGTTAACCTTAAGTCATGGTTAAGTCTAGGGACTTGTTGTTTTACATAATTAGTTTCTCATTTTATTATAGCTCACTTTGTCTTTAATATACCATTAATTTATTTAATTACGTTTTTATTTAATTAAGAATTAAAATAAGTTGAATTGTTGACTTTCTTTGTTTATAGAACATTTATTTTCCTTAACTTATTATCTTCTTGTATCAGGGGGGCTGAAGTCTATCCCAGCAAACTGGGGTAAGAGGTAAGGGTGACCTTGGTCAGGTGTCCAGGTCCATCTTATGACAAAAAACTCCTGTGTGATGAACATGAACCATGTATTTGTATGTATTTTCTGACTGATAAACTACCACGTCACTTGGATCCAAACCGCACCATCATTTGTTTGTTTTTATGATTGAAATCCCCTAAACACTAGATGACAAGTCAATTCAATTGAATGGAAAAGTCGCATTACTGATTTGTTTTCACCGTGGGTGTTAGAACTGACCTCAACATCTGAGTCACACTGACAGCAGGATTTCACTCACAGCAGGATTGCATAGTTATTCTTATTTAATCACTGCTCGCCAAGCATTATTACTAGTGATGTATTTGTGCCTGGTTTAGAACCTTTATTTAGATATATGTATATATACTGTAACTTTATGATGCAGTGTAACCTTTAAAATTAATTTACAATATTATAATAGTATTATAGTATAAATAAATTAGTATAACTAAATTAATGTCAATTCAAGGTGTTACTTGAACTATATGTTTATTTTTTGGTTTGTTTTTACTTTAAGTAAAGTTGGACTTTTTGTGCTTAAGCAGGTTCTGTATGTATATATATAAACTTTAGGCTTTTAAGAGCATGAAGCACACCATGTTATGTTTTGTCACCTGAATTGTCAAAAGGTGTGAATGGCATTGGAAATAGGTCATATGACTGACTGTGACTCGTCCAGGATGTCTGGCGTCTCTCACCTGATGAGTTGACACATCAGTGAAAGTCAAATAAAAGTTTGTTTCATCTGCTGAAAGTTAACTCAAGAAAGGTAAAAAAACAAACAATACAGCCATAAACAATTTGATGACAATTATGATAACTAAATATTTCAGTAAAGAAAAGTAAAACTTCAATGCATCTAAAAGTCTAAGGAAAAAAAAACATGACCATCACAAAAAAGAAGATGTTGTAGAACAGCTGGAGCAAGACACGCTCGGTCATGATATATAGTATCTATGGAAACTGCTGTTTCTCTCTAACATTAATCACACAATCAGAGATTACTGGTCAACATTTCAAAGGTGGTACTGTGGTAATTAAAGCAACACATCTGCTTTGTGTCCTCGGGCCGTAATGAAGCTGCATGTTCACAACTTCCGCCATTTAATGTCGTGTTGATGAAGGGAAGTATAGCTGAAAGGGATTCTCCATGACAGTCCTATGTGAGGCACTTTCATGGAAAAGGGTTCAGGGCAGCTTTGAGGACTCTTTCTAGAATCGCGTTTGGCTCTGAGGTTGTTTTCACCAAAATCAGCAGACTGAACACATCTAATGTTCCGTCCGTCAGAGGACGGGGGATCCACAAGTCCTTCATGATACCTCATTTAGGAGAAACTCTTTGGAAAATGGGAATGAAACATCAGTTTTCCCTTTTAGACGGTGAGGAATGTTGGACAGACCTGATAGTTTTAGCAGTCAGCCTAGTCCCAGGTTTCTGTTGATGTCAGACAAAGTGTCCCGTTCAAGTATTTTGATCTTAAATGTCAGAGAGGGAAAAGTTTTATTTTTAGACGAAGTGTTCTACCTGGGATTAGAGAATCTGGATTTGGGTTTGTAGGAACAGTGTGGACAGTGGGCCGGTGTGGGGTGGTTGAGGGGAGGAGGCAGGATCTGACGGTAAAGCTAAAAAAAAGATGAAACAAAGAATAGACTGAGGCTAACAGTGGAAGTAAACAATATCTGTCACCTGCAGCTGTTTTGCCAACATGTGACCTAAACAAATGGATCATGGTGGGTAAAGCATGTGAGAGGCGAAGGTGACGGTGCATGTTCTTTTGGTTGTGATGAGAAAGCCCCTGGAAGATCTGGCGTCTCCTCTTTAGGAGGATGTGGTCGTCTACTCCCGACGTGCTCCACTCCTGCCGTCATCGCCACTCTGACTGGAATGACTGGGAGGAACATGTCCAGACAGAGTGGGTGGCTGCAGTCCGGACCTTCCCGAAACATTCACGTAGTGCTGTTAGTGGGTCTCTGGCAGATACGTGTGAAAGCTTGACGCACTGATGCTTGCAGGACAAGTGTGTTAACAGGGTGGAGGCTCATAAAATTACAACCACCAACCACAAAAGCTACTTTTCTGATTCACTTCACATTGCATGCTCTGGCTGCTTTAAGGTTAGGGATGAAACACAGCAGGGCCTCTACTGACACTTTCAGAACTTCATGATATTTAATCGATATTGTTTTCTTCGTCTGTAAATGCAATCTCTGTTCAGCTTCTGAACAACACCAAAACTTGAGACACTGGCCTACTGTGTTTCACCAAAATATTTTCTTCTCTCTCATCGACAGGTTGAAACGCCATCCTGTCCCGCGGTGGTGAAGATGGGCCACGCACACTCAGGGATGGGAAAGGTAAATTAAAACAAGATAATTTAACTTGACCTTTAGTTCGTCTCCCACTTTAACCTCCATCTTGATCATCTTCCCTAGACACTCCTTTCTTCTTTTCATTCTCCACAACCATTGTTTATTATCTTCTTCTCCCTTTCTTAAGTTGTCAGTCCTCTCTCCCTCCTCTCCAAGTGTCCGAGCCATCTAGCCACACTTACTTTGTCTTCAAGCCTCTCCACGTAAGCTTGTACTCTGTTACGATCTTGTCCTATTTAGTCACTCCCATTGAAAAGCTCAGTATCTTCAACTCGGACTCTCCTAAATCTGCTTCCTGTCTTTCTGTCCATGCCTGTGAACAAAACTCCCGCAGATATTTACTTTCCTTTAAAGCGTCCCTGTCACTATAGCTGCTTCTCTGATGTCATGCTCCTCCACACTTTCCAACCTGTCTGCACTCTCTTCTTCACCTCTCTATAAAGTTGGTGTCTGGTCTCAGTCTCAACGTACTATAGAGTCAAAAACTTTTGTTTTTAATATTCTTCTGTCCTCTGTCAAAACCAGACATGCTATAGAACTTTTCCATATGCCTCCTTGAGAGCCTGGCAGAGTCCTATACATGTGGGATTAAGGTCGTTTTTAACTTGGGCAGAAACCTGTAATGTGTTAGCGAGAGCAGTCAGTACTGCTGCTCAGTCATGTTGGCTGGTGACAAAATGTTATGTATTTATGTAGGAGGTGTGATGTTTCATCTTATTTGATGGATTCTGTTAATGAGGCTGTTAGCTAACATTGACATCAGCGACATAAAAAAATGAAATAGTTAATTCATTAATCATCATTCATTGGTTGCAAATGGAGAAACTATGACTCGTACACAAAGTTACACCCAGGGCTCCACCTCCAGAGCTGCTGCTGATCCAGGATCTCCACCACGTCATCGGATCCAGAGTTCTCTCCAGCACCTCCATGGACTCTTCTATACTCCCCTCTTTTCTCTCACTGTATCCTCCCTCACTCTTTTCTCTGTCCATCTGTCTACCCCCCCCCCATCCTTCCTCCCAGCCGGTCACAGCAGGAGGCCGTCAACAATGAGTCTGGTTCTGCTCGAGGTTTCTTCCTTCTAAAAGGAAGTTTTTCCTCACCAACGCCACGATGTCATTTACTCATTGTTAAATTGCTGGGATCTGTTTTTTCCTTTCTCCACTATAGTCTTACTTCAACTGTAAAGTGCCTTCAGATAACTATGTTATGATAGGACACTTTAAATAAAATTGAATTGAATTGAATTAGATATTCTTCCTTTTTAAATATTTGTGTTACCTCAAATGCGCTTGTGTTGGGTGTAGGTGAACAATCTCCCTGCTTTGAGAAATACATATGCAGTGGTTAAGGTCGTTCACCTTTACCCAGAGACACAATGGTTTTTCAAACAGACATATTAAATAAACATATTTTTAATGAATGTACTTGGTAAAATAATGATAACTAAAAAAGAAAAGTAAAAAATACTTAATAAAAAATTACCTTATAAAGTACAAAAGACGAAAAAACAAACTTGACTGAAAGGTTGCATGCAGGAAAGAATTGCTAAAAATTAAACGCTACTTAAATAAAAAATCACCAACATAAGAAACAAATATATCACGATAAAAAGGTTATCTTTGGCTTATTAATACGCAAGGCTCCTCTCTGTAGTTCTTTACTTTCATGTGAAAACATAACATCCAAAGTCTTGAAATAAGATGATCAGCACTAAAAGATGTGTTGAACCGTGTGGCAGCAGCTGAGAAAGAATATTTTTAGGTTACTACGGTCTTCTGAGGTCAAAATTACGATCAATGAGCCTCATGAGTTTCACATTTTCCAGATGTTGGTCTCTGACTAGAAGTTAATTGGTAAATGGATCTTACAGGAATAGTTTGAAAAGTCAAGGAAAGCCACGGTCAAGACAGTCTGGGAACAGTCTGGGAATGATCAGTTGGCACACAGAGTTTATACCCTGATACTTGACTTGAGTTTAAGTTTTATACATCGTTGATCATTGTGTGCAGATGAATTTTCTGTGTGTTTTTGTTTGTTTGTTGATCAAGTGTAAACAGAACTAAAGGTTGTTTGGCATGAGTAAAGAATGTGAGTATGAAGACAACACATACAAACAGTTAATCACTGATTTAATTAAGTATTTCATTAAGATGCTACGACTCGCTCAATCTAATTAAAAGCCACTAACAGGGTGGAACAAAGAAAATTCCAAAAACACATAAAAGTGAGCCGACCCTCCAAAAAGTAATTTAAATGTAAATTCAGTTTGGTCCACCACCAACCAACTTTAATGCCGAATGCGGGTACGTGATGTCAGCGAGGTGGTAAAATGATGTTCCGAAACCACAAGTGAAGTTTTCAGTGGAACCTATATCAAAACAATTAGGCTTCTTTATGAGGTCGCAAACACAAACACACATTAAAACTGTATGTTGAATCATTGTGACATCATAGTGTCACACATGTACAAATGTTCCGCTGACTTGAACAAATGTGGTTTTATAGATGTGTGTCTTATGTTGCATAATTATACTCCTGAGGCCTTGTAGACTTTCAGTCTATCCCAGGTTTCTAGGGCATGATTTGAGATCCAACTGATCTCGCAAACACACAACATCAGACAATTCAGTCTTTATATATCTTCTCAATGTTTTTGTATGATTGGAGGAAACTAGAGTTTCCAAAAGACACACACACAAGCATTAGGAGGTAATGCAAAATAGAGTGTGACCCATTTGGATTGAAAGATAATTTATTCCAAATGTCCAAGACAATATACAGTAGTTTACCCAGTAGTGTGCTAGCACTCTGACAGTAGTACTTGCATTTTAGTCAGAAAGGAGATAATATAGACTTGCTAGCATTGACGTTTGAGGTGAAATAAGTTGACAGTTGGTAAACAAAATAATTCATTATGTTTTATTTTGTCTATTCCAAATTAAACTTCTTTACAGACTTTACTTACTAATGTTTATATTTAAGATCTGCACTATTTTATTAATTTTTTAATGAATGAGTAAAAATTCTGCCATACATCCTATTTCTCACAACCTGCTGTTTGGAGATGGGAAGGTTTCTACTTTATTGCGTAATCTGTTTGTCGTAAAGTAATTCTCAAGAGAAATAGCCTTTCAAAGCCACTGCTTGAAAACGTCTGCTGCCGTGCAGCTTTCGTCATAGGCAAGTGTAACATTCCTGCAGGTCTTTTGTAACGAGTTTCTCTCTGTGTGACCGTTAACTTGCACAGATCAAAGTGGAGAACCAACAGGACTTTCAAGACATCACCAGTGTGGTGGCGCTATCAGGCACCTACGCTACCACTGAGCCTTATGTCCAGTCCAAGTACGACATTCGCATTCAGAAGATCGGGAACAACTACAAGGCGTACATGTAAGAACACATCCCAAATGTTGTAAATTGTAAATTTGATTAAAGCTGCACTGAGCAGTTTCTCATGTGAACTGTGGCGTTCTTGTCATATCAATCCTCAGAAACGATTATTCGTACTTGTCTTGTATTTGTCAGGAGAACTTCCATCTCTGGGAACTGGAAAGCGAACACAGGTTCGGCCATGTTGGAGCAGATTGCCATGACTGACAGGTGAGAGTTCTCTTTGGTAAGGGGCAAGAGGTGTTGCTCTGTTGGATTGCAGATTGGGGCATCAGCATGTTTGGCTATTCTTACACTGAGGCTTATTTAGCAGCTGAAAAAACAATGTATTTACCTTGTAAAAATGTTTACTTAAGTTTGCAACATGTCGATTTGTTGTGTTGCTCTCTCCTAGATACCGACTGTGGGTGGACTCCTGTGCTGAGATGTTCGGTGGCTTGGACATGTGTGCGGTGAAGGCCGTCCATGGAAAAGATGGCAGCGACTACATCATCGAGGTCAGTTCGATCCACCTGAATCTTTTGCTGTAAACGTTACCAGTGGTGAGACGCCACCTGCTGGAATAAATGCAAAACTGATAGTGGATCTGCTATAGAAGCGTGAGGCACCACCACACTTGATGATACATGACGGCCCTGAGAGCACGATTACTGTGTAGACCAAACAAGAAGTCAGGAATGAAAACAACCTCCAGTGTCTGCCATTTCTTTGTCTCTGTTAAAGACACAAGTTCAGAGTTGTTCACCTGCTAAACATAGACATATAGACTGAACAATTTCCCGAAAGAGATCTCCAGAGGGATCAATAAAGTTTATCTATCCATCTATCTAAACCAACAACACTTGAATTAAAGGTTAAGGTTAAAGTTGTACTTCACCCAAAATGAAAATGTTTAATTGTGATTACTTTCAGTGAGATCCATTCTTCTTTAGAGTTAAAGGCAAAAACCTTTCATGGCTTGAATACAAGATGGACATTACAGAAGAGCAGTATGGAGTTATTTGGATGTCGATATCTCTAAAAAGAAAATAATCTAAAAATAATCCCATTTTTTTCATCCCTTTAAATCAGGGGTCTCAAACCCATCCAGAAAAGGGCAGAGACGGTGCAGGTTTTTGTTCCAAAGTAAAGTACACATGAGTTAACTAATCAGTCGTCAGCTTTAAAATGACCTGATCACTGTCTTCAGACGCCTGACTGGTTCAACTGGATGTGCTTGACTGGATGGATCCATAGCTTGCACCATCTCAGCCCTTTGAGGGCGGGTTTGAGACCCCTGCTTTAGTAGTTTGTGAGTCCCGATTGGAATTGTCATGTAGCATGAGCATATATTTCAAAGGTTATGATATAGGCCTAAATATAATAACGTAATAATGTACAAAAAGAGACATTTAATTAGAAAAGTGTGTTATAACTATTAATTAGAGACAAGTAGTTATATTTGGTATGGATATGTTACAAAACCGTGTTGGTCAGATAAAATTGAAATATATTTAAGACAAATTGTAAAAAAAAAAAAAAAAAAAAGGCAAAACGAAACACTGAAATTCACTAAATATATTATTAGAGGATAACTTTATAACAAACTAGCCACTCTAGTCATCTTCAAGGTGATATGTAAATACTAACAAATAACAAATGTTATATGTCAGTTATTGGAAAAAATGTAAGTGATGCTAGAAAAAGCAAATCTGATTGGAGTAGATAGTACTTTCTGTAGCAGTTCTCATGTGGGCTCTGTGAGAAGAAAAGCAACAATAGTTTCTGTGTAGTTTGAGGTCTGTCTGTCTTCATATCAGAGGAAACAGCCTGATCTGCTGGGACTGACAAACCCATATTTGGACAGGAAGCATGACATCACAACCATTCTCTCTATCGCAGGTCAACAGTGAGGACTCTTGTCAAAACTATTTCAGGAAACCTCTAGCAGCTCCCCAAAGATGGATGAGTGACACAGTCTGACAAAAATGTCCTCTCTGAGCTTCCTGTTCTTCCTCATCTGTGTCTCTCTGTGATGGAATCTAATTAAAGAGAGCCATGTCCCTCCATCACTGTGGGAATCTGTTTTCTGTCCCAGACTGAAATGTCCACCATGACCGGGAGCTTTCATGAAAAGTGATGAGGTGTTTTATGGAGTTTAATGCGGATTAAAACCTCCAGGGTCACTGACAGCAGATGTTGTGGCTGACCGATGAAACTTCTATGACAATGACCTGGAGCTGCAAGCCATGGTTAAATGATGTGCTCTGCAACATCAGAAGTAAGAGTTGGAAAGTTTTGTTCTCACAATAACTACAACATCCGTCAACGTTGATCATGTTGTAGTGACAGACCTATGACGGTATCTCCTCACTGGAGGACAACAAATAGAAGGAAATACACATGTTAATCCTTAACACTGCAGGCTATATGGTTATTACTTGATCCACCGATCAATGCTAAATTTGACACCTTACAAGTTGTCACAACAGCGGTCCTTAAAGCAACACTATATAACTATTTTTTTTTGTCTACATATTTTCGCTATTTGCACCATCATTGCTTAAGCTCAAGGATATCCTTTTGAAGCTCTTGGGAGAAGGAAAATGGATAAACACTTTTCTAACAATATGGGTAGCTACAAACAATGTCCAAACCTTCCGTGTGCTGTTTTGAATTCCAAATGATAAAAAGGAAGGTTAAAAAAATGTTTTGCAAAAACATTTGCAATTAAAAGATGGTCAAACACAGGGATACAGCTAAACCAAAACAGTGAGTCACTATATAAAACACTAATAATAAAACCTGTCATGAAGAGTTAGGTTTTAAAATACTATACAAGCACATAACAAAGTACAAGTCTTGGACCTCGAGTGGTTCTGTTCAGTTCTAAAAGAACTTATTTACTTTCATTGTGAAATTTTCCTGTTTGTGGGAACAAACATCTGTCAAATTAGCCTGTTTGTTATCGGAGGGCTAATGGTGCTCTTGAAAGTCTGCTTCAGACCCAAAATCTGTTTGTGGTAAAACCCACAAGAAGTGGGTGCAGAACCTGTTTAAATGTAGCAAAGGCTGTCAAAGGCCTGATGGTAGAGCAGCAGGACCCAGGCCGTTTAGGCTTGAGACTGGTGACTCATAAATCAACGGGTGGATGCCAACTCTGTGTGACACCGCATGTGTTTGAAGCCGAGCCCAGCGGTGGTTTACCAGGCCTGTGAGGAAATTACTCAACTGCCCAAAACACAGCGCTCCACCCCCACCTCATCGCCAAGACGCCGGGAAGCGTGAGGAAAACTGGACTGGAGCAAATTGAAGCAAGAAACACAAAGTGTTGGAGTGAAGTGGTTGGAGTATGTTTCCTCTTAAAGCCTTTCATTTTCTAATAACTCTGTAAATGTCAATGTTTGATGGAATCTGGGAAGAGGACGTTGACTTTGTTCAGAACATTCCATTACTAAAGCAGCTCAATGTCCTTTTAAACTTTTACTTTCGTACCCTGAAAAAGAAAAACATGTTAATGTTGATCTTCATGACACTGTTATAGTTGACAGAAATTAAGTAAGTAATTTGTATTTATATAGCGCTTTTCCAGACCAGGGTCACAAAGCGCTTAAATAATCAAAACAATACTCAATAAAGTATATACTTTAAAGGTCAAGATAGTAGATAGGTCAAGCCTGCACAAATAAAAAACGTCTTAAGATGTTTCTTGAAAGAGTCAGTAGACTACATAAAACACAGAGAGAGAGGAAGATCGTTCCAAAGCTTAGGAACAACAGCCTGGAAGGATTTCTCTCCTCTGGTCCTGAACCGTGTGCGAGGAACCGTCAGTAGATTCTGATCCACAGACCTCAGAGCCCGAGCTGGGGAGTAAGGCTGGATCAGATCAGTGATCTGAGTTGAGTCCAAAATCCACACCTTCATGCCTTCGACTGTTCTTTCTACCTGATATATGCAGGACTGGCTTCTGCCAACTGCACCCATAATGTTCCGGGAATTGACAGAAGAGATTAGACAGTAGTTGTTTCTTGAATTCACCACATGATCTGCATTATGACCTCTTCCTTGTTCTGAGTTTATGGGAATACATGCTTATGTTGTTGCTGAAAGTTACTTAAATGTTTTGAACATGGGTAATAATGAACCTTCAATGTACTTTCTTAGTGGAGAATTTCCTCAAAACTTCTAGTTTGCGATGAGACTTTGTTGACTGAGATCAGCTATAAAAAGAAAAACTTTTTGATTGGTCTCGTCAGGAAGGTGGTCAACACTGGTAGACCTACGACATGCTCAAGAGATAATGTCTCGGTTGACCTGGAGGTCTATTTGGAAGAAAATCTGGATCTCTTTATTCGGCTGTGGCCCCCACAAGCTGACCACAGATGTGATTGGTCCAGCAAGTGTTGGTTAAGACCATCATGGCCGTCCCTGACTTTGCTGGAAGTCATGAATCACAGCCACTTCTAAAAGGCGGCACTGTTTATGTCGGTCTGCACAGAAGAAGAAAACACTGGTTTCATGTATTTTTTTATGACACGTGCATCTACATGTGAGCTGCAGTTGAGGGATGACTTGGAGGGCATTAGATGTGGTCTGTGGCTTCTCTGGAGAATCAAAATATTTACAGACAAAGTCACGTTTGAGCTCTTAGGCTTAAGACAAAGATTTTGCCTTTCGGCAGCATCAAGGTCCCTAGTTGAATTATCAGTTAAGAGTGAAGGCCAGAGGTTGGAACTTAATATACTGGCGTTATCAAGTTCAATTCAAGCTAGAATAGATATATTTTAAGGTATTTTACTGTGTATATCGGTCATTTCATACAATATATAAAGAATGTACAGTATAACTTGAATTTAAAAAAAGAATGTTCAAATGTAAGTAAGACACGTGCAGTATAACTCACATTTAGTTTTTCCCTACTCAGGTATATTTCCATTTCGTTATTATCCAAAGTGTTGAGACCTTGGCTCCTGCAAAAGGTTAGGTGATCATCTGATCTCCGTGATGTCACTTAAAGAACCAGGGTGTTTGTAATGACCAGGACATCTAAGATAAAATTTGAATTGAATTGAAAATTAATTGAAATTCAATGTAAAACTGTGGAACAAATCATGAATTTATATTGGTAATTAAATGTTTTTGAACAAACATAATATTGGAAATGAATTTTTAATTAATATGTTATTCATTAGTAGAGTTCAACGCTAAACTAAAGTAAACTGAACAGTTTCATGTAAAAGCTGTGTCTTGACGGCATCGCCTGTTACTTGGTGATCTCAACTTCAGTTTTACACTCTTGGAAGAGTGAGTCAACGTCGCCCTCCAGTGGAGCAGCGCCCTCACTGCCCTGTGAACGACAGTTGTGTTCCCTCCCTGCAGGTGATGGATAGTTCGATGCCCCTGATCGGGGAACACGTGGAGGAGGATAGACAATTGATCACGGAGCTGGTCCTCCACAAGATGGCTCAAATGCTGCTGGGAGTTTCCTCTCCACAACCCTCCTCCATCAAGGTAAGACAGAAGCTTTTGGTGGTTATTATTTTCCTCAGTAGCCGCACCTGGTGTTCAGGGATGCTCTCGGGCAGACTCATGGTTCTTTCAGTCTTGAGAAAGACTCAGAAACGTCTCTAGTTGTTGTGTGAATTTGACTTTCTCTTCTTTTTCCCTGCAGATATCACAGCCCAGACGAGGTGTGAATATTCTCTCTTAAATGACAATCAGATGAATTGTATTTGACTAGTGCTTCCATACTGCTCCACTAGGGGGACACCGCTCTGCTTCTGCCTCTCCATCCCAGTCTGCACAAGGTTCCCCACAGAGGGCTCGATCGGCTAACACCTCCCCTAGTCAGGCCTTCCAGCCCGGGCCCATCCCTGCCCCTTCTGGACCCAAACAGTCCCCGCAGCTCAAGTAAGAGTCACATTTACTGTTTAAATTCCATCCCTTTCATCCATTAACCACTGAAATCTCTCCACAGTAAGTCCCAGTCACTCACAAACACCTTCACAGAGACCTTACGAGGCAGCGTGACCGATGATGAAGCCAAAGCCGAGACCATCCGCAGCCTGCGTCAGTCCTTTGCCAGCCTCTTCTCAGATTAATCTTTCTGTCAGGTTTCAAACCACAGTTCTGTGATGTTCAGTATCACCTACTCTGCTTCTGTTTACCACCAGAAAACAAACATTCAGTGTCGTCCATACGGATCTACTGTATTCAAGAGACGACACATCTCACATCGACTAGGTCGACTCTACATCTCATCTTCTATCAAGTCACAGGTTAGCTTGAATACCAGAGTTAATAATCTCGATCCCTGTTTTTGTTTCTTCACAACAGACTTTTCTGGTGGTAAACAAAATCTGTAAATCTCGCTCATACCGTTGCATTTCGCCGTCTGTCGGATCAGTATCTGTTACCGTGCATATCTTTACCAACAGACTCAGATGTCCACGTAGCAGCCAATGCTCACGCTCAAACCACCAGAAAACCAAAGTGCTTTTTTATTGCAACAAACTCCCCCTCACACTGCAGAATAGGACAGTTTGTGTTTTCAAAAAGTCTCAGCGGCAACAGTCTTCCAGCACAGATCAGATCTTCCTTTGGGTTTCTTTAAATTATTTGAGGTCACCCGTCTTTTTCGTCAACCCAGCTCAAATGTTACATACTCCTCAATGTAGGGCTGCACGATACCGTACATCATGACTTGAATTGTTGAGTACAGAATAGTAAATGGATGCTGGATGGCTAACTAATGATGTTGCTTCATCTTTGATGGCACCTAAGCTACAGGAGCACCATCTTGTGTTACGAGTGCATTTTAAATCTTAGGAAGTTGCATCTGAGGAAGGCTCATGAAAGACTTTTTAACGGCTCGTTTGCATTCTGACACCTCAGGGTTTGTCTGACGATTTCACATGAAGAGATTCTGATTCAACGAGAAAAAAATAGAATTAATCTCCAAGCCATTTCAGTTGCATTAGCCTTCTGATAGTTGGTCAGCCCACAAGAGGGCAGATATGAGCAGCATCTCGAGGTTGGCATATGTTGTTTCCTAGAGCTGGTGGACCTATTAAGGCAGGTTTTGGATCATAGATCATAACTTTTAGGTTTAGAAAAGGACCTTTAAATTTAGGACCAACTATGACTTTTGTCTGGGCGAGCTTCAGGCTGCCAATATTTCTTAATTTCTCTGGCAGTTAGTCAGTACCGTTCGTCCTGCGAAGAGAAAGTGTGATTTTAAGTACGCTTTATGCAAGTTTGTAACGTTTTAACAGCCCCTTTATGATTCTTTTTATTTTGGGATCAAACGTGTACAAAAACAAAGCCCCATCTGCATGAATCTTCATTATCCGTGAAGTGTTGTGTGTGGTTTTTCGTACGTGCGCAGTTTCACAAAGGTTTTCCAGCATATCAGTAAACATGTTCGCAATAAATCTGTTTTCTGTATGTTTTTGATTTGAGACAAAGAGACTTGAACCTGTAGAAAGAAGTTACCAAAACATTATACGGGAATCTTTGCTGTTTGTGTGCCGATGTGATCTCAGCAAACGCTTGAGTGTCATTTAGTTCACGTTTCGTATGATTTTTCTTCTACTCTGTAACTTAAACAAAAATCTGCGCGTCAGCGACTTCTGTCTTGACAAAGATGTCGGTGTGATAAGCCATAGATCTGTACATGAGATTATGAGCCGCAATAACATTGCTTGTCATGGCTGTCATACACGAGTGTGAGGCAACTTAACTCTAAGACAAAACCAACGGGTCTCGTCCGGTGCTACATGTAACTCAGTGTTAGCTTTTGAACAACTAATTTTTTTGACTCTGGTGACACAAAAAAGCTGAGCTGTGATGTCTATGAGCTACTTTAAATCCTTGGAAGTCAGTGTTATGGAATAGAAAGTGTTTGATGACTGTTGTGTCTACTGTTGGACAACATGAACGGTTTTTACACATTATCAACCACTAGGACTACTTTTCTCTAAATAAGGATTGGATTACTTGCAAGCCCTAAAAGAGTGGTCCTACGCTGATTTATATTTTGAGCACAAAAGAGGGGTGCATGACAGGACGGAACCAAGCAGGTCATTAAACATAATGAACCAAACCAAATGGTCCCTTTAGGGTACAGTTTTGAGCTATAGGTTGGGAATAGAGATGGGCAAAGATACTGAACAATTTTTAATAAACAACGAAATGGTTGTATCAAGACCTTTAAATCAACACAGATATGCTTCATTAAAGTTCTGCTCGTTTACTCTAATAAAAATCTATTTGAATAGAGAATTCTGAACAGATTTACAGTGTCTGCTCACTCCTCACCCGGTAACAGTTTGACTTCAAGATAATAGTTAAGAAAAAACAATTTAACGTTCTCAAAAAAAAAAAGAAAAAAGATTAAGAACAATGCACTCATGGACAAAGTTTTCATGTTTTCCATTTATGAGGGACCATTTTTAAAAGTAGCAGTCCAGTACATGTATTGGATACAATTCTCAGATACCTATCCTTTTCAGGAACTTGTCCATGTACATTCCAATATATCTTCTCTGCCTCCCTCATTTTTTCATTCTCATATGCAACAAGTTTGGAGTAGAGCCATTACTGATCTGGTACTTCAAAGGTTTTCATCAAAAAAAGGGATCTTACTGGGTCAATTTTTAAAATGGCAGCAGGACTGAAATTGTATATTGCACCATTTGGAATTGAACTCATTTATTCAGTAGAGGTACCAAGATCACCATGGGAAGGATCATGGACCAACCTTCTGTATCCTTACTTACATACTTACCTACTCACCTGTTAGCACCCAAGTGTACCCCAACAGAAGAGTGAAGAATGGACCTCTCTGTGTGACTTGATTGGTCGCAGTCAAAGCCAATCACAGCTCAGCTTCTACTCTTGAACACCCCATCCAAGGTGTTTGCTCATTTAAAACCAAGTTCAGTCATTTTTGTGCGAAATCAATCTGTATATTTGTCGTGCTCGCGATATCTCACCATGACTCAAAGGTCCGGACCACTAAAACTAAGTATGCAGCCTCAACATTAGTTCTAGCCTGATCAAGCTTGCCTTCGGTGTCTGTCCATTTAACCGCTGACGAGTGTTTTCAATGTTCTTCTCTTTCTGTTGTAAATGTGGCATGATGATAATCCTCTGGTGTGCCTCGGGTGTGTGAGTGTGGTCAAGTGAACTCTCAATGTTAGCTGCTTATTTATAGTAAAAAAAAATGTGATGCATCTCATGTGTTTGGTTCTCTGTAGATTTGGTCTGAAAATATTCTGTTATTAAAACTTTTATTACACCTGCTTGTACATTCCAGTTTGTAGAAGCCGTCCAAAGGCCGACCGACATCACAGGATTTTTTAACAATCTTTTATCCATTTATGGTCACAGAGGGAGTCCTGGCTCTGAGGCCATTTGGATAAAACCAAAATCCCTTCATCTAGGATTACTGCGCAGTTTTATTCTTCCTGGCATGAAGCTGGAGGTGTCAAAAGGCGAGTGGCAACTTGAGGCCGCAGGGAGAGCAACTGCTTTCATCTGTTTCCTGCCGCACGTCAAACTCCATGATGAAATGCACTAAGCTGCTACACTGCGCCGCTAATCGGAAACATGAACTGAAACAATGATGTCATCAGTTTGGACAATTTATTTCCTTTTTGTTAAAAAAATGTATGTATATATATATATACACACACACATTTATATATATATATGCACAATTTTTCCGAAAAAAAATGTAACATATTTTAATAAAAGTGTTCTTAAAAAATATATACACATCTTCCATCTGTACTGAGATCTAAAATACCATCAATATCTCTTTCAGAAATAATGAACAGATTGTGTAGTTGTGTATAGTAAGGAGTAGTATTAGTCAGTGTTCTCCTAGAAGAAAAATAAATCAGAATTGTTTGTAGTTTGATGACCCATGGTGACAAACCTTGATCTTGACCAATCACAGCAGAGTGGGTTATGGTAAACATGATTTAATCTCCAGAAAAACTAAGTGTTTTCAGTGGGCGGGGCTTAATCTAATTTTCTAATGTAAATATTTCAATGAAAAGAGAGTTTTGTAAAATAGACACATACTGAGTAAAAAAGAGGTTCAAGATATAGTTAAGAGACACTTAAATCAACACTTTACAGTAGTTGCCCTTTAAGCTTTTAAACTGTAATAGCTCAGTTAGTGGAAATCTGTGTTAGCTGAATTCACTCTGAGGTAAATATTACCACCCTGTTACATTTTGTATTTTTTAATACTTTAAAACCTGTGAGATGGAGTGCATTTATCTCTTACATGGTGGTCCTAAAGAGTATATCTGCTCAATGAAAATGACTGATCTCACAGTAGGAAGGCTAATATGCATTTCTGCCATAGGTGTTCTACTATCTAGATGATTTTAGGAAAGTTCTCTGCAGGTGTCTGTATTAGAGATAAGGTGAGGTCAGTTATTCTATAGAGACTCTAGGTAGGATCAACTGGGAAAAGACCTTGGGGCAAACCCAGGACACACTGAAGTTACTTCTTTGCCTGAGAACATCTTGGTGTGGAGTTTTCTGGGGGGAGAGTGATGTCTAGGCCTCTTCACTCCAGCTGCTGCCTCTGTGACCCAACTAACTGTTAGAAGATGGACAGATGATTATTGCACACAAGATCATTTTCTTTTTTTAATTGAACAGAAATCTGCTTTATAACATCTCTTGGTCTAATCATAATTAACTTAGTGTGTTAGTGAGCTGATTCTTGACCATGACAATGTTTTTTTCAGCGTGTGGTGATGTCATTACAATTTTTAAACATCAAGCGGCTCTAATGTTCAACACAACATTGATGTCTCCCCAATTCTCAGTTCAAGCTTCACCTCTGCGCCACTAAATCCTGGGAATGCCTTGGTCACCATGGAAACTGTAACGCTTGGCATACTAGGAAAGACATGAAGACAGTGAGTGATGGAAATCCTGCACTGTGTTGTCCTCGACTGAAGTTCCTCAAATAGAAATAACATGACACTTCTGGATTTAAATGTTCAATCTGGGATAACGACTTTGCTGCAGAAGGACAACCTGACAAGAGAGAACAATGTTCTGTAAATAAATTAGTTTTTTTCAACATGCTTTGAAATTGTTGCACAGCATTGAGTGAGATGAAGATGTGTTTTGTTGTTGTTGCCACGGCAACCCCTGAAGGAGGTTCACCGCACAAAATTGAAACATAAAAACTGTTTTTTTAAAACACGCTCAAAGAAGATTGAGCCTAAAATGGTCAGTGGATCAGTCTTTGTGATGGGTAAAAAGAGCTGAGCCAAACAAAGCTTTTCATTAACTGCTAGATTTCTCCTGATAGATAGTCTGACATCTAGTCAAGATTTCCCTAAAAAGAAAACAGATGTGTAGGATGATGTTTATGAGGAATCTCATCTATTTCCACCAGGCTGCTGCTTCTACAACCTGACCAAGGTCAAATCAAATGTAGTTAAATGTATGCTCTAGAGCCAGCCACTAGAGGGGGCAATGATGCTCCATCTTGTGAAATAAGATGCCCAAAGAAGAAGAGAAGTGATGGATGCATCCACCTCTGATTTTGTTGTATTCCCTCATTCCTACTGAGCTGGAATAATCATCATGCTATAGTGCTAAGCAAGCTTAGAAAATGCTTCATGTGTAAGAGTAATTTTAATATTCACACTTTAGGATGGAAACCATCAGAAGGAGATGGAATAGTCAGGTTTGCATTGGTTTGTATGTAAGTAAGTAAGTAAGTAATAGTCATTATTAAAGTCCTTTCTAGACCAGGGTCACAAAGCCCTTTAACAATTAAAAAAACATTAAAATATACTTTAAAGGCCAAGACGCATAAGACAAACACATAGAATCAGGGAAAAGCCTGCACAAATAAGAATGTCTTCAGATGTTTCTTGAAGGAGTCAATAGATCCATCAAACACAGAGGGAGAGGAAGATCGTTTCAAAGCTTAGGCTCAACAGCCTGGAAGGATTTCTCTCCTCTGGTCCTGAACCATGTGTGAGGAACCATCAGTAGATTCTGATCCACAGACCTAAGAGCCCGAGCTGGGGTGTAAGGCTGGATCAGATCACTGATGTAAGGAGGAGCCTGACCATGAATAGCTCTGAAAGTAAGAACCAGAATTTTAAAGTTGATCCTGAAAGAAACTGGCAGCCAGTGAAGAGTTTCAAGGATCGTAGAATTGTAAGTTCTTCTACTAGAGCTGGTCAGAATTATCGCTGCAGAGTTTTTTATTAACTGCAGGCAGGATAGCTCCTTCTTGTTTAGAAACGAAAAATAAACTCTCACAATAGTCGTAACGAGAAGACACAAACGCATGGTCACACAAGCTCCAGATTGTGTTATGACATAATTTTCCTAGATTTTGAGATTTTTCTCAGTTGAAGGAAACAGTTTCTGGCCAGTTTTCTGCAGTGTTGTACAAGAGATATGTCTTTGTCAAATACAACGACCAGGTTTCTCAGGCTCAGTTTGACATACTGACCTAAGTCACCCAAGTACTGACTCAACCCTGGAACTTTATCATCAGGCCCAATAACCACAGTTTTGTCCACATTTAGCTGCAAAGTGTTTTCACTCAGCCATTTTTTGAGTTCTAGCAAACAATTGACTAAGCTGTTCAGCCTCTGGGGCTCAGTTGGATCAAAAGAGCAGTAGAGCTGGATGTCATCAGCAAAAATGTGGTAAGAAACATCAGGAAATCTCTGAATGATTTTACCAAGGGGAGTCAAATAAAGCAAAAATAAGAAAGGACCCATAACAAGGTCCTTTTTTTTTTTACCCGAATCAGCCGACATCACAATGTCACTGGACACTTTCAGTATGTGATATTGCCTTGAGATTATTTACCAAGGTGCTATGATTGATTAGATTTCTAAGCAGGATGCTAGAATATGAGTACTACTTAGACTCTAGGATAAGTCAAAGACAATTGTGGACTGAAAAATATGAACTTTATTTACAGTTTAAATATATCTATGTGTATGGTTGAAATAGATGGTGCATTTGAATACATCTTGAGCATGTCCCTTTCTATTTTTGCAGACATACATTTGAATAATCATTCATAGGTCACCCAGTTCTGTGTTTGTGCTTGAACATGTACACACTTGATTGCACTAAAAAAGGAAATGTGTTTTGATTTTAAATATGGATTTAATGTATACCCTTCAAGTTACAGATTATATTGTTTTTTTCACATTATTTTTTAAATAATTTACTTTTTGTTATTTGAGGAACAGGAGATTTTGTACAATTTGATGTACAATTTCATCTTTAAAACAAACTATGGCTAATTTTGTGACATGATGGCATAGATTATAGAGACTTGTTTTACAATGCTGTTGTTAATTTGTTACTGTTACTTTTCTTAAACTGGTGATACTGGCAAATTAGCATTGACCTTAGCATGTTTTGATAGTCAGCATTGTTAGCCAACTAGCTTCTACAACAGTTCATTTAAGTAAGTAAGTAAGTAAGTTAGTAAGTTAAGATTATTTTAAAGCGCCTTTCTAGACCAGGTCACAAAGCGCTTTGACAATCAAAACAATACACAGTTAGAATATATACTTTAAAAGGCCAAAACACATAAAGCTAATTTCATGACACATCTGTTGGATGAATATTATTGGTTACATTTTCATCCATTGTTTCTTTTGCTTTTATTAAAAAAAAACATAGGTGACTTTAGTACAAATTCTTTCAACTTTGATTTGGATATTAAGCTTGTGAAATTCAGAAATCAGTACAGCTAACTCCATTATGTGAATCTTGTTTTGGCCTTCTAAACAAAACCTCATGACTCATAGTCATTTTAGATGAACTGTCAAACCCCGTGAGAAAAGCATGAAGTGCTGACACAAAGAGAAGTGGCCTTTCTATCCTTCTGTTCTCGCCCGACTGGCTCATCAGATGATGTCAGCAGCGATGAACGTGTGAACTAAACTGCAACGTTAAAATCTCCTCCTTCACAAATCATCATCCAGGAGGCTGAAAATAGATGTGATTTTGAAGAGATTGTAGAGATTCAATCTAGTTTTTAAGAACAAATATACGTATATAAGTTCTCTCTTGAAGCAAACAGTTTCTGCTGTTCATTCTGTTTCTGCAATAATTTAAAAGGAGTTTATTTTAGTTTTAAGTATCACATACAAGTGCTGGTAAACACTTTACTAGGTAGGGAGTTTCTGTATATTGTGGTTCTGCTCGTGAGTGAGTGAAAGGGCCTCTTAGTTCTGGTCTTAATAAGCGGTAGAGATGGATGGATGATGCAAGTCGACAAATGCTCGATTGTAGTTTGATTGCTGGTCAAACAGCACCATAACTTAGACATTAAAAAAAAGTGGCTTAAGTAGCTTGAATAGACTTGTGCCAACTTCATTTTAGTGAAGGGAATATAATGGAATGTGTCAAGTAAATAGAATAGAATTAATTCCAGATCATGATCGCTTTGCAGAATCTTAATTAAACTTGAGATTTCGAAAGCACAAGAGTAAAAAAAAACCTACTAAAAATAGCTCCGCACGTGAAGAAAAGCAACACTGGAGGTTTAACATGCTTATTATGGGATTCAAGGCTCCACCACGGGGACTTGCCGCGCCTCTCAGTGGTTCCCGAACTCAACTTTTGTTTTAGCGAGTGGTGTGAAGTGGAACGTCCTCTTTTATTTCATCGCCGGGGATACTGTTCTTGACATGATTGGAGCCAATAGTGGTTCCGTTGGTTGACAAGAAAACAAAGATGGATACATTCTTTTTATTGATTTTAAACATCACAAATACAAACAGAAAGTACTCCTGCTGACTCATTTAACGCAACAACTACAATGTGCATCAGATCAGGAGTCTGCAACTGGACCATCCATTTTTTTCAGAATAGAAAGACTTGTCAATAAAGTGCAACAGAGTCCTAACAAACAAATAAGCACTTCAAAATTGCCGACTATTGCAAAATTGACAGATGAAGATTGCCCAGATGGAAAGAAAAGGAGAATGTGCACAAAAAATACGTTTTATCTGGCCAGGAAATGGCTGCTTTCATCTTCATCTTAAATTATAGCCATTCAAAAAGGCTGGTATGCTCTTACGGAGAAGTATTTCTGTCCTTGCTTAATTTTGGGAGAAATACCAAGAAAGGTGGTGAGTTGTAGACATGCAAGTATTCTTTATAAATTAATGTACGTATATGATGAGTATAGGAAAAATATAGGAAAACAGTTAAAAAAATGAAAAAGATCAATTAAAATGAAACTTAACAAAATAGATAATCAAAAGCCAAATTATAATACCAAGGCTCATGATAAAAAAGGTTTAAAAACTTCAAAACAAAGAGAAAAAGCATAAAAAGTTAATATATCTTTTCCAAGATTGCACTTTTTTTTACCTTACCTTACCTGACTGTTGGTGATGGTTGCAGACTCCTGATTCAAAACAACAAAGACATGCCTCTAGTTGCCACTTCTTCCATTTCTCTACTTCCTGCTAAAGGACTTCTGAGTGTCTTTTTTAGGAAGGCTGCTGAAGTCACTACACAATATGACATGATACAGACAGGAACAAACCTTTGCTGCCCTGGTTAGATATATTTACTGAAGTCTTGGTCCAAGTTCAAACATATTCAATTTGGCAGGTTTCTTTTCTGTCCTGCCTGTTCGCTCACAGATACCCTCATAATTCCTTGTCCATTAACATTTATGTTGCCAAAATGTCGGCAAACCAGACTCTAGGTAAACAATAGTGGCGATGAATCTTCTATCCTCCAGCTGAAGAGGAAATATTGCACTTTCTTATCGTTCAAATATCTCCTGTCATCGTTGTTTCCTAGCTGCTGATCTTGGTCAGCATCTTGTTGATGGCTTGTTTGACGTGTGTGGTGGAGCTGCGGCGTCGGGCTTTACCCTGCACAGCTTTGCGACGTCGCACCTCCCTGCAGACCTCGTGGAAGGCCTCGGCTACCACACCGCCCTCATCAACGCAGGCTGAACACTCATAGAAGGCGCAGGCCATTTCTGCTGCCAGACGCTCGCCTTCTTCCGTACCAACCTGTCGCACGTGGTCTAGGTCTGACTTGTTTCCGACAAGTACCAGCGGCATGTTCTTGGGCTTTTTTACTTCTTCCAGGAAGTGCCGCAGCGGCGCCACCTCCTCGAAGCTTCCTCGGTCTGTAATGTCGTACACGATGATGAAGCCGTCGCCCCAGCGCATGTGACCTTCCCTCTGCTGGTTGTCATCCTAGACAGAAACAGGATATCACTTGAGAAAATGAAGACTAAGATTTACACAGCACTCAATATTAATTGGCGCTTCTGCTTTCACCTTAACAACTGAAATTCTCTGTAAAATTCTTCAAGCCACCCTTCTCTTTTGTGTTCCTTAACCCTGTTGCTGAACATTTCATTTATTTTTCAGTAAGAAAAACACATTCTTCTCACGTTTATTTTGAGTCGACTCCACTCAACTGTGTCCCTTCGGCTCACAGCCACCTCCTTCACCACAGTTTATGTCACAACAATGAGATTATTTTTGGATGTTTTTCTGACGGCTCGCCAAGCTGTGATTAAAAGTAATTTGCTCCAGTGACAGAAGTGGTCATCATAAACTTCTGCTTATCTGAGGTCCAGTTTCATGGTCAGTACTCGAAGAAAAGAGGTGTATCGAGAGAAAACCTTTGGGTTACATCCCAGCGAGGCTGAGGGCACCGTCGATCTCAAACTTCACTCTTTCCCTCATGAACAAGAGCCTTTAAAATATGACTTTCACTGCTTTCCATATTCCTTTAGCCGTCTATTAAAATCCTCCTCCTTACCTGAGCAGAAGTCAGACATGCGTTTTCACTTAGAACAAATATTGGAAGTCTCCGGCTTAATCCGGATGGGTTCATGGGTTCTCATGTCAGTTATTGGTGGAATGAAAAACCACATTCCTCCAGAGGACAGAGGACTGTACACTCCGCTGACACAAGCCGGGAATTTACACAAATCATGTGGCGTGCAGCTTGAGCGGCGAGAAAAAGTTTTTTAACAGCGTCTGGAATCTAAGTCTCAGTGATACCAGCTAGAACTTTAAAACATCAGTTAAAGAGAGTTGAAATGTCGCTGGTAAATGGACACCAACGTCGAGGAGTCTAGGAAGCAGTGCTTTCAGGACCATTTGCTTAGATATTTCAACATCTAACAGACAATGTTTCAAATGTTTTTTAAACCACACATCTATCATCATTTAGGTCAATAATAAATGATGTTATGAAACTGCACAGTTTGTTGCCTCAGGCAGAAATGAGTGATTGTCGTAACTATGCCTGGTCCTTGAAGAGCATATGCACCACCAACAAAGCATAAGATCAGTTTGTAGAAACATTACAATGATGTTCAGAAATTGTTCTATACTCACAGTAAGTGGAAATTATCAGACAGTGGAAAATAAGAAAAGCTTGTATATTGCACAGATTATTTCTAGTGGAGTGTGTACAATGCAAAGAAGCCAGAACTGTCATCTAAACAATCTTACTTATCCTCTAGTCCCTGGCAACTAACCTTGTCTCCAGTCCCTGTCTTTTAAACCTGATTCTAGTGTTAGTCTATCCTGCTTGTCTGTGGAGCATCTTGACATATGTAACATAATTTTTCTCAACATGTCATAAATGTAATCTCAATAAATAGTTTCAATATAATCTCAATAAATAGTTTCAGTCCCTGTCTTTTAAACCTGATTCCAGTGTTAGTCTATCCTGCTTGTCTGTGGAGCATCTTGACATATGTAACATAATTTTTCTCAACATGTCATAAATGTAATCTCAATAAATAGTTTCAATATAGTACTATATTATTTCCATTGTGATGTTTCCTTAATTTAAAAACATCTAGTCATTTTATAACTACTAAATAATCTGCTAAATCTAATATTACGTTATTATCATAATTATAATGCATCTCAGCCATCACTGCCTGTCATAATTCTCAAATTAATTTAATAACTTACTTGTTACTACCTGAAGAAGCTCAAGCCTAATCTGCTGAATTGGAAAAAGCATAATGATTTGTGTTCCTGTAGGGCTCTGTAAATTTAGCAAGTGCCTTCTTAAGGGAATTTGTGTTCAGGGACTTCAGGGACTGCTCAGACTTACCTGCCCAGCTGTGTCTAGAATCTCCATGGTGACCACCTCGTCGTCTATGTTAGCCTGATGCCGGTAAGTTGATTCTGATAAAAACACATTACAAAACAAAGAACAGGTAGTAAATTTACGCTTTTCATTATCATTGTTTAGTATACAGTGTTTATTTTCACAGCCTAATATGAGCCAAAAGACAAAGCTATGTTTGGAGTCCCTCTTTAATAAATAGGTTGAAAGGTTATCAACTACAACCTCAGAGGAATGCACATGTTTTAAGACAGGATGAATTACTTCAAAATTATACAACAACTACTACAATGATGTCTATCTATATATATTTTCTATCAGCTGCATGTTCCAAACTGAGCTGCACCTACAGTGAGACCAACAATAATGTGAGTGAAGACCCACAGGAGATCCATCAGGCGGGAGGCTGCAGGTGATCTCTGTAGCTCAGATTGTGAAACTGTGACATATTTTGCTTATTTATTCTATCAAATACACAATCATACTTTAGAAAAAATCCTGATTATTAACATATAATGTGCCAACATCAGGATTCAAATTGTTGTGTTGAATCAGGATAAAAAAGGACCCTTAATAATAACAATCACAGAGAGAAACCTACAGACATGTTATAAGTTTAAAGAACAGGTGCTAAAAACAGACAAAGTGCTGAAGTGAGCAGCTGGAGACATGACACAGGTGATGCACTGAATATACAAAATAGACAAACCTCTGTGATGTGGGCATGCATGCGTGTGACATCTGAGCTATCTCTTCAAATAGCATCCGTGTCACAATGATGATCTGTCATGTTTTTGAACCACGGAAACTGTAATCATACCCTCAACTTTTTTCTGTAAATCCTTAGGATTATGCCCCTTAATATTATATATGAATAATGAATAATATTAATAATACTTATCATCTTACCCAGTGTTGGGTCATACTCCCAGATGAATCTCCTGGTCAGGAATCTTACGACCAAAGCTGTTGAGAAAAATGTGAACAAGCTCTGGTCATGAAATTAGCTTGACACTTGACACACAGATTCATCTAAATGCTAATGAAAATGATGGTTAGAAACCATGGCCCTCTTCATGATGTCTCTGAAACTCATATGGAGATTGTTGACCATTATAGACTGTCGATTGTGAGGCTAATGTTTAGATATGTCCGAGTGACCTGATGATTAAAAAAAGGAAAGTGGTTCAGCTTCCTGTCTGTGTAGGAGGAATTGAATGAACATTCTTACCACCCCTGGCTTTGTGATTGACTCCTTGTGTCATGCATCAATGTTGTAACATTGTATTGTAAAATGTTCTCACACACGATATTTCTGAATGTCTAACTGTTGTACTAACTCTTCGACTGTGTGATTGTTGAAAGTTGAATTTTTATATACATTCATTCTATGCTGTGTTTTGTAATAGTTGCCAAGCAACGAAATTCCGTTGCCAGTTTCCCTGCAGTGTTTTTCCTTGCAATAACGATAAAATAAAGTCTAAGTCTATTATTATGTCATGCTGCTGTTATTTCTTTCAAGGTCAGTCAGAAGTATGTCAGCAGAAAAAAAAGCCTTATAGGATTGGGTGGAAAGTAATATATAAAGTTTGTTGTAAAAATAAAAAAATGTTGGATATAACAGATGAGGTGTATAGCTGACTTCTACTTTCTGCTAATAATGTAAAAACAAGTTGGTGGTAAAGAGGCTGTCTATCGCATCAAATGACGCATGATTTGCATACATGTGTAAGTAAATACACTTACTAAATCATTAATCTTGAATTTAAATTATGTTAAAATATTTTGAATTATCAATTTATTTAGTCACTGTTAGTTTCCCTATGTATCAAACATAAACCTGCCTTTCTTGAGAGCACTGCCATTGACTGCTGACAGCCAGTCTTTATGACTACTTTGACCGAGACCAAAGAGTATAAATCTGTGTCCCACTTATAGCGTTTAATCTCCAACATCACATCATCTACTTCCCATGGCTGTTTTCGAAAAAATTCCCCCCCATTCTGACTGAAGCTGTCACCATAAAATGTGGACTCTGGCACGCTGACAATCTCAATTCCCCGCTGCTGTGGCACAAAGATAAAAATGTAGGGTGCTGAGCCTTCACAGATTTACACCAAACAGGTCTTCTGCTGTGAGCTACAAGCTGCCTTTGTCTAGAGTCCTGATCACATTAGCAGCAGAATGTTGGACTAATTGTAAACAAAGCAGGAGCAATTAGCGTCACCCAAGGCTCAGACAATATTGATCCCACTGTTTTTCTGATGGATGCTTGCTGTTCCACATGATCAGAAAAAACTTTGAAAACACACTCTATGTTTGTGTAAATTTACGTCGGCTCACACTGCATGATTCTATCTGAGAGTCAAATCTCCGCTGATGTCCTTAAAAACCCTTTACAAAAGGATGATGAAATGTCAACGACTATAACTCTTCCCTTCTTGGACAAAAACAAAGTGGGAGGGTCACAAAGAGGGTGTACCCAGTGAGAGCTCAAGTTAACACTTTGCTACACACAACCAACATTACATCTCATGTAGTACAATGGAACCGCCACAAAACAAACCAGATGCACCTGGATCAAGAGTTTGTTAATAGCTACTGAAGAATGGGAACAATTCAAAGTGTTAAAACTGGTTCTGAAAGCAAGGATGTGTGACACACACATGCATTATAATGTTATAGACCTGTAACACCTGTTCCCATCAAGTTGTACATTGTTTTAACACTTCTTCCATTTCATCTGTCAATATATTTGACTCAAAAATGTGTCCCTCATAGGTTAAGGTCTAAGGATACAGTGCTTATGAGTGTTTGAATTTGTTTCACTATCAACTCGGTCATGCATACCTATAACAAGACGTACAACAGAAGCTTCATGAAATGGCTTCTATTAGCGTTTATACTGTACACAAAAACAGCAACGTGACTTCCTGAACAGAAGGTCAGAGTATGAAAGTTTTCCCAGAGTTCCTTTCAACTCCTCCTCCTCTCTCCCTCGGGGAATGTCTGTGTCCCTATACCAACCATGCAATGAAGCCTCTGAGGATATTTTGACAGACATTATGTTAAAAAGGAGTCCATGGCTATCAGGACAAATCTTCCTTTAGGTCCCATCGGTGCCATTTTCATGTATTTACTGGCGGAGAGAATCTTTCCAAGAGGGACTTTCACAAGAAGATAAATCTCATGATAATGAGACAAATAAAAATAGCATTGACGTAAATAGATATTCATACTCGTAATCCATAAGGTACGCATGCGTAATTGAAGACTTGTAGTCATAAAAAAACAAATGTTTACTAGATTTTCTAAGTGTATGAGTACAAGTTACTACACCGGACACATTAAATCTGCAGGTATGAGTCATAGATTTTGCACCTCAATCACTGCTAAAATAGGTGCATATATTCCACACACTCAAATGCGCATACACGTAACTTTATATTTGTACCCATAAAATACAAGGCACACTTGTGTTATTGAAGACTTGTAGTTATAAAGTAATAAAATAAATAAATAAATTATGGCTATATTTTTTAAAGTTTATGTAAATGCTTGAATCTGCTGTTCTTCCGCTTGCAGCGTAGCCTGTGATCAGCTGCTCCTCAAGTGGGCTCCTGCTATGGGGTGTTAAAAAAGGTTGTTTTATCAACTATTTATGCGGATATTTTGCTCATTTCACTGTGGATATGCCTCAAGCCATACGGATCTATGATCTTGTCTCTCTGTTTAGCATCAGAAAATCAATGGAGGACTTTGGGACATGGGACAGTTATGATCGAGCGTTACTTCCGTTTCTAATTGAGACAAATTCTCTGGAATATCTGCTGCTCTGTCGGATACTGAGTGAGTTCCACAAGAAATCGAGGAAGAAAAGCTCTCGTTCTGGTGTATAAGTCAAGAGAAAATGTGCTGCAGCTGCAGCTCGCCTGGACTCTGGCGTAATCAGGCATGCTGATCTATATTCCTTCCTGTGATGTGTGTGACAGCACAACTAGTTGTGGTCAGATGTTTTCATTTCCTCTTTTTAGTTCAGTGTTTACACCAGAGCTACCCGTAACTAGCTGTAACCCACGTGACCATTAGAGTAGCCTTCAAAAGGTCCCGCTGTCACAGCCTCAGTGACGTCATCAGCGAGGCATATCGGCCTGTTGAATGCTCGCTCCATTGCAAATAAATCCTTTTCTCTGAATGGTCTCTTCACAAGAGAAAAGTTGGATTTATTGTGTCTTTCAGAGACATGGCAGAGAGAGGAAGAGTTTATTCATCTTAATGAACTTTAATCTTCATGTTGATGACATCACATCTTGCTCTGCTAAAGAACTTTTAAATTTGACTGAAGCATTTAATTTTGAGAAACATGCTTCTGAACCCGCTCACCAAAAAGTTCACATTTTAGACTTAGAGTTTACTCTTGGCCTAGACATTTCTAATGTATCTGTACATGATGTCCGTCTTGTTTAACCTGGACTTCATCCCTTAACCTAAGCCCTTCGAAGTTAGGTCTCAGAGGCGTGTTATCTCAGCCGATACTGCAGATAGTTTTTCTGCTATATTTGACTTGGACAATTTGATTCACTGTTTCACTAATAATTTTGTTGAAATACTGGATCAAGTGGTAACTGTTAAATCGAAATTGAAAATTCAGAAAAAATGGTGCCCTTGGACAAACTCTGTACAGACTTTGTTGAAAGACTGAGCATCTCTGGAAGTCGACTAAACTCGAGGTGAACAAACTTCACCTCAGGGATCTGATGTCCTCATACAATGAGATGATGGAAACTGCCAGATCTGATTACATCAGGAAACTGGTAACAGCAAATAAAAAAAAACCAAAGTGTTGTTTGACATGATAAATTCTCTCGTGTGTCCTGCTGCTCCAATCACGCCTGTCTTTTGTGAAGTTGACAGCCATGCATTGTTGAGATTTTTCACTGACAGAATTAAATTGATCAAAGACAAAAACTCTCCCCTTCTGTGTGGAACCCCTGCTGTTACTGATCCTGTCTCCAGCCTGTGGTCCTCCTTCTTGTCCAAGATCTTGGTGAAGGTGGTGTCTGAGCAGCTGTCTTTGTTCCTGGATCAGAGCTACATCCATGAGAAGTTTAAGTCTGACTTCTGCAAACATCACTCTACGGAGACAGTCTTACTGAAAGTGTTCAGTGAGATCGTGATGTCAGCTGATTCAGGTAAATACACTGTTCTGGCTCTCTTGGTTCTGTCCTCAACCTTTGACACAGTTGATCACTAGATCCTGCTGAGAAGACTGAGGGATAAAGTTGGACTGTCTGGGTCTGTGTTACAATACCTTTCTGGGGGCAGTTTCAGTGTATCTGCCAATCAAATAAGGTCTGAATCAGCTGATCTGTTGTTTGGAGTCCCTTAAGGTTCTGTTTTGGGTCCTTTATTATTTTTGCTGTACTTTATTCCTCTGGGTAAAATCATTCAGAGATTTCCTGATGTTTCTTACCACATTTTTGCTGATAAGTGATTTGATCCAGACTTACCCCTCAGCTCGGTTCTTAGGTCTGTGGATCAGAATCTACTGATGGTTCCGGGCACACGGTTCAGGACCAGAGGAGAGAAATCCTTCCAGGCTGTTGCTCCTAAGCTTTGGAACGATCTTCCTCTCCCTCTGTGTTTGATGGATCTACTGACTACTTTTAGAAACATCTTAAGACATTCTTATTTGTGCAGGCTCTTCCCTGGCTTTCTGGGACTCCTGTGTGTCTTATGTGTCTTGATCTTTTAAGTATACATTTTAACTGTGTATTGTTTTTGATTGTTAAAGCGCTTTGTGACCCTGGTCTAGAAAGGCGCTCTAGAAATAACCATTACTTACTTACTTACTTACTTCTCAATCACACTGAGAAAATAGATATGCTGTGCGCATGCACAGTTTTGCATCTCTTTGATCAAAACTTGTAACTTTCCTAAAGTGAAGCCGTAACTGCGCATTCCCGTCAGTCAAGTGACGTGAATCAGCTGCTGCAGCCCTACTTTGACTTTTATTGCTATCTAAGCTTGAATCACCATCCGAACAAAACCTGAGAATCCCTTTTACGTGGTTATTCACAAAAACGGTTAAGGATAGCAGTGTGGTAGAAAAGAGACAGGTGTACAGTGATGTTAGGACATCGTCAGGTATCAGAGTAAGGTGTCAGGTTTCAGACCGAAACATTGGTCGGATCGAACGTCCTCAGGCTTTAAAATAAAAGTCTTCAGACAAAACAACATTAGACGCTCTCAAATATACGAAGACTGAGACATGACATGGTAAAAATAAAGAAAAATAATGCATGACCACAGAATACTAGTGCAATTGATCAATTAAAGAACAACAGTTGTTACCAATTAGTATTTTATATTCATACCAAATCCATTTAAATATACTAAAAGCTTCGAACAAATTTTTCATCGGCTATTCTATGACTGTCCACTTTAATCATTTAGATAAACCAAACCAATATAAATATGTACAATATATACCCAACAGAAATACAAATACCTCCTCATGTTCGAATTGTTCAGAGACCCAGTTGTCCAGAATGATCATTGTTGACTCATTTATTCCTGTTGGTCATGCATCATTAGGTATAATGAGATACAACAACTAATGACTTCTGAAAAAATGAGGCCAATTTCTTCCACCCTAATAAATCATTAGCCAAGAGAACACAACTCCACTCGCATTGCAAAAAGATTTGATATCTTCACACAACAGACCGAGTTTGGAGCTACAGATGTGAGTCCGAGCGAGTGAAAGACAAAAAAAACCAACTTGATAACAGTGCAGGCTGCCAGTTTGCTAGCAGTTGGAGGGACATTAAAATGTTCTTTTGTGATCACGCCACAATTGGCTTTGCAGCGTCCAGCCAACAGCAGTTAAACCATCAAAGCTGCAGTGTTTCACTCCCTCATGCTTTTAGCCTTTGCCTCCATTAAACGTACAATAGCTGGGGAGAAGATAATGTTCTCTGGTAAACAATAGGAAGATTAAATTTGATAAAAAATAGACTTTGAATGAGAAAATTAGGTTTGTTGATGAGGCACCAATTGATGATGATATTGTGCTTAAATTTGAAGTTAGTTTAAAGTGTTTTTTATGTTACGATTAAACTGTCTGTATTGAACACTTAAAGTTTGAGCATATACAGAGAATGTTTTCCCACTTCTAAAACATTTCTTAACTAGATAATTAACAGAAAAAACGGAATTCTAGTCATCAAAGTAACTACATGGCAAAGCCTGATTAGTCACACGCGAACAACATCTGGATTATGAACCATTACACAGTAATGTGGTAAATGCCTTTTATTTATTTAACACTTTTATGCCTATTCACACCCTGATAGGATTAGGCTGTGATGCAGCCCACCAGCCCAGTATTCAGGGGCAAACCAATATGTTAAAGGAGCATGTGGGTGTCAGGCTGGGACTCAAAATAGAACTCAGGTGCGGAGAAGGAGGGTTAGAAAGGCTTTAATCGTCTTAAAAATACAAGCAGGAAATCACTCCAACTGAGAAAAGCTCAAAGGCTACAAAACCGTTAACAAAGGGCGCTCCTACTGGTGGAAAATGACTCATAAGAAAAAGTGAAGCAAAACAAAAACACACTCCAGAAAAAGGCTCTGAGAAAAACCAAGTCATCTAGACAAAAAGAAATAACAAAAGCCAAGGTTTCTAAACTAAACAATTCGAAGAACAAAACTCTTGGCGAGTGGTCGGACAAAGCTGTGACTGTGACAAGGCTGGGTGAACGAACAAGACGAAACACTCTGGCACATGACAAGGGAGACAAAGACTGAGAGAGGGGCAAGTGACCTCCCCACGGTGTGACAGTGGGTCAGGAGCAGGAAACGTTGCTGGTACAGGGGCAGGAGCTGGAAAGTTTGGACTGAACCTGAAATAGAACCTTTCTGTCATGCATATCATGAAGAGGGCTGGGTTAAATGCCAAGCTTACGTTCATTATTATCTTCTCTTTCTTAAACCATCACCACCTTTATCCATTGACAATGTTACTAATTCATATTCGAAGTACAATTAATTTGAGTTCATTCAAGAATTTACTCCCAATCATACCTGTGGAGCAGACATCAAGGCAGAGTTATTAATGTACTTATTTAAGACCGACAGATGACAGCAGACTTATTTCCAAGCATAGTTAGAGAAGGAGAGAATCTAACCATGTTCTATGCTGCCTGGCTGCTCCTGGAATAAATTATCCTCATTAGTTTAATTCGATTTGAGGTTTGAGCTCATGAGCTTTATTGGATAACAACTGAGCCTCACTCGTACAACCACTTCTACCTCAGTACAGTTTAGACTCTGGTGGGGGCAAAAGTTGTTCTGCTTAGGAGCTCAGGAGCTGAGTAAAACTTTATCGAAAAAGCTTTGCTGCTCAGAAATTTCATTTCAAAGTCTGGTTTCACAAATAACAAAAGAACTCAACAACTCAACTATTAAAGTCATAAATATTTGGTGTGTTTCACAAACAGCTGGTCGCTGATCAATGTACATTGCGTTTTGGACCGGCTAGAATGTCAGGGAGCTCTGAATGGTGGCGGTCCACCCCTCTCTTTGAATAAGCTCTATAAACACAATGCAAGAAAAGAGGAGACCATTTCGTCCTCAGGGGCCTGCGGTGCCTAAAATAGGACATCTGAGCATCTTTGATTTCATGTCGCTAGCAGAAGTGAGGGTGTCCAGAGACAGTGACGACATTTTCACTTCACGCCAACAATAGCAAAGTGTCGAGTGTATCTTAGAGCAGCCCAACATAACACCCTGATGTATTTTTCCACATTTCCTGTGATGATTGGTTTCTCTTTGAACAATCACGACTATTATATTAACAATGTTCTTCCAAATTTTGCCAGGGTGGCTCGACCGGCCATGTTTGAAACCCATATGACCTCCAAACTGTTTAATTGCAATTGCTTAGAGACAGCTGTTGCATTCTTTACCATCATGGCTGAAGTACCAACAACATTTTTTAAGATTTCAAGAAGAACAGGAAAGTGACCCAACACAGACCTTTCTCTCATTTCAATGTTCACGTTTCAATTTTGACCTGCATGAATAAAAGTCAACAGAACCAAGACAGACTCTTGTGAGACTCTGTCAAAGACAAAAGACATGTTGGACAAATAATTTGGGGGAAAGGAGAATATGATGACAAGTGATGGTTGACCACTTGACAGGTATAGTGATCATATAATTCCAGGACATTGAAATGACTTCTCCTATCTTCTGTCTCCTGCCATCGGAAATAACTTTTAAAGAGAAAAAAAGGTCTGAAGATTTAAATGAACTCCATGAACAAACAATTGAAATAGCTTGAATTAAGATTTTCTTATGTCAGACTTTCTGTCGGCAGGAAATACAAAGTCTCCTAATGTTTATTGACCTTCAGGGTGGCTGATTCTCATTGGAAATGAAAATGGAAGCTTTTACTGATCCATCATGAAATATTAAATGTTGACAGGGAGGTTGTTAAAAGCCGGAAGGCTATTAACTAGCGATGAGTCACAAGGCCAGTGGCATTCCAAGTTAACCAAGCAGATAATATTGGTGAGACGAGTAGGAGGTGAGCGCAAAAATTCTCAAGATAGGATCCAAACACTATGGTGAAGCCCACTGGTTTTCTGTGACATGAAGGAAGGCATTGGTACATATGTCTCTGGCAGATGTAAAGAAGTGACAGCTGAGTAAGCAGAAGGAGTGCCAGGTACACTGAAGCATGAGGGGGCTCCTCTCCTTTCAGATGACTCTTTGCTCCTCCAAGAGTCGAGCAGCACTCAGCTGCCAGAGGACATTGAGTACTTGTGCGTTTTTAAAAGCTTTGAGGTCGACTTCCGCTTGGGTGTGAGATGGAGTAGGTGTGTGACACATTTGCTCCGGTAAACTTCTCAAGAAAACCAACATAATCAATCCCAAACATGTATTGTCTTTCACTTCCATCAACAAGCTAAACCTTAAAAATCCGCTCTAAACCTTCAAAATCCAAGAAGAACGATGCTAGTGTGAGCATGGAGGCTATCACGGCACTACTGGAGGAGGATTGTGCAGAGCTAGAGAACATTGTTCAGCCTCCTGGACACCAAACTTGACCAGATGGACTGAAAGTGGACGACCACAATGAAAGAGTCTCCGCCTTAGAACTTGCAGCAGACGAGAAGTTATAAGCTAAAGTGGCTGACCTGGGAAGCCGAAGCAGACGTCAGAACATAAAAATCCTTGGTCTTCCTGCATCCACTGAAAGCGAATGAAAAGTAATAACATGCACTTATATCTATTTATTTTGTGTATGAATATAAATAGCCTCTATAAAAGATAAATTTGACCTAGTATGTACTTTTTCCACCTCTGGAGGTCAAGAAATCAGAGCTATGGCTGCAGTACGCAACCAGAAGTCACAGGTGACAAGCTGCCATTTACAAAGGAGTCAGACGGAGTTCGGAGCAGGAGGTGACCATGGTTGTATTCATGCGGGTTGATGCCTCATACTGTATATGAGTTCATTTTGTCGTCTCTAATCAACTCCTACCTGTTATGTCTATAACCATTCATTCCTTTCTCTTTCCTCTGATCTTTTCTCATAAAAAGTTTATATACTGTATATACAAAGACAGGAAAGGTGACAAAGGGAAAATGAAGCCGTTTTACGCATTCCTTCTTCTGTAATTTCCTTATTCCTCATTACTTTTATTTGTATGAATGTTCTTTTTATAACACATTTTTATATTTAATATCAAACTTCAGTCCTCTTTTTATTTTTCTTATCTTTTCTCTGTCTATACTAGTTTTTCCTATCCATCTTCTTTTTCCATTGCTACCATTCCTGCATCTGTATTTACTTCTAGTTTAATCCTTACACCTACTTTTCTGTATTCACCTCACTTTTGTTTATAACTTTGATTCTTGACTTCTATTGTTCTTTTCTACTTTACTTTAAACTTTAATCTTTTCTTACCTGCACATGAAAGGTCTCTTCCGTCCTTTCATTCAACCTCCTTCAATAAATCTGCCCTTCCATCCTTTCATTTCTTAATTTCCTGTCCCCTGGTTCACTTTTTACTTCTTTCTTCTTATATTTCAAACTTTTCTTCATTCTGTCCTTATTTTCTAAATTCATGTTATTCCCTTATTCTGTTTCTCATCCCTTCGTTTCATCCTTTGCATCGCCTTGTTTATTCTTTCTGAAGGTTAAAAGCTTAACAAGGGCTTTAACAGTGAATTGATCAATTGTTTGAAGGTGTTTCTATATGTGTCTAGAGCTAGGCTTTTACCACCCTGATCCCTCAAGGGAAAGAGAAGAAGAATGTACGAGGGCCAGATAGTGCCATCGTGCTGCACTTTGCACTGGCACCATTTCCTACAAAAGGAAAAGGAATAAAAAACTATATTATAACAAATCTTTCTTTTGAAAAAATGTGAAAATAAGACAACACGTGTAAGCTGCTTCTCCTGCACTTCACGTTCACTTCCTTACATGGTGGAAACAGCTGATTAATGCACAGAAAACTCAACTTGATCTGCTGCGTGGACAAACATATGGAGTATGTTAGCGTACTAGACGCTAAGTGCCTGCAGCTACTCCAGGAATGCAGATTAAAAGATAATGATGGCACTTTTATCGCAGTAAGAAGAATGGCTCCATCTCAGTTGGAGCAAAAACAGCCTCCTACTGTTCCCCTGCTGATGATGAGAGGAGCGTCTGCGGACGTGGATGATGGTGGGAAACTATTTGAGGTTGAGTCAGTGGAGACATGACAAGCAGATATGAACCAAGAACCAACAACACTTGCTGAACCATGTTTTACTTCGACAAAGCTGCGAGAATGTTATGTAGGATATATCAAATATTTTAGCAGTTTAGCTAGTTACCAGACAGTTAGTGGAAATGATGATAGTGGGTTGCAGATCTATGCAAACATAGCTGTTCCGTATGGGATGTTGCATATCATTCTTGAGATTAACAAAAGTTTTTAATAAATTGCCTCATTATTAAAAATGTCAATATTAGGTATGTTTTGTGAAATAACACCCCAAATTATTTATTAAAATTATCCAAAAAGTAGGTTGAAATCAATAATCAATCAAATTAATCAAGAAAATTATAAATAGACAAAAAAAAGTATGATATTCCACATAATGAATGTGAACTTGATTCCCTTTCCGCTTTATTAAATAAATATAAAGGAGCCCAATTTTTTTTTTTCGTTGATAAAATAATAAATTATCATTATACAGAAATCATTCCATTTACATGCTAGAGATAAAAAAAAGTTGCTAAGTGCTTAGAATATCTCCAGCATATGAAGAAAATTATACATGCATTTTTTGCAGTCGCTCAGAAGGTGGTTTAATGATAACATAGCGGATGCTTCTCCTGTTATCATGAGGCCTAAGAGGCCATTTCATTAAACCAGTAGAAGACGAGAAAAGCAACATGGTTCCAAAGTCAAAATCAATGTTGGCAGCTCATCAACTTTCATCTGCATCATGGCGCCCTTTTTATTAAAAATATTTTCTTTTCACATCAATCAAAGGTGAAACCAAATATCAACTCACCAGACTTGCCAACTCCGGCTCTGCCAAAGACAGCCAGCTTCACCTCCGGGCTCTTTGCCATGACGTCCGCGACGGCAAGTAAAGCCGAGCCAACTAATCAGTACAATCTGAGTTCAGTCAGCCATCGTATTCTTCACTGATGCAACGTCTGAGGAACCGAACAGAGAAATGGTTATCAAATGGCATCTTTTTTCAGGTAACATACATGAGAAGATGGCCTTGTTTGAACCTCAACTGCAGTCGCCAAAAGCCCCCCGTTTGAAAACAAATTTAAGTTGTATTATTTTGTTCTATGCATGTAAATGTTACATCACATTTTTAAAACTGGTTTTCTTTCAGTGTTGAACCCACATCTGTATTAGTGTACTCATGCCCTAGTGTAATTTTAAGCAATTAACTGTTTTGTTTCTTGGTATAATTATTTGGTAATTTTTACATTTTCTTGTAACCTGAAATGGAGTAAAATAAAATCAAATGTAAAAAATAAATAAATACAAGTTACAATACGTATGTAGAAGTAGGGGGGCATATATTTCCAAGTCTAAGAAAAAGTAAAACAATGTAATACATTTGTACAAAGAAAATAAAACACCTCTAATCAGTTGAAATCATTTCTTATACGTTTGAAATACTTGACAGTCCATACCAATCCATACCACAGTAGTGGCTGATTCAGCTTTTAACCACTTTCTTGTTATACATTTTTACTCAATGCCAACAATTTACAAAGCACTTTCTTGTCTCCGTTGTTCCAGTTTTCAATAGTCAAGTCACCCAAGTACATCAGTGTTCGAAATACTAGTCGGGAGTCTGCAATTTGTAGATTGATTTTCAAGTTTTCAGAAGAAAAATTAAACAACCTGCAATTATTCAGATAAGTCATAAGTCAGATCGGCTACGGTGAAAAAGCTGCGATCTACGGATGAGAACGAAGAAGTTTAATAAATATATTTGCTCTGACGACACGTCAGATGGTGAAACTGGTGAAGCAGCTGTTTAGTTAAGGGTTGTTGCTAACAACAGAGCTAACAGCAACTGCTACAGAGAAGATGTGAGTGGATGTATAGAGCGGGAAAATCGCTTCACAAAATTTAACACCTTTATTAGGCATCTAGAGAAGCATCACAACAAAAACAGAACGAAGCAGTTAACTTTCCTATTCTGTAGAGATAAGAGAAACTTTCAGTCGACGCATGAAAGTCAACAATAACAAACGTTCTTGTTAGTGTTAATGTTGACTTCATCATTGGAATCTGCCTCATACAATAAATAGAGTTTGTGTTTAATATTAGTTGAATAAAGGCTGACGTTCAATGTCAAAATGAAACAAAATCATTGATCACACAAAAATATATTTAACGTGTTTAGTTTAGTAATAACACAGTTTAACGCTTCACTAACTTACTTTTAAATCATGTCGTTAAAAACCGTGATTATAAACAAAAGTCCTCCAGACCTCTGTGCTCTAAGGTCCTTCTATGCATGCACACTTTTTGTGAATCAGATTCAGACTAGTTTATTGGATTTGTTTACATAATTTGTGTTGTTCTAATATATGATTATACTGAGTGTGCTTCTTTTATTTACATTTATTCTCAAAACCTTATTAGTATTAAAGCAGGAAAGACTAAGAATACTTTTATTTGACTTGGGTTTTTGACTTTGACTTGGCTTAAGTGTTATTATTATTTAGTTCTTGATCTTTTTGTGATCACTTAATAATCCTGACACTTGCAGGGTTATTCACTACAGTATATCCAACATTGTCACCCTTAGTATTTTGTTGTCAACTTGTCAACTTCACTGACTGTCTACATATTTTTAAACAAAGTTTACAATTTAACTTTTTTCTTTTTGTTCACAAAATGCTGATAAACATCAAACTATTTATTTGAATAAATACCAACTTTGTAATTCTATATGTTATTACTGTGGTGATAACTTTATTAGTATTCTGTGTAAAATGATGATGTGTGGGTGTGATGAGTAGTACATTTATAAATTGGTTGATGTATTTCTAGTTCTAATAACAAGGGAGAGTGGGATGAAAGACCAGTGGAGGTATCAGGGAATGATAACTTTGCTGCAGAGGAGGATCAGGAGTGAACAGTGAAATTAAAAAAAGAGTGAGAAGAAAAAGAAGTTAGTACTTTTATGGGTTACAAAACTATATATGTTGTAAATGTAAGCATAATTAGATGGAAAAGGTTGTAGTATGGAGACTTGTGTATTTGCAGGAATCATTTTCAGATTCAGAACACTTTTGACATTCTGCAATATTGCAGAACACTACTCTACATGTTTTGGCCTTTAAAGGTAAGATTTACACCGAAAGTGTTATTTAAGTGGGTGTTGATCAAAAAGATCAAAAAATATGGCAGTGGTTTGCTCTAATATACCAATAAAGTCTCACCTGTGCCAAGGTGCTCTTTTGGGGTGTAAAACTAAATCTCCCGACATTCTTTCAACTGAACTGTTTATATTTTTTTATATCTTATATCTTTATATTTTAAATCTTGAGAAAATCATACATCGTTAGAGACATAGATTTTTTAAATCTTTAGTTTATTTTCATCTGACTAAGATGCATGTGGACGCTGGCCTGGTCTCCTGGATCTCACACTATCTCACTGATCGTCTACAGTATGTCAGGCTGAAGGACATCACATCTGACACTGTGGTGTGCAGTACAGGAGCACCTCAGGGTACCTTACTGGCCCCTCTCCTCTTCACCATCTACACTTCAGACTTCTGCTACAACTCCAAGCTGAGTCTCGTCCAGAAGTATGCTGACGACACTGCCATTGTTGGATGCATCAGGGACAACAGCGAGTACCTCAGTGTGTGGCTGGACAGTAAACTGGACTGGTCCTGCAACACGGACCATGTGTATGAGAAAGTTCAGAGTAGACTGTACTTTCTGAGGAGACTCCGATAATTGAACATCTGCAAGAAGCTCCTCTGCATGTTCTACAAGCCTGTGGTGGCCAGTGTCCTGTTTTATGCTGTGGTGTGCTGGGGTGGGAATGTGTCCAAGAGGAGTGTCAACAGGTTGGACAGGTTGATCAGGAGGGCTGGCTCTGTGGTTGGAATGAAGCTGAACTCACTCCATCCAGTCCATCCTGGATGATGACAGTCATCCTCTCAACACTGTCATCAGTGGGCAGAGAAGCAGATGGATGGAGTCCGTCCGTCCAAATCTTCCGCTACTTATCGCTGCTGTCCCTTTGTGTTTCACGAAGTCCCCGAACTGACATGTATGTCACCAACAGGGTATGATTTTCTCAAGATTTTTTTTATCTCAAGATAAAAAAAACTCATCTATGTCACCTCATGGGCTCCGTAATAATCAACGTATTTATTATAATTACTTTTTTTTGGACTGTGGAGACTTTAGCCAGGAATTCAAATTACATTTTAAAGGTGCAGCACGGACAACAAAAACCCTTGATTGCCATGTTTTTAAAATGAACATACATCATTGTATAATAAGATATCCAACTGAGCAGGAAATTAATTCAAGATTGTCCCTTGTCAGTTTCTGATCCACGTCCACAGTTCGGATAACCATCGGACAGAACTAAAATTAAACCCTATTCGAAGGTATTTGGTCAAAGGCAAACATTTTTTTGTCTGAGTCAACCTCACTTACTTCATAATAGACTTCATGAAAACAAATACAGGAATTTAATTATCTGTTTTTTTCAAATACTTCCCAATTGGCTAAACCAATGATTAGAGTAGCATTTATTCTTCAAAAAATGCTTATCAATCAAGCAGTAACTCTTGTGTGAGTGATGTGACTAACAGACAGAAAAGAAATAATAGAATGTCTTAAAGTACGGTTGTTGTTACTAAAATGGTTATTATCAAGAAGTATGGAAAATGTCTTTATATCACATTATAAACTAAACTTTATAATATATTGTTTTTCTTATCCTCATACTTGTCCAAACAAAAGTACCTTTAGTTGCAGCACACATTCAAGAATCTAGAATCACTTCTTACATGACTGTACAGTCATACAGCCTCAATAATGACCTCTGCCAAAGAAGTTTTTTTTTTTTGTCTGGGTCAGATTGGAGCACAAATCTCTCATCACCGTCATTACAGGCTGACTGAACTTAATAGTTGAGCAATCTGTAGCCTGTCATGCCCAAAATCAACAATATTTATTCATAAGAGAAGGACTGTATTTATAGTTTTGTCTATTTTCTACGCAGTAACATTTACTAAAAATCCCTGAACAAATTCCAAGTGAGACATCATTTCCATGGCCTGGTGTCCCTGAGCTTCTTTGCCTGATGTGACCCAAGAGGCTGTTCTGACAAAGAAATCCAGTGTTTAATTAAGAACCGAGCTCAATTAGTGTATATGAGGTCACACTAACAAGGTCCTTTTTCTCATCTATGGTCACCAAAATAATAAGATCGTTGATACAGGTGGCTTCAGTGTTTGACCTTGAGGACGAAGGTCAAGTTGAAGGTCAGTTACATTGTAAATTGGATCACAGGTCCAAGTTTAAAGCTTAAAAGTTGTCATGGAAGACTGGTCTTTGTGGTCTGAACTGGGTACATGCTTGCCCAGGGAAAATGACATCAGGGTGTTGGTACTGTGGTCAAGTTAGATTACAAACTAGTAAACCCCGACTCTGGCAGGAGGCGCAACGCAGCTGCAGCTATAGAAAGACACTGGACCACAGGCCTGTCATCAGAGTACATGCAGTACTAACACGGAAGCTAAAACAACCCTCTGCAAATATATTTTTTTAAATCCCAGCCAAATCAAGACGATTTTAGGTTTTATGTTTTTTTACTCTGTAACACCGTGGTGAGGTCACTTGCCCCTCCCTCACCTGTCTCCTCCCTGATTCCCTATTTCTTCCACCTGTTCCCCTTTACCTTCATGTGTTTAGATAGTCTTTGTCTCCCTTGTCATGTGACAGTGTTTCATCTTGTTCGTTCACCCCTGCCTTGTCACAGTCACAGCTTTGTTCGACCACATAAGACTGTTTTTTTCCTACCAAGAGTGATTTTTGTTTTTTTGGAATTGTTTAGTTTAGAAACCATAGCTTATGTTTTTTCTTCAGCTATGTGTTTTCCTCCCCTGGAGTGTGTTCTCTTTCTGCGCCCGAGTCCTTTTTCCAGTCCAAGCCTGACACTCGACATACGATGAACTTCAAATGATGTAAACTTCCCATCAGAACCCTTTCCGATTTATGTTTCAAACCAGTAACTGTGTTTTATAGTTCTTTATTAAGATTTCCTATCCAACAGTAAGAATAGGTTTTAGCACCTGGGTATTTGACTGTGAATGTCAAACATACCTTAGTTTAAGGTTAAATGTGTAGAGAGATTATGACTGAAACAATGTCAACCGACATCTCATCGATTTAACCACTAACACTGAGTTTCCCTTTAAAATACAGATACAGAAGAAAACTTGTGGCTCACTTTGTAACTACTAAAGTGATACCAAGTCTATAGCAGGTCACTTCCTGTCTTGGAAGAAAGCACTCATCATAAATATCCAGCTAAGCGATTCGTATTTTGACTCAAGTGTGTGTGTGTGTGTATATATATATATATATATATATATATGGAAATTGGAGGCATATAGCTTACACAATGCAATCAACACAGCAGCCAGTAACCAAGTGTGGACTTTAAGAAGCGTGACATCGACAGAAAGGGGCCTTGACTTTCTTTTCCAGATAACTTCTCTGGCTAAATACTAAGGTGTTCCAAGGTTAACTGAAGAATCTCTTCAACGTGTCTGCCCTGGGGGATCCCTCCAACCCTTGGGGTAGATTTGCGTTCATTCTTCATTCACTCACACCTGGATGATGGGGCATCTTGCCTCCACTCCTTTATCTTTGGGACACTATCCTGCAACCTCACCTGTGGCCCCCAGCCATGGTTCAAGTTAAGAGAAAAATAGACCACCTCATACGGAGGCCGTACATTAGGTTGTGACACCAGCTTGTTTTTCTTTTCAAAGAAACATTAACATCTCGATCGAAACAAATCCAAATAAAATTTATAACAGAACTAGAATGCAGCTACAGTGATGCGAGTTATGTGAATAAGGAATGTGTGTGTGTGTGTGTGTGTGTGTGTGTGTGTGTGTGTGTGTGTGTGTGTGTGTGTGTGTGTGTGTGGAGACAGTGAGACCCCGATTTCCTCTGACGAACTATCATGTAACAGAAGGTCCAGCTCCATGGCTTCCATATATGTCCACTCAAACAATCGCAACATTAGCCAAAGTTGAGTGAGGACAAAGGATCTTGAAACCCCTGAAGACAACATGACAGCCAGTACAGTCGAGCCTCCAGAGGAGCGAACAAGGACGAGAACGCGAACGGGTAAACTCACCGATAGCAGCCGAGAATAAAGATGAATTGCCACGTTAACGGGAAGTTTGGTGGGGGATGTCGGCCCAGATGTTATCGGTGGATTCAGAGGACAGATATGGGGAGAAGAGAAAGTCATCTAGGTGTGGAGTGAATGAAGTCCTTCTGTGGAGTGTCACTGCTGATATGAAGAGACGCAGCTGGAGTCCCTGCGTGTTGCTGCAGAGTTAGAAACATGGAAAAGATTGGCCTCTAGTGGCAGGAATAAGACGTACAGGCTGAACGTTCTATACTTTTTTTTTTTTTTTCCAAATCATCCATGCAGTAAAACGGAACAAATATAATCAAAATAAAGATTAAATGTATTAATAATATAGCTTAAGAAACGAATTGCAACAAATATAAACCAGTAAGAGGGGACAAAAGGCTAATTTACAGTTTAATTTAATGACACCATGTAATTACATTTTATTTTATTTTTTTGTCCATACTGTACAAATACAACAACGTTAAGTAACTTAATATTAACTTAGAACTTGAAACTTGATTTTCTGGAACTCCTGTGTTGTTCTCAGTATTATCTTGATCTTTAAAGTATGTACTTTTTTGAGTATTGTTTTGATTGTTTAAGCGCTTTGTGACCCTGGTCTGGAAAAGCGCTATATAAATAAAAATGACTTACTTACTTATATTTTTAATTAGTTTATGTGTTAAAAACATTAAAATGACATCAAGGAGACGAAATAAAAACAAATAAAATCACAAGATCTGTCTTGATACATCTTACAATAAATTGGCATGTTTATAACAATGACAATAGCTTCTGGTAATAGTTTTCTCTGCATTCATCTATTAAAAAACAAACAGGTTTTTAACTTAATGTATTTCAAAATCATGTGATTATGTAACATGGTATAATATTTTGTTGTTGCTTCAAAAATGTTCGACCAGGAGAGTCTTGGACACAAGTTTAGGATTTAAAATATATCTATTTTAATGTTGTGAGGTAGCTAAATAGCTTTGGCAGTTAAACCCCATCATCAGTTGGATGAATGATAGGGGGCTAAGGATCTGAATATTTTATATTCCTCTCGCTGGTGGGGCCTTAGACTTCAGTTAACTCATCATTGAGTACACTTTCTTCCCCTCCACCATCTCACTCATGAACAGTTAATGCCATTTATACTCATTCATTGCACTCTTGTAGTTTTGCACTGTTTATCAGTATTATTATTTCTCTTGTATATTTTGTACATATCGTTTATCCCTATTCTAATTTGTGTTACCAATTCTGGAGTCGTCCACAACCACAACAAATTACAAGTATGTATATCAAAATGTACTGGTGAATAAAGCTGCTCTTGATGGGGAGAAAGAGTCCCGACAGTGTCGTGAGAAGAAAACACAGAAGTTTTCCTGATTTAACTTTCGCTAAGCTTCATTTGGGAGTTAAAAAGAAAATACATCTCATACACAGACGCAAATAAAATTCAGCATTTTGTTTGAATAAACTTTATTCAAGTCAAAACCCTTTAAGACAGTTTGAGGCAGATCTTCAGGAGCAGTACATTTTTAAACAGATAATAAAGAACATTTGCCTTGTTAGCCCTTTTAGCTGAGCAATACTTTTTTCCTAAAAGTAATGTCACACATGCTTCTTCAAATCATAAAATGGTGTGTGACATTTCCTTTAGAAAATATATAAAATCATACATTTATGTCCCGTTTGTGAGATCAAAAATAATATCTAAGAATTTTTTTAGGAATAACATATGTTCCTTTGAATTATTCACAGTTTTGTCTACTGGCAGGTAATTTATCAGTGTAGAATTTTGATTTTAAAATAATACAGATGTATATAAAAGGAGTGAGAGACACCTGTGAAAGTTAATGCTGGTGCATTAATGAATAGTCAGGGTTTCAGATTTATAATAAAACCTCCCCAAAAATATTCTTTTGTAATGCTTTGATGAATTACCTGCTTGAAGTAAGTACAAGCAAGTGTTTTCTAGAATTTCTCTAGACAGTAATTCACAACAGTCTTACTGAGCTATAGATATGAAAACTTGGGATAACAGGATTAAAAACTAGCAATGCTAAGCATTGTTACAGTATTCCCAACATTGCTCATATAGCATATTCTCAGCCGAGAGTCAAGAGAATAATAGAAAAAATAAGCTATTGAAACTAAACCTTTATATTTTCTTGCTTTTAGCTCAAACTGGCTTTTCAACAATAATGGTAACGAGTATTTTTGTAAAACTAACATGCTACCATAATGTAGCCAATGAAAGAGCTTTTCTTCCCTTTTCAAATTCAAGATTAGTTAACAAAGGCTGTGACAATCATACGAGAACATGTTTGCCAGGTTAGCCCTGTTAGACTGTGAGCTTTAGATTTAAAGATTTGCCATTTTATCAGAACAACCCGATTACCATCAAACTCTGTGTTCCTTGACATCCTTGCCAAAATGCATAAAAACACTGCCAACATAGCTGAAGTGATGCAAAACAAACAAAAAGGCTCACAAGCGTTCTTATTGGTGTTGAATCAAAGAATGACAGTGATTAGTATCAACTGTTGATAACTGATATAACTGCTAATACGTACACAAGTACTCCATTATATTAGTGCTAAACTAGCCGATGTAAAAACTACTTTAGTCCTTAAATCAATAAATTAAAAATGTATGTTTCAAGTGATTGGAGTTGCGTAGTTAGATGAGACGCTGCTGCCGCTTCTATTCCAGAAAGAAAAGTAGCAAAACTATATTGACATAACTTCCTGCTGTGTGTGAGGTGTTGGGACGAACAAGAGAAAAAAAAGAAGCAGCGATTATTTGGCCTCGATCCAGGCCATGAAAAAGCAGTCCGACTCTTTTAACAAAGAAAGCCCGAGCAGAGAAAAATGTAAACTCACAAACTCCCCTCTCTCTCGGATATCCACAGTTGAATGAAAAAGCATCTCATCAGACTGATTCTCCTTGCTAATCAAAGTCTTGAGAGTTTCAGTCCATTAGTACTCCACAGTCACAGATTTTGTCTTGAGGTATTCTGACAGCGCGTCCTCTCCTGTCGGATCAAAAAGACAAGCGTCAGTTGTTGCTGAATCTAAACCAGCAATCTAACTGTCATGCACCAAAGGCCAAACCTCTAACAGCATCCCATTACCAGTGAATACCCTCAAAAACAGGAGAAACAGGAAGCTAACAAACCCCTGGTCATCAGAAGAGTGACATCATAAGCAGCATCTCGTCTGACAGTGTGTGAATGAAACTCACAGGAACTAAGAGACGACCGGAGTCAGTAAATGAACAGAAAAGTAGCTGACTCGAAGTTGACTGGTCCATCGAAATTGAACTGCTTGCAAATTGCAAATTGTTTTTCCATTTTTTTTTTTTTTTTGCGTTTGAGACCTGATTCTAAGAAACGAAATTCAATGTAATATCTTATGACGAAATTCCACCAACATAGTAGTTCAGGGGTGCTCACACTTTTTCGGTTTGCGAGCTACATTTATAATGATCAAGTCCACAAGATCTACCTTCATCAAATTTGCTCAACATAAGTAATTACATACTTTACTCAGATTATTTGCACTGAATAAAGTGAGTGGACTGATAATCAGTCATGATGGAAGGATGTGTGGATTTAATCATCTTCATAGAAATGCTGACTTACATAAATAACTAGAGTTAGTCAGTAAGGAGGATATTTCCTCATAAGAAGATACTTTTCCTCTGAGAGTAACTTCCAAAGATGTCCATGAGACCTGGTCTTGGCTCAGTGTCAGCCTGTAGTGTTAAATCTCATCCTCCACTGAAGTTCAGGACTCGTATGTTCTAAGAATTGCATTGATTTCCTACTGAAAATGGTCATTCATTCGAACCCAAATGGTGCACCATTTAATTGTGTAAGAATCTGTGCCTGACAGGAATTTGAGTCTTTTTCCTTTGTTCATCAAAATCAACAAAGAATTCAGACGGGTTCATCCCTTTCCATGCCCCCATTTCAATATGTCCATCATGTTTGAATGAAACCCAAGACTTAAATTCCTCTTTTCTGTGATCATGAAAAAACAAAAACAAACAAATTCAAACTAACAGTTTATATTTGTTAATTTTAAACATGTCTGACATGAGTCACACTATGGTAAATGAGTTCAGATGTGCTCCAGTGTAAATGTTTATATTTTACACACACGGTTATTAACAAGAATACTGCATTATTTACAGAGGCGACGAGTGGATTATTCAAATTTTAAAACATCTTCAGATGAAGTTTAACGAGAAGAAAACTGTTCATCAGTAACTTCACATCATCATCGCTTTGTCTGATCGTCTCTGAGCGTCATTAGAATTTGTGGCTCACCTGTACCTGTTTAACGTGTTTGGGTTTGAACGCATTCTTATTATACTCGTGAGATAAAGGTAATTTACTAATAGTCATCATGTGATGTTGTATTTATACAAGTGTGTTATAAGGACGTATCCTCGATCACGTGATCACATGAGGAAAACTGGCATTTCATGCGCGTTCATTGGAACCTGCGTGACGTACCGTTTCTGTGACTCTCTAGAGAAGAACCTGAAGCGATCAAACGCGCATTATTTTGTTCAATATATTATTTAAAAAAAACAAGCTTATAATTGTATATCGTTTTTCTGAATTGCGTAAAATGACTGTCGCACGTTTTGCTCTTTTTATTCTCGATTCATATGAACTTTGCCGTGCTTTCACTGGAAGAGGCGGGAGCTCAGATTGGCTGCTGTGCATGTCAATCAAATTGTCAACCAATCGGCGCAATAATCATTTGATTGACATGCACAGCAGCCAATCTGAGCTCTCTTTACTTTTTTCTTTTATAATATTTTATTAAATCACGCGATCTACTCGCAATAGCTTCGCGATCGACCGGTCGTATTGCCCACCCCTGACGTAGTTAATCAATATTTGCTGTCTGGGAAGTTTTGAAGGTGAGGTATGCAATATGTGTCCACAGATGTTTTTATTGGATGTTTAAATAAAGTTTTAGGATGTAGGGCCAAACATACTCACTCTAACCACACACCTATGAACAGTTGTTTAGAATAATTCTGCATGTATTTGGATTTTGGAAGTAAACCAGGTACATATAAACATGGAATCGAATCGGCAACCTTCTTGCAGTGAGGTAATACACCAAAACATCACTGTGCAGCTCTTAATCAGTATTTATTTTTCTGTTTTGAAAATAAAGGGCTGACAGCAAGTCGCCCACTTTACTCACCGAGGTCTTTACCAAAGCCAGACTGTTTGAATCCTCCAAATGGTGATGCCACGTCGGTCTTGTTGTAGGTGTTGACGAATACTGTTCCTGCCTCCAGCCGCTCACTCACATACATGGCCTTGTTGATGTCAAGAGTGAAGACTCCGGATGCCAGACCGTACTCAGTATCGTTGGCTCTCCGTAACACACCTTCTACATCGCTGTGGTTGGACGATACTACTTAGACAACAGCTTCTAACAGGTGCACCATCTTCTGTCACCAAGACTCACCCTTCTTTGAATTTGGAAACGATCATGACGGGCCCGAACGACTCTTCCTTGGCGACGAACATATGGTCCTCCACGCCGGTGAAGACGGTGGGCTCCATGAAGAACCCTTAAGAAACTAAACTTGTAAACTGAAGGGCACAAGACGGAACTCTCACGGAGTGATCCGATACCTGGCCGGTCCACTTGTCGGCCTCCACACACCAGCGTGGCTCCCTCCTTCACGCCCACCTCACAGTACTCCAGCAACTTGTCCAGATGGGCCTTGTGGTTCTGAGGGCCGTGGTCTGTTGAGCGATCTAAGGGGTCGCCGATTTTCATCTTCTTGATCTCATTCACCTTTGAGAGGACCGAAAACAAAACCAGTGACTGGTCGGAGTTGCCTCAACCAATAAGAGCCATAAATGACATGAGGAACTCACCACCATACTGATGTACTGGTCATGAATAGATTCCTCCACAAACAGACGACCGGCAGCAATGCAGTTCTCTCCCTTGTTGAAGAAGACCGAGCTCATGCCCTGAGACACACATTCATACAACCATCAATCAACACTTTGTTGTCACCATTTTGTGGTTTTGGAAATTATACAATTGTATTGTTTTTGTAGAAAATAAAAACATGTATATTATATATTATCTATCAATATAGATTGCAAAATAGTAGCTGTGTTAAAATTAAAATAAAGCTCCCGCCAACCTCACCATGCGAACGGCCTTGTCCATATCGCAGTCGCTGAAGATGATGAGCGGCGACTTCCCGCCCAGCTCCAGGGAAACTTTCTTCAGGTTACTGAGAGCACAACTGCAGGAAACACACACACCACAGGTTTGTGCTGCATTACACACCAGTACTGCTTCCAACCATCTACCTCTTCATGATCTGCTTTCCGATGGGAGTCGAACCAGTGAATCCAAGTTTGCGGATGTCAGGGTGGTCGGACAGGCGCTGCCCCACCATACCACCTGGTGGTAAGAGAGTGGCATTGCATTGATGATAACTACAAACATTTGTACTGATAGAAGACGTGTTGAAGTTTCACACCTGAGCCAGGAAGGATATTGATGACTCCTTTAGGAATACCGGCTTTCACAGCCAGCTCAGCAAATTTCAAAGCAGTCAGTGGAGTGACCTGCAGAGATTTTGAACAAATAGATAATACAGAAGTGAAAACAAGGAATTCTTGAATGACAGCAACACTCTTAAGAGGGGAAAGAAATAGATACATAAAAGAAAGATATATAAAATTAATGCATTCGTTTTTATTTTATAAAAAATATAACTATTTCAATTAGACTAATAGAACAGGATATACACAGAGAACAATACAAATTAATATCTTATAAACTTAAACAGAAAAGAGTCTTCTTCAGCATTCAGTTGGTACTGTATTACAGGCATTTTTGATAGCAATAATGTTAATATATTTTACATTTTAATTTAAAATCAAATATAAAATGACAATCCAAAAATCTAATTTAACAATAAAAATAACTTAAATTAAATGTTTGTTGTGAAAAGTCAAAACAAAAAGATTGTGGATAATTGTGGACCAATCACTGCACTTCTTTTTGTATCTTGGCCAATAAGGAGGTGTTTCATTGCTGGCTGAAGAGGGTCTGCTTATACATTTTAGAGAGCTAGACTAAATTTGAGTAGTAGCCGACTGATTGGGAAAAGTATTTGATACCTGCGCAGGTTTTAGAACCAGAGTGTTACCGGCAGCCAAACAGGCGGCACTCTTCCACGCCAACATCATAAGTGGGTAGTTCCAGGGGATGATAATGGCACAAACACTGTCAGGAAAAAAGCCATTAGAGGGTATGGTACAATAATCAGTCATTATTATGAATCAAAAGGGAGCTAAAGGTTTTTCTAGTCACCCGAGTGGCTCTTTCTTTGTGAAGGTCAGATTGCGGTTCGGTCTAGCCTGGTTGATTGGGATCGTCTTGCCCTGTAGAAAACGTTCATCCATTGAACATTTCACCAATTTAAGAAAACATGTTTACTCTTACTACCATACCTGGATTTTATCACACCAGCCAGCAAAATATCGGAAAGTCTGGATGGACATTCCCACATGTGTCTTTAGAGCAAGAGTGTAAACAGCACCAGAGTCGATGGACTCGATGGTGGCGAGCTCCTCTTGGTGTTCTTCCATCAGGTCTGCAAGTCTTGAGAAAGCAGTCAGAATCTTTCTTAACAAAATCAATCAACCAGAAGAGCTCACTTGTAGAGCAGATTTCCTCGGTCTCTGGGGTTCATCCGGCCCCAGGGCCCATTTTCAAAAGCTTCCTTGGCTGCAGCGACGGCTCGGTCCACATCTCCAACAGAGGCATACGACACCTGACAGATCACCTGAAGAGACCTTGATGAATCAAAGACTCTGTTTTCGAAGATAGATTCTTTCTGCAGGTGGTCTTCTTACCGAGCCATCTGTGGGGTTGATGGTGCCATAGGTTTTTTCATTTTCTGCGTCTTCAAACTTGCCATTGATGAAACACTTATGTGGCATTTTGACGGTCATGTTGTTAATTTCTTTGGTTGCCTTGGAAGCAAAATACCAAAATATGGAAGTGTTAGATTGATTGATTGATTCCTGACCTTTAGAAGCATAACCTGAACTCACATAGTCCACCTCCAGCTCCTCCTCCTGGTCTTCTCCCCTCAGCTTGCGCACAAACATCTGAATGAAATCCTGGAAGGTGGTTGCCATGTAGACATCCTCCGTCTGCAGCTGGACACCGGCACACTTCTGCTTCACCTCCTCCACCAGTCTACACAAATCAAAAGTGAAAGGTCAACAGTAGAAACTGACATGTTGTCCTGGTGACTGAACACTTCTGTCTTCACCTGACAACATCCATGGAGGCAGCGCCTGACTTGAAGAAGTCAGTGGAGTCCTCGATAGCTGCCACGTTACTCAGGATCCCCTTCCAGATGCTCTGCGGTACAAATTTGACATATTGTTAGTAATGTGATGAAGACAAAGTTTAATTCATCATATGATATAACATTGAAATTCCAGCTAACCCGGATCTCGTCTGCCATCTTCCTCTCCTCATCACTCAGTTCAACATTGGAACTTTCTCCTGATGAGAAGTACTTGGAGGCGGGGATCATCTTTCCGTCTTCGAACTGCAGATTCTTCACCAGTAGCTGACAACACACGCACACACACATGATGAGCAACGTAGAAGATACTGGACTTTATAGTAAGACTCACCGCTTTGCCATCAGTTCCGTACAACACCAGTCCACTCTTGGTGACCAGAGCCGGCTCGGAGGCACCTTCTACTTCAAGTGGCTGACCGGCTGGTACCGAGCTGCCCAACATGGATGAGCCATACAGAGTGACTGGCTGAAAAAAATAAATCATATAAAATAAAAAAAAGAAAAACCATTAATTTGGTTGGATAATTAAATGTGTGACAAAAATCAATATTTATGAAGAAATTTAAATAAATAGTTTTAATCCGTCCACAAAAGATGCAAATTTAGCAAGTAAAAACTATTAAATCGAATTAAATTGTATGTATTCATTTCACTTTTATAAAGCATATTCTACTGATATCTTTACTACTGTACTATGTGTACAATAATATTTCATACATTTGTGTTTTTTTTATTCAAGACTATTTTTACCAAAGGGTCTAAGTTCCTTAACAACAACAGAATCTCTCTCATAATCAGTTCACCCCTTTGAGAATAAGTAACGTGACCGGTTCAGTGGATCAATGTCCGGTTGAACCCGGAAAGATCCAGTTCTTAACCAAATCCATTTATTTGCATTCTAGAAAACACACCTGACCGCTGAAGACAGCCCAGGCCCCAGGGACTTTGTCATGGCCACGGATCCAGTTGTGGATGGAGTGCGCCGGCTGGGCCAGGTCGATCTGCAGGTCACACAGACAGATAAGCATAGGCACAGACGTTTCTGGGAAAAAAGGCCGATTGGCTGGACAGCACATGGACAAGTCACACTGGCTCTAGGATTAGAACAGACCTGATATGAGGCTGGAAAGTCTGACACAAGGTCACAAATTAACAGAAGCCGTTAAAAAAACAGACGCTGTGAACCCAGAAGACCTGTCTGACAATCCTTAACCTGTAAAAAAAATACTATACAATTCACTTTACCTAGAAAACATTTTTCAGCGGAACTGTCCTCCTTACTTAAGGGGGCGATTTCAATGAAAAACATCTGCCCAGTCTCATCTAATGTATTAAAAAACACATCTATGGCTAACTATGTTTGTATGTTCTGGACTTGCCCATCCTTTAAGAAATATTGGTTTGACTTGTTGATACCCTGTATCTAGCTTTTGATTTTCCTCCGAACTGTCCCACCGCATTATTTGGTGTAGTCATGATACATGGACTCAGTCAATAAAAATATCACAGTAGAAGTTCCCACTCTGTTGGCCAAAAGACTTATTTTTCTCATAAGGAAATCCTAGAAGCCACTTACACATGCTGGATCAAGGACATCATTTACTTTCTCAATCTGTAAAATATGAGATTGACTCTTGCTGGTTACCCTTTATCAATATTACAACCCCATTATTTATCAATATGAACTTGGCCAGTGATTGAAGATGTTTATTGTATTTATTTTTTCTTACCCAAGTTGTATCTCATCTATTTTTTTCAGTTTCAAGTTACCAACCTTTGCATTGGCCTTCTTCTGGATGCCTTCATAACTTGCTCCATCCTCTGACTGGGGAACTCGTGGAGCTGCTCCGTCAGCAATGAGCTGGACTGACTCCACCTGCACCAGAACCACTTTTTAGCTCAGGATGAGATTAACTACGAATGATTTTCCCAAAGACAGAGTGGTACCATGCCCTTGATGCCCTCTGGGAAGAGGAAGCGATTGTAGAGTGAGTCCACCGTGTCGTTGGGCTCAACCACACACTCTTTCTGGAGGAGGATGGGTCCTGTGTCCAGACCATCATCAGCCCAAAACACTGTGAACCCGGCTTTCTTATCCCCGTTTATCAGAGTCCTGGTGAGACAAAAAAAATGGTATAAACCCTCTGACTTTTGGCCTGATCAGTGGATCACAACAGCAAATGAAAAAAATAAAAAACCTGGAAGAGTCTTGACGCTTAAGTGAATTCTGATCACAATATCAGACCTGCATACATTCATACCAAAAACATCCCGGGCTCTCTCACCAGCTGATAGCAGAGGCTCCTCTGTGCAGCGGAAGTATGGATGGGTGGTAGATGATGGAGCCGTGTTTGGGGTGGTCGATGATGTTCATGGGGATGAACTGGGAGCAGAAAGGCATGACGTTCAGCTCGGCGCCCACCGACTTGTAGGCCTCCACCACATCTGCGATGGGCTTTCCCTTAACCCGCCACCGGGGGAACTTGAACACCGGAGTTCCGTCTTTCTCTGCCACCACCGCTGTGAAACAAAACTGTAAGCCATCTGGGAACAACTATACTGATGGCAAGCTAGGTGATGTGGGCTGAGGAACCAGCCTGGAAAAAGAGCTAAGGATGTTTCTGGAAATAGTCAACCCTCTTTACTCCAGCCAGTTCCAAAGCAACCATTTGAAGTTGCTCGCAAATTTGTCTAAATTCACAATAGACCAGATCCTTCTACTCACAGACCCCTTCAAAGTTGACATTAACAACAATAGAACTAACTTGACAGCTCGTCACCCGCTCATGTCCAGGCTGGTATTGGCCAACTTGCCAGAGCTGCCTCTCCAGGATTACTGGGCCTCAGCCGCCACACAATGGAGACACATGCCCACATATACCACAAGATCAAGGCTCGTCTTTATCCTGGGTCACTGTCAAGGCAACGTGCATCCTACTAAAAACAGGTTTGTAAGACGTAAACAGATTTTGCAGTTGGTAGTAAAAGTTCCTCTGGCGGGAACCTAGTATCACTTGGACTTAAGACTCTAGCAGGGGTCATGTAAACATGGCTCCACTGACCTTCCCTCTACTGCCGACAACAGTGGGCTGATGCAACATGCCGGTTTATGGGGACATCATCATTACTTGACATGATTTATTACCACAGCGACTCAGAAGTCAACAAAGGAATATAAATTTAATCCAACTACACTGCTACCCTTTGTTCACAGCTACAGGCAAGTGATTTGTCTCTTCTCTCTACGCGTGTGTGGGTTTCTCTGGGCACTGAAGTTTACTCACACAGTCCAAAAAATACAGAGGTTAAATAGTTTTCTGAAGTGGTAAAAGCAAATTAATATCTTGACACATTTAGTGACTATCTTTGTTTCCATCACTCATTTCTTCTTTTAGCTCTGTTTTTTGTCTTTTTGATCTCAATCTCTAGAGACTCATTTTTAAAGGGTATTTTGGAACCCTTTGGCAGCAGATAAATGTTTTTAATGTAGATGACATGTACCTTCATATATATTCAGTAAACATTAAAGTAAGTAAGTAAGTAATATGTATAGAATATAGAATATAGAATATAGAAAGGCTTTATTCATCCCCAGAGGGGAAACACACTTTCACAACAGCGCGTTTCTAGCCCAGGGTCACAAAGCGCGTGAACAATCAAAAGCAATACACATTTAAAAACTCTGAAAAAGGCCAAGACATAAGACAAAGGAGTTCCAGAAGACTAGAAAAAACTGCAGATTATCGAGTCACTTTATCAGAATCAGAATCTTTTATTGCCATTGTTGTTATGTATTAAAAAGCCAGTCAAAGTTGAATGGATTTAAAAAGACAGTGCGTTTCCAAATAGGTTGTTTCATAATCATAGATTGTGATAGGATATTTCTAAGATCTGTTTCAAGTTCTACTATCAAGTGAGATTACAATCAAAAGAGGTAAAGCACAGTTGTGAAGTTACAAAGCACATTTTAGCAGAAGCAGTTTTCCTGGAAAGATGTCAACAGAATTCCTGAACCATTCATCTTCTGGCAGACATTGTGAGAGCTTTCGAGGCAACAGAAAAGGCAAACACGCATTCTTCCACGTGTCATATGCGAAACACTCCTTCTTTCACACAAATATTATGTAACCCTGTGGTTTGAGCTTGTTTGAATAGATTTTTTCCTCTAGAATCCCTCAGAATTAACTTTCTTTAAAACCTGCTACACTTTACTTAAACTCTGTGAACCCAAATGATAACACAACTGGTACAGATAATCTTTTAACTGATTTGAGTCAAGTTGATCTTCCCTAACTGAATAACAAACTGAGTTTTATTTATGTTTTAAATTTAAACAATCAAACCAATAACAATATATAATTATAAACTCACACTTTTTCTATGCAATGCAACAGATAAAATAGAGAAAATTATTAAGATGTGGAACATAGGCTGGCAGAATTATTCTTTGTTTGAGGAAGCTCCCGAGTCTGAGTGGAGTATGTTTGTTCTCCACATACTTGTTCTGGTTTCTCTTGAGCATTTCAAAATGCTGCAAATTGAATTGTTCAGTCTTGATCTTTTCTAATTTCACTTCATTAGCGTATCTTCATGACATTAAAAAAATGCCTTCAGTACCACACTTAGTTTGAATGTGTTAGTTCTTTAATGATAAAGTTGACCAATGTAAAATACATACTTGTATCATACACATCTTTATCCAAAAACTATTTTAAGGTTATCTTTTAACATTATTGTTAAACCAAATAAATAATTTAATTCTCCAATTAGGGAAAAAAAAGTGCAACTCACCAAGGGGGTCAGCTTTTCCATCTTTGTCCGGAACTGTGAACACGCCGACTACCTTGTGACCTTGCTTTCTCAGGTTGCTGTAGACTTCTTGTCCAAACAAGCTCTGGCCGATGATCGCAAGCTTAAGCTTGTTCTGGTAATAATGCTGTGAAACAGACAACAAAATAGAATCAGAAACAAAGCACAGTTTCAATAAAAGAACACAAAAGAAGATCAAAAACACAAAAGAGATTCAAGATTAAGATTAAATGAAATATAGTGACTTTATGAAAGGAAAAAAAACAAACCTTGATGAAGTTTCACCAAACACCTGCCCATGTTGACAATTAAAAAGAAAAAATAATATGCCACCATTCTGGCTCTGTCAAAGTTTCTACCCCTGAAGGGGGAGTCATCTACAGTAGCATACACACGTTCGTAAATAAATTCTTTATAAAATAAATACACAACATAACAACTTGAAAAAACAAAAGAATAATAGGATACAGATACAGATGGACTATGGTCGATTGGTTGGTTTAAGAGGTAACCAGTTGAGGTCTGAAATTAAAAAATAAAAAATATGTGAAAGTCCTCTTTCCTTACAATGGCGTTAACCATTTATTAATCAAAATTATTGACCTCCGCTTCTTTTCTGCCCGCGGCCCACTTGCAAGTTGAGTCCGCCCCTGCAGGCTTATTGGACCCCCGTTAGTTCTAAACGACTAAAGCAGACATGTGTGAGGCTGGAGGGTCTCAGGTTTCCGTTGGAGTGGACCTGTCAAAACCACGAGGCTGTCTCGCTGAAACGTGATTCACAGCACTTCAGATCCACCAGCTGGCTGATGCAACGGCAGCAGGTTCTGTCCACTGCTGCTCGCTGAGACCGCTCCATAAATGTGGGTTCAGGACCGTCCACCGTTCACTCATCAATAGTACCACATTCGACCAGAACCTTCCCCTCTCGGTTACTCACGGACGAGGTGGAGAACCTCCGGAAGACCTGGCCGGCTGTCCACAACATGGTGCTGCTGTCCGACGAGCTTGAGATGGAGAGACAGTGGAGCGGCTGACGACTGCGCGGATTTCCACCTGCTTCTCTGACACCAACAGTCCCTGAACTCACCACCGCCACCGCCACGATAGCAGCGGCTCAGCCAGCGTGCTGACGTCACCTTAAAGCGCCAGCCATCGTAGCCGGAGCGCAGCATGGTCTACGCCCACATAATTGCGTAATAACGGTATTCGTTTTAAAGTTGTTTGCAGGTCTATTTTAATAATCACATTAAAGCGACGGCCAACCTGGCAGTTATATCTACATGCCAATCTCATGTTATGTATTTAAATATTTAATTTTAATGAAGATTAGATAAGAAACTTACATTTTTAGATCCCATTGTGTAATTACAAAAGGCACCAGACACAATCTTTTTTACTTATTGATTTAATTGGGGTAATTTGTATTTCGATATATAAATGCATTTAATGTTTATGTATACTCTTGTCTTCCACTATTTTCCCTTTTAAAATACATCTTTCAATCATTTTCTTACACCCAACTCTCTGCCCGGTGTTATTATTATCAGGTCATGACCATTATTGTTCTGCTTTGGTTACGGTTCTATTTATTTAAATATATTTTTTAGATGAAAATGTCTTTGTTCACCGTTTGCTCGCACCTTCATCACGCTGGTGCAAGTTCTCACAAACATAAATTTCACCTTAGTTTTCTGCTTTCCCTCCAAAACTGCTCATATTTCCCTATTTGGGTAAAGCATGTTTTCAGAAAAAAATGAGATTTCTCTGAGAAAAGGGATTTCTGTTGCTGCACATAAATGTTGAGCTCTTAATTCTTCACTGTTATTAAATTAGCCTTCTTTCTGCTAGGAAAGGATGTTTTACACTCACTGTTGCTCTCGGTCTCAATAATAAAAGAAAGGACCCAAAACCGATTTTAAAGCCAGTGCAGATACTTGATGATTTTTCTATTTAGTCTCACAGCAGAGTATGACATGCTTTTCTTTGGTTGACAACTCATATAGTGATTAAAAACAGACAAAACATGTTTCCTTCATTTGTTTTAGTTGTATTTTAGGTTACAAGTGACTCATAATTGTGATTTATTCTCTTGTGTTATCACTATGAGGTCTCTGCTTATTTATTATTATTATTATTAATTATACATTCCTAAGATGTCCAAAACAACAGAAAATCCCATGTATTTACAGTATACATATATGTGCTGGCGAACAAAGCTGCTCTTGAATCTTAGAGGTTGTTTAGAGAAATAATCTCTAAAAATAGCTGTTTAGTTTCTATGAAATAGTCTATTTTTTTGTCTTGCCCTATAAAAAAAATATAATTTAATGTTTACAAATAGGGGGTGCACACATTTTTGAAGCTACTGCATTACTCTCATAATGCTGCTTTTACCTTTAGCTGTCAGGATTCTACCTATCCAAAGTTTACTCCAGTTGCTTGAGCTTAAAAGAAGGAGTTATAATTAAATGATAACAGACAAGGTTAGGGTTATTGACTAGGTGTGTTTTATTGGTTCTCCCTTTTCTCCACATCAGTGCTTCTGTACAAGTTACAGGAAGCGAATTCCTGCTCCGAACTGGATGCCGTCGCAAATCCTGTTAAAACATAGAAATGTAGAAATCTTTACAGAGAAGCTTACACAACACTACTTTAATTTTTAGTGACGGGAAAATTACAAATGAATGGCAAGGGTTCCAATATTATCATCTTTCTTCCAGAATTTTTCCTTATAAGTATTTTCATCAAATATTGAATGCTTTCCTTTTTTCCTTAATAAAATGTCAGAGAATCTCTATTTTCCCCATTTTCTTGCCTTCTTTTAAACCCAGAATAACAATAACTATATAATAGGCAGCTTCTACTTTGGCCTCTTTTTTTTAACTCCTAGATTTGATTTTTTGTCGGTCAAGTTATGTTTAGAGAGTCTTGTGAGTATCTAAAAGTTTTACCTGTCTGATTAAAAGGTTTTATTTATTACTTGGATTATTTAATCACATTTTTTTCACAATAAAAGACATTTGTTATTTCCCTACAATTAATTTATCTATACAATTTTATATCCTTTGGGCATTTGACATTAGTAGAAACCAACTTAATTAAACAACAAGTGGCAATAGTGTTGTGGAATTTACGAGCACAACACACAAAGAAGAGTAGCTTAAGGCACTTATTTCCTAACAGGAAAAAATACATTTATAGATTTCTGAAAAAAATATATTTTTTTAATAACAACACAACTTTTTTTTTTTATTCTATGCGGATGATTTATGTAACCATTTGTGTGTTTATGTAACTAATTAACACAGCTGTCAGATCAGGTTTAGGATCTGAGAGAGAACCAGTTCTGACCAATCTGCTCTGTTGTTTGTTGTAGGTCAACATCAAGTAACACATGTGGAGGGCTGCAGCTGTGGTGCTGGTACCTGTCACCGCTCTGAACCCCCATGGGTATGCAGTAGTTGAGCTCCAGTCTGGCGATGTTCCCCAGACGGAGCATGATGCCAGCGCCATATGACCAGCGGATGCACTCAGCGAGCTTCTGCAGATGAGCCTTCGGACCTTCACCTGAGTCAACACCCAAAAAATTAAAATTAAAAACTGGTTCATATGAGCCTGTTATGTTACATCCGAAAGCTTTATTTCATACATATTTTGAATAGGATTTCTGGTTTATTAAATCATGTAAAATATTTTAAATCATATTTTGTATTTATTTATTTTCGAAGAATATCTGTACCAGTTTTTGCAATTATCTCAATGTTTGTCACCTATACTGGGTGACAAACATTGAGATAATTCCAGAGTTCTCAAATGTTTAGAACCACTTACCGTAGTTTAGGTTACAGAGGTTCCCACCATTGAGAAAGAAGTGAGTTCTGAACAGATCTCTGAAGCTACCCTTGCCTGGTTTAAAAGGTAGGGGGGTGTATAGGTGCACACCGCCGGCCCAGCACGCTTCTCCACCCAAATAGTCACCTGACATACAAGAGACAGTTAGACTCAGTCATTCAGCACTCACTCATGAGACTCAATACCTTCACTTTGAGGGCCAATACCGTACATCCCAAAACCTCTTATGCTAGTGGGACCACCGAGATAAAACCTGAAGGACAAGTGAATTAGCATGTAGCTTAAGCACAGAGTGAGAGAGAGAGAACACGATCTAATGGTAAAGAACATAGATCAGAGAAAAAAATGACAAAGGATACAATTTCTCTGCTCACTGATGACAGTGTTCAGAGGATTACTGTCATCATCCATGATGGACAGTAGTTTGTTGAGTGATCTCCTCTCAGCAACTGTCACCAGTGAGTCCAGGTTCATGCCAACCACAGAGCCAGCCCTTCTGATCAACCTGTTGACACTCCTCTTGGACACATTCCCACCCCAACACACCACAGCATAAATAAAACAGGACACTGGCCACCACAGACTGGTAAAACATGCAGAAGAGTTTCCTGTTTCTTCTGCACCTTTGAAAGTCCAAGACCAGCTCCTTGGTCTTTGAGGTGTTCAGCTGCAAGTGGTTCCTCTCACTCCAGTCCACAAAGTCACATATCGGACTCCTGTACTCGTCTTCAGTGTTGTCCCTGATGCCTCCAACAAAAGCAGTGTCGTCAGCATACTTCTGGACTAGACTCAGCTCGGAGTTGTAGCAGAAGTCTGTGTATCTGGTGAAGAGGAGAGGGGCCAGTACTGTCCCCTGAGGTGCTCCTGTACTGCACACCACAGTGTCAGATGTGATGTCCTTCAGTGGTCGATCAGTGAGATAGTCCGAGATCCAAGAGACCAGGCCATGGACTACATGCATGTCAGTTTGTCCTGCAGCAGAGTGGGCTGGATGGTGTTAAAGGCACTAGAAAAGTCCAGGAACAGGATCCTCACTGAGCTGCTTCCTTTATCCAGGTGGGAGTAGGTCCAATGCAGGAGGTGAAGGATGGCATCTTCTACACCAACCGCAGGCCGGTAGGCAAACTGCAGGGGGTCTTGTGCGTGCTGGACTAGTGGTCTGAGATGTTTGAGGACCAGCTGCTCCAGTGTCTTCATCAGCTGCAAAGTCAGTGCCAGCGGTCTGTAATCGTTCAGCTCGCTCGGCCGGATCTTTTTCGTGAGTGTAACGATACAGGAAGTCTTCCACAGGCTTGTTACTTTCCCCCTGCTGTAGACTGAGGTTGAAGACATGCTGGAGTGGATCAGCTAGTTCAGCCGTACAGGTGTTTAGCAGTCGAGCACACACCTTGTCAGGACCAGCAGCCATCCCTGGACGAATCTTTGAAAGCACATCGCGTACCTGGAGTGAGGTGATGCTGGGAAGGGGTTGTGCGGAGTTGAGGGGGGCACAGAAAGCTAGGGTAGGTTCTGAAGCAGGCTGTAGTGAGGGTGAGGTGACCTGCTCAAACCGGTTGAAAAAGTACTTGAGTTTGCCTCCTCCACCCTGTCCACTGCAGTCGTGAGAGGACTGTGGTCTTGAGTCGAATGATGGTTTTAACACCATCCCAGAAATCTCTTATTTGTTCCCCATTCAGCTTCTCCTCTAATCTCCTGCTGTAGGTGTCCTTTGCCTCCCTCAAGCATCGCTTCACCTCCTGCTGTGCTGACCTCATGGCGTCCCTTCTAAATCCTGCCAACACAAGACTTTCTTTGCAGTAACGTGTCCGGATCTACACCAGCGTTTATTCACGTACATGATGAGACCTCCTCCTCAACGCTTCCCAGAAGCGCGTGTGTCTCTGTCGGCTCTTATGGTGGTGAAGCCTGGCAGTTCCACCTCAGCGTCCGGAGTCAATTGAGTGAGCCACGTCTATGTGAAGGTCAACAAGCTGCTCTCGGGTTGTTGAGGGCAGACAGCTCGTCGATCTTGTTTGTCAATGTATTGACGTTCCCCATCGTGATCGTGGGGATACATGGTCTATAATGTCTCCATTAGCTTAGCCTTTATTCTCTTGCCGGCTCTACATCCACGATAGCTGCGCAGAAGTTCCATCGGGATATCATGACGATCTCCAGCCCCTGCCATTGACTTCAGTGACAGCAGATCCTCTCTTGAGTAAACAAGACTATTCTCTCCATGTTCAAAAGTATCCATCGAAAAATTATAATAAAAATTATGAATAAAAAACAGAAAGTTATTGATCGTTATTAATTGTTGCTACGGAGCTACTGGAGAGATTACCGTTCTGGTCGGTGCCTTGTGACGTAACATGCCAATTAGGGAATAAGGGGAGTGCTATTTTAAAGGCATTTGTTCATCATGATAGCTTAAGGCGAATCAAACCTGTCAGCGATGCAAGACGGCTTTCCAATCGGATACAGCATCCCGCCCCACAGGGTCACAGACAGAACCTTGAAATAAAACAGGAAAACAAATGTATTTTTAACACCACTGCTAATGAAAAAAATTAAAGTTTTTCTGAACTCCACTTCAGCCAAAATTATTTCAAACTCTGCTTAAATAATGTTTGTTCGGACTTAGGATTTATAAAATACAGACGTGTTTACCATCAGATCTGAGTGATCATTGATCTTCATAAATTAGGAGTAGATTTCTTGTAGTGGAGACTTTCATTTGCAAATTAGTGGAGGGATTTACTCGCGCTTCATGAATGAGACCCATTGTGTTTATATTTTGAAGGTTGAGCATCAATCTCACCTCTGCTTGCACTACCTGTGCATTAACTTTGTTTTTTGTTTATATTCTTTTTATTAGTTGATTATTTAAGTTTGTTTATTATTTATTTCATTTTGTTGGTTATTTATTTTTTATTTATTCATTGAATGGCTTAACTAATTAATTAATTTTAACTTATTAAAATTATATTCTGTATGTCTTAATACATGCATATTTGACAATAAAAGAACTTGGCTTGACTTTACTTGAGAAAATGACGCGAGTATTGTCTCTTACCGTGTCCCAGAAGAGCCGCCTGTTCAGTTGCAGCTCAAAATCTTCTTTTAGGAAACTTGTGTCACCTCCCGTGTAGCCAGCTAGTTCCTTCATGATAAGAAACACAAAGTCATTCACCTGTAAAGGCTTTGCAGAGAATACGTTATAACTGGCCTCTCACCTGGTTGAGCTTCAGTAGACCTCCTTCACTGGGAAAGATGGCAGAGTTTCTGGAATCGAGCGACACACTGTGCTGCAGATAAACATGAGAATCAATAATAAACCAATCACTTCATATGTGATGAGAAATGCAGGACGTACCATGAGGGATGACTTGAGTGAATGTCCACTCTCCTCTCGCACAGCAAAGGATGCGCTGCGAGCCAGACAGCCCAGCTCCCGCCACACACCCTCCCACTTTAGTGTGTGGCTGGTCCTCCCCAGAGGAAACTGTCAAAGAGAAAATTAAGGTTGCCTCAAGACTTTTCTTTATTCTTCACGGCCCTCACAACAGTCACGTATCTATTGTGGTCGCTGAGGAAATGCAAACAATCTTAAAAAACCTTTGAACCTTTGGGTGATTTTAAACTGTGAGAGGAAAATGGTTTCAGTATCTACGGTAACTATATTAGTGAAACTGATTTCTATTTATTCAATGATTTCCATTTCAGGGAAAACATTGTAACATTCACCTCAATCAATAGTACTTGCATACTACATAATGTCATCTTAGCTTTGTATTCCTCATTTTAATCTTATAATTTGTTATGCCTCACTAATGACACAATACATCTCCACATGCAATCATTAGATTAAATGTTAAAAGATACAATATCATCTAACTAACACAGACTTACGTTTAGATCTGCAGACATGCCTTTGTCTGTCTCTTTTAAAGAGCTCCAGGGAAACTGTCCGATAACTTTATATACATTTAGTGAAAGGCTGAAACACAGGACATATCATTCAATCCTTCATAAAATACATGCAATTGATCAAGTACAACCGGTGATGAATAAGCATACTTGGTTTCAAAGTTTCCTGGTTGAGGCTTGAAAAAGGAGAGTCCATATGAGGTCTCTTTGGTACCGTAGGAAAACTGGAAGGTGAGTTTTTCAGCACGGCCAAATGTATTTGGCAGCGTCACACCTAGGACCTGAAATGAATATGGTCAGATGTCAGTTGATACTCTAACCAATTTTAGATCCATTTTAGATAATAAGGCAAAAGTGAAAATGGACTACAAAAGGAGCTGATCAGCAAAATAGTCTATGTATTTCTAATCCTGTGAAGATATTATAGGAAATATTTTTCAATGTTACCATGCTTCCTTCGTTGTTCCCGACCATAGTGTTGTAGTTTCCTTTCAGTCGACTTATCTCCGCCACCTCAAAAGTCACGTCCAGGCCATTGGGCAGGGCATCAGAACCTTAAAGTGACAGAAGGTCACTGATCATTTTCAAGGGGCTAAAAGATGGGAGAGTGATTTACCTTCTGACGTATCGATGGTAACGTTTACGTCATTAAAAATCCCCAGGCGGAGAAGCCGCTGCCGGGCCGTTTGACACTTCTCTGTCATCTGCACCAAAAATCACAAGAGTAGTTATTTATATGTAAAAATCTTACTGATTTATTTTGTTTTCAAAATAACTTATTTTATTTAGTAAAAATGTTATTGACAAATATTCTTTCAAAGTATATAAATGATCTTTTGGGGTGATTGGTGAACTGGGAATGAGATTTGTTAATTGTTCCAAAAACAAGATTTAGGAGCAATGATTCATTCAACAAAAACAACAAAATTTTATTTGATGTTTAAACCTACATCCAAGAAGTCTCTGGCGTGGAACACATCAAAGACCTCATGGGTCAACAGATCATATTTGGTTCTCTGCAGCCCCTGGATGTTGACATGTTGGATGACTACCTGTAATTAATAATAACAGTTAGTCAATCCACTGGTTTGATGTAAAGTTTCCATATCAGTGACTTTAATACATTCCTAAAAGGAATGTAATTGATTTGCTAACATACATTAAGAGTCAGTAAAGGAACTCACTTCTTGCTTTTCCATGTTTCGTTGTTTATACTTTTGCGAGTCCATGCTAGTTGAGGTACAAGAAACAAAGGTTAAGAATCATTACAATGATGAAATTGTAAACCAAAAATGCACGACAATATTAAAAGTAAATGAAAGGTGGGTCTTGTCTCAATTCACGTTGTATACGCTATAAAGGGGACAAGGGTGGGGCCTCAAAAAGTGGGAGCCGCATTTCCAATGATCAATGATTGAAACAGGTAGAAATGACCAGATTCATCAAAAACTTAACCAGCAAGATAACGTCAAAAATAGTTGTCAGGGAAAAATGATCAAGTACAGTACGGTTATTACAATCACTTTAATGAAGAAGTTGAGGAAAATAGCAGGAACCTCTGTATTAAACTGACAATTTTAAATCAAGGTTTGACATCGATTGGGTGACACTGTCCCGCTATGTTTAATCGTTAGACAAAATGCTGATAGATATACATTTCTACGTCGGATACATCAATCATCAATCTTAGAGCTACAATCAAATAACCACATAACACAGTAAATTTGAATATAGGAGAATTTTTGTTTCAAAATATTCACGGATGCAACCGATAACATGCTATACCAGGGAGGTCATGCTAGGATCTCAACGAAATAGACTATTTTAAAAGGAAACGGTTGTGCCTTCATAAGCGAGCTCACCAGATTAAATGTTTGCACCTAAAATCGTCTTGAAACGTTATCAAATATTCAGGAAACAATATGATTTCAGCTGCTATTCCTGCTCATAGCAAACCCCCTTCATGGGACTCGCCATGACAGTCTACGTCACGACGTTGCGTTTCGGGAGTTACTGCAGCGTAGTACATTTTTACATTGGCATAGATTTTTTTTTAGTTAAATTAATCAAAACTATTTAAAATTACTTCTAATTGACGAAATCCACATATTAAAATAAAAGGTATAAAAAAATAAATTTAAAGCTAGCCGATGTTATTCGGTGTAAATATTTTATTCCACCTGTCCCTAAAAGCACCACAAGGGGCGTCACCAAATCTGTGTAGCATGATGAATGAAAAAGTAATTGAATAAAAAAACACTTTTAGAAATTATTTTAACTACAACGGAGGTTTTCCTATCATATCAAATACTAATGGTAATAAAATAAATTGTAACTAATTTTGTAATTTTGCCTCTAATTTGGGTCCGTCTGACTTTTAGTCATTGGATTGTAGTTGCCGCATTCATTTAGCGAGCTAGTTTTGGTTATGTTGTGCTTTATTAGTCGTATCAGAATTAAAAAAATACATTTTGAAGAAATGTAATTGAATATTAATGATACAATTGGGAATGTAGTAAGTAATAAGTGCAGATATTTAAAAACCATACAACTTCGACTGTTTTCAAGAAAAACAAAACATTTTATTTTTTTTGTACGTATGTCTTAACTTATGATAGTATCTATTTTCATCTTATAAACTTAGAGACTACTTGTTTGTCTGTGATTTGCATATTGTTGTATTTAAATAATAAAGTCAGACATTTAATCGTTTATATGATGGTTATATTTTCTGTAAATGTACAATAAAAGGATTGTCTATAATCAACAAATATTATTTACAACAGTATAAATGGACCCCTTTTACAAAGATTTGTAGAAATGTCCATTAGATGGTGCTGAAAGTCTTATTTTTAGGATTTCGTGTTTTCAGTTTTTACGTCATGTTTGATTCCAGGAGCAACTCAAGTTCAACGACAGTAAATAATTGGGAAATGTAAATCATTTGTGGGCAAGTCCTTCAAATATAAGTGCATGAATACAATGCCTGATATATTGGGATGAATGAACTAATAATCTTTGCACAAACCAACATATAATGTAAGTGTTTTTCTTGAGTCTTGTATTTGCTAAAATAAAATAACCTTGGTACCTGCTAAGAATCTGGAAGAAGTAAAAAAGTAAACTCAGGAAAAAAATGTCTCATCTCTTTGATTGACAGTATAAAACTCTACTATTACCAAAATGTCCCCAATATGTATCTGTATTTTGCTCTGTTATTTTTACTACTTTCTACTTTACTAGTTTCCATTGTGCAATTTTCAGTTTTTGCAGGTTAATTGACGACTTTAAGTACTAGAATTGAGGATGTCTATATGTGTCTTGTAATGTGTTGCCCTGTACTAGACCCCTACCTCACTCCCCAAGTAGCTAAAAAAGTAAATCTGAATTCATTATTTTTGCTGTATTCTGAAGGTTTGTTCAGAAATCAGAATCACACATTGCTCATGACATTTCATATTGTTGATTCAATTCAGATTTATATATATTTTTTATCGGTTATTGTCTTTTTCTCCATCATATAACCCCTTCTTTCTCTAACTCTTTCACACAATCTCTCTCTCTCTCTCTCTCTCTCTCTCTCTCTCGCGCTCTCTCTCTCTCTCTCTCCTCCACTGGTGAAAACAAGCCAATCAGAGGTCTCCCTGTGACTCCCCTCTCTCCTGCCTCCCCCCCTCTGTCTCCCTGACTTTGCCAGTCCACCAGAATCGGTCCTCCTCCTCTCCTATCACACACACTCGGTCACTCAGTCACACACACACTCACAGAGTTCAAACCCCCTGAAAAGCCCTGCTGAATCCTCACACCGTCTGTCAGCATGGGGGGCGCTTGTTTTTCCCGGGACCTTTGTTTGTTTATGCTCCTCATAAATACTTTGAGGGTGATGGGGAATGTCGGACTCACAGGTAAGAGCTCCCCTTTCCATCTTGCTGTTTTATGTCCGGCAGCAAATTTACTTTTTTGTGGCTGTGTTGCCAAAGAAACCTCACCAACTTAAATTAAAGTCTTTGAAATATTGCACACTTGTATACGAGGTTACGTTTACTTTTCCATTCTTTATTTATGTATAAATTAATTACATGAATTGTTTTACTTACCACATCGAGTTGGTACGTATTATATGAGTATTATTTCCGTAAGGGAAGTTCCACATGCAACCTGCAAAGGTCAAGGCACATTGTCATGTACACGTTTTTATGTTTTATTGTAAGATGCTAGAGAACATATGATGTTGCATTGAGAAGTGAAGTGGAGAGCATCCTGTCTTTAGCTGGTGGAGGAGGGAGGTGTGAACGTGTGTGTGGATTTAAGTTGGGGGTTGTGGTGGCAGGAGGGCCGTCAGAGTCCCAGGAGGAGCAGCGGCCAGGGGCCCAATATTGACCAGTGCCGAAGCAGCAGTGGTACATTGTTCCCAAGCTGTAGCCATGGAGTTTGAGGGGGTGGAGAGAACTCACAGGAACATCCAAGCTGAAATTGTCATTGATTAAAAAAGGGCATTTTGAATTTCAATGCTTTATTTCGGCAATTTGGCTCCAGATTAAGTCGTAATGTTATAAAAACTACTACTGATTGAGCTCGGCAAATCTCTTTAACAGAAATTTGGTTCATGTTTCTAGTTTTATCATAATCGTGAAATCCAGATCCCTTAAATTCCTACTTTTAATAACAATATTATACATTTTTTGCAGTGTGAGTGGATTGAGGATATAATTTATCAAAGTCTTTCCATATATATATATATATATATAAAATCACTTTCTTGTGTTATCCTTTCACCAGATCCATTTTGGAAAAAAATCAATGTAGAAATAATCTGTATTGCATTCTTCAATTAATTTGTTTTAATGGAAAGATTACAGTCTTGAGAAGATCTACAAGGTCTTTGTGTATTTTTGGTCTAAACTAATGGAACGAACAACTTTTTAACAACTGGCAAGTAAGTTGAAAGATGACCACTGTCGATGTTTCACTGTGAACCCAAAATAAAGTTTAATAAATGTCTTCCTCTGCTAACCAGTGTGCCTTATTGTGTCAGATCTTCTGTCTAAACCCAGAATCACGGAAACTTTGACTCCTGTTCTATAACACTTTCAATCCAGCTGCTTTTTTGATGTCACAGCTACAGGAATACTAGACTCTAGTATTCACCTCAAACATTATTTGACACTAACATTGATGACAAAAGTATGATCATTTGACATGTATTCTCCTTCTATATAGTGCTGAATAAGCACAAATCAAGTGTGATTCCAGCTGTGACCTCACACAGCTTAAGTGACCCTGAGTGGGACTCTCTGAAGGATGGGCCAGACTGCATGCCAGCATTGTGAAGTGAGCGGGAAAACAGTAAAGCACTTTAGTACCTACGTGTTGGTCAGACTGAAGAGGCTCAAAGTCTAACTTCAATTTCAATTCATTCGAGTTGTAGTTTTAATCAACCAACACGCTTTTGGCATAATGTAAGTACTTTTGCTTCGTGTCCAAAAGACAGATGAGAGAGTTTAGTGCTTTCTCGTCATTGACATTTTAGAAGGACTAAATGTTTGTTTTTTCCCCCCTTTAATAAACATGTGAGGCAACCTTCCAGTAAAGAAGCTAGTTGTACTAAGTGAAAATTCTATTAACCGCATTTTACATCCACAAATACTTTAACTGTACGATGAAACGCTTATTTAATTGATAAATCAACCTAATTTTGATTATAGATAATCTATAGATCTATAGTGCAAAGTTATAATATAAGGATTTTTCAAACATCTTTATATATTTCTATGAAAGACTATGGTGTATTTGAGATGCCTTAGTGATCCACTAATAGATTATTGTCTATCTATTGGCAGAGTCTGTTTTTGACTTCATGCTGACTTCCACTTCTAGTTTTAGTTTTTAATGTCTTAAAAATCTTATCTCACCATACATTAAACACAAATTAGATTATCTATATTGGATTGGGATAAGAGAAAAATCTTATTCTGTCAAGTCATAATGAATAATAAAAAGGGTACATCCAAAAATCCAACAATTTTTTTTTTTAATCAAAATTACATCGAAATACAAATCCTCTTTTGGTACAATTATAGCTGCATGTTTGATAAAAACTGAGGGAAAAAAAGGGAAATGCTGTTTACTGATAAATCAATATTTGTGTTTCTTGGTGGACCAGGCAGACAACCTTTGGTTGGTCATCTATCTCACCCTGCAGTTATTTTTACCCTTGTATAAACAGAGGGGAAGCTCAGAAGCACTGGTGTGATACAAATGAGTCAAAGAAAAGCAATAACTTGATTATACTTCAGGCCACTAAACCCTCTGTTCCTGTGCATGTTGTCCAGATCCCTGTCGGTTTTTATACACTGACCTTTTTATTCGTCTGACAAACTCAATCAAGGAAGTGTTGGGCACAAGATTTGTTTTACAACTCATCCAAATCAATTACATAGAGGCAGTCCAGTGTCACAGTCTAAATATTCCATGAAAAACTAAACTTTACATAGGTGTTTGTGCCGTATGTGACTAGACTCTTGGTCAGCATTGATTACTAAAACTTATCCATGCCATGAGCAGACAGTGTGTGAACCAATATAAACATAGTAATAGTAATAATAACACTGAATGACATAACAACTGACACTGTTGTCAGCAGGGGACAGTTCTCGTTCACATCCAGAAATTCGCTGATGTTGGTGACATATTAGGAAAGAGGAGAGGATGATGAGACAAAGAGGATGATTAGTGACTTTGTGGACTGGAGCGGCAAAAAACCCTAGAGCTGGATACAAAAACATTAAAATGACACACAGTACACTAACAGTCAGACAAATGGCAAAATTGTTTTAACCTACAGTATTATGGGAAGAAAAATAATTTCCTCTTTGTTTGTGTAGATGAGAGAAATCTATTGAGTGTATTAAATCACTCACAAATAAACACAATATCATTGGCCAGAATTTAAAGTTTTCCTTGAAATATTTGCTTTGTCAATTTTCAGATACAGACGAGTGTGCCGAAGCTTCTGATGATTGCCACATCGACGCCCTCTGCCAGAACACGGCCAAGTCCTACAACTGTCTATGTAAAGCTGGTTACAAGGGAGATGGAAAGCAGTGTGAAGGTAAGTCTAATCATTGCTTATGTGTTACTCTTTTTACAAGCAGTGCCTCAGTTTTACCATATACTGTTTTATTCAGTTGATTTATTTATTTCAATTCATAACAGGACATTCATTATTTTTTCAGCACCACTTTGAAGTCCTCTTGAAGAGAACTAAACATGGTTGTGAGACTCCATTGAGGCATGCAATGACATACCAGGAGGATAAAAACAATTTAGAATTTCTAAGCAAATGGTGCAAGGTTGAGATTAAACTCAGCAGCAGCAGAACAAAACAAGAAAAAAAGTAATCACCTCCAAAAATTGGAGCATACAATTTGTATTGTTTTGAGTCTATATATGTTATTTCGTTCTTTGCGCAAATACTAAAATCAAGTCCAACCACGATAACTATTAAGAACTACAGCAAGAGTTGCGGCATTGTTCATTACCGGGTGCTTAAAAAGTCACAGTACAGTGTTGAGTCGATTTTATTTCAATAGATTAATTTTTTTAAATCGTAATTTTCTTTAATTAATGAAACGGTTTTATATTTTCTATCTTGTTATATTTTATCAGCTTGCAACTGCAAATAATCACCATATTCAAATCATAATGTGAAAAAACTACATTTATTGGGGAAAAGGGAATCATCTCTGCTGAGACGTGGTTGGTGTTTATAGTTTACCCACCCAACAAAGCTATTCATAAATAGGCAACATTTAAGAACGTATTTCTTTTATTATAATTTATGTTGGATTTAAATCTTTACATTTTCCAAACCAACATGATATGTTTTGTTGTTCGAACCCTTCATATCACCACAACCTCAACCATATAAACTCAGTTCAGATAGGGTCAATGATGAGGAGGAAACACAAAACATTTTAGTCAGTGTTGGGTGCAGGAAGTAGATACTGCTGTGTAATGGCAGCTGTTTCACAATTGCCACATATACAACCTCCCTTTGTCCTCCAGGTTCTCTTAATTAACACGGAGGAAGTGGACTGAACAGAGGTGTCTGCCTCAAAGCACACCACAGCTGGAGCCCTATGAGCAGACACACACACACACCCACTCACCTACAGAAGCATTTGACTGACACAATTACACACAGGGTAATCTCTTTCCTCATTAATGTCCCCCACACTGATGAATTAATGAATGTGTTTTTGCATTCCATATTACTGTGCTGAAGGGTTGGGCAAAACTGGGATTGGGAGTTTGTTCCTCCATTTGTATACAGTACGGATATTTTTTAGGATATATCATTTCATCTTTTAATAGTTGAAAGTTAAAAACACCTTTGGCTTTGCGTTTATCCTGTTTCATCACATTTATTAACCAAACCTTCAGCAACTTCCAGTCCAAAAGTTACATGAGACCATTGGCCTTGTCTTCTGATTTATCTTGGTTCAAATGAATCCTAATTTCGGTCCTTAAGGTACTAAGAGCTGGCCATACACACTGCATGTTTTTTCTAACCAAGCTCTCTGCTCAGTTCAATTTCTTCCACAGTCCTGTATCCAATAGCATTGTTGTTAAATTATACATGGGCCTCTGTTCATGGTCGTGGATGGAGCTTCATCACATTACTTTAAAGGCATGTTTCTGCATGTGTGTACAGAAACTTGCTCCTCCTTCGGCTTCCTGACTACACACAGATGTATGTATCTAGCCCAGTGATTAGCTCATGACAGCGACGCCAAATGAAGACGGATTATGCATAGACTTCCACTCTAGACAGATGAGATACAGAGATATATGCTGTCTGTAATTGGAATACAAAATATATTGCACCTGTAAACTTCAGAGCTTGGTCCATCACTGATCATTTATTGCCTATTATTTTAGTAAAACATCCATTAGCTCTAACCCACTGTAAGAATAAATGCCAATTTTCACCTGCATTTGATGGGCATAATGCATTAAGCACCATCACTCCAAACATTTAGCTTGAACGGCTCCATCTGCAACCGGTTGCTAGACATCCTAAGTAAAAGAACAAAAACTTTCAGGATCCACAAAATCTCCTCATTCTCTCTAACACTCCTCACAGTCCCCAGGACTTTGTTCTTTTTAAATTATTAATTAATGAATTATTCATAATTATTTAATTCATCATGAAACTGTGTGATCTGATCTATGTTCCAGCTAATTGGTAAACTTTGCCTCTATCATGGAAGCTGCATTCAACCCTGGTGACCAAGGGAGATGACCTGTGTCTCAGCTATGCTAGGCTTCGGACCATGTTATGTTTTTCTGTGCCAAGTTTTGATTTGATATACATAATGTTAACGTATGTCAGTGTTGTGGTTCTGGACCAGCTAAACTGCCACCATTCGTGATGAAAGATATTCAAAAAGGTATCATTGCTAAGCAGGCGACCCAAGTCATTTTTGAAGCCAAATGTGCACAGATCAATGTATGTGCTCTTCTAAGTTGCTCCCTGTTTGACTGCATGAAGAAGTGAGCTCCCCTTGCCGTTGAAGTCCGTCGTGAATGTTCGAGCAGTCTGATTTAAACTCCACCTCCACCGGAATTCCCTTCGCCTGAGAGTACCATCTAAAGTCCTATATCCGGGACAGTTCCAGCCAGTTTGAATCCAATCTGCTATGTTAATTTTTTGCTACTGTTAATTTGTCAGCTAGAAACCTTTTTTCCTGTAAGCTTTTAGTGGAAATGCACTGGAAATTTGTTAAAAAAAAAAACAAGACTAAAGCTTGCCATTTGCCAAGTGATGGTATCGGTGTCAGTACTGGTATTGAACATTTTGGAAACGATACCCACTCCTGGTCTCAGCCTGTGCTAAACTGCTGAACTACGAGTTAGAGGCTCCCTGGACAGTTCTCCTTGTTCATATTAACTGCTCCCATCAGAACTGTGTCTTCACAGGGTTTATTTTCCCAAGTGCATCTGCTACAGTGAAATCTGATCTGCTGTTTATGAACACTGCCCTTTTTGTAGACTTTTCCACAAGCTGGTACTGCCGGCCCATTATGGTGCAATGTGAACTTTTATTCCAGCGCAGTCAAATCTAGTATGTGTGTAGGAGTCAAGCAGTCAAGCATGCACGTGTGTTGAGTTCTTTCTCTATTTATAGCCCTTGGTAGGTTTTTGTTTGAACTGTGTACAAGTGATTGACACACAAATAAAAGTACCATGCATTTACATGATGGTTAAGTTTCAATCACCTGTGCACATGTACTTATGGCCCTATAGTCCATTTGAAAAAGATAATTTTGAAATTGTAAAATGTATTTCCAACTGTGGTCAAACTTTTCTATATTGATCCATGAAATACATTCTTGACCTAATCAAGACAAAGGGCATTTCACAGCTTGAATTGAAGTCAAGGGAAACAGTCAAGGTGGAAGTTTGTGAGGGAGGAGCAGCAGAAAATTACTAGGCCATTGTCTGCCTGGTGTCCGCACTTCCGTCTTCAGTAACTCACTGCCCTCACTTGCTGATTGCAGACACAAAAGAAACTCAGACTCAATTGGTTCTTTTCCCTCTGCTGTTGTATCATGTCAAACTCAGTGGAGCAATTCAATTACTGCAGGCATATATAACTGCTCTCTGGCAGTAAGCTCAGTCATGTTTGTATCTTTGAGACAGTATCAGGAGTTTATAGTACTTTAGAGATGATGTCTACGTCCGCAGCAATTCTTGATGAGTTCATAACAGACAGACAAAATAAAACATGCTTTGTTATCTTGGATGCAGATTTATCAAGAGGCGCAGACAAATAGATAAAATTTGATAATTGGTTATAATCAATATAACGGAAAAAATGGCAGATATTTCCTGTAACGATCATAAAGCGCAAACATTACTTACTTACTTAAGGTCACAGGTTCATCACTCCATGTTACAGAACATGGCGCTTATTAATCGTCACTGGTCAATACCTACAAGGCTGCTGTAGGTTCAACCAACCCCAGGAATCTCCCAGTTTTGATAGTTCTTGAGATACTCCTATAAACCAATGTTTTGCTGAACTATTGCCACTCTGTTTATTGTGTTTATTGTAAAGAATAAACTCTAAAGGTACTATGGCGTGAGCATATTTAAATAAGATTTTCCCCCAATAATACTGTTCCATTTTCTGCATCTGTGATCAGTATTCTGCAATAATCAGGTATTCAAAATTTCAAAAGAATAAACTCATTGAGTTTAAAAATGGTGAATTATTTATTCAAGTGTCATCAGAGGCACAATTGGTGTGGCAGTTATTAGATCATACTGGTTTGAGTGTTTTTCTACAGCCTGATGTTTACTGATGCGCTAATGTACAAGCCATTTCCATCCAATCCATCATTTACCACTGTTAATGTATTTGTTGATATTCTTTTTTTTATTTAAAAAGGGTAGGATTTCTTTCTTTCATCATTACAGATCAGTTGAATATTTTCACTCTTTCAGACATGGACGAGTGCGAGAACGACTACAACGGTGGCTGTGTCCATGAATGCATCAACATACCAGGCAACTACAGATGCACCTGCTATGATGGCTTCATGCTCGCACACGATGGACACAACTGCTTGGGTAGGAATGCCTAATTGTGTTACTGTTCATACATATTCATCGCAACTTTGTCAATACCTTAATAGAAACAGCCTCATTCAGGTCTTAAGTGATTCATATTTAAAAGTAGGGTTAAAAATATGTATGTTTTTTAATAGTTAATCACACTTTTCCTTTTTCCTGGAACACATGTACTATATTGCTTCATATCTCTGACAACTATTTAAATGCTATTAGCCATCAGATAAGACATAAAGTCAATGTTTTCCTTTTTTTAATAAGTTCTTCTTTTTCCTTTTGTCTAATGAACTAAAACTATTATCTGTGAAAGGAAAAAAGTTGGCCACTTAATGTGACATAAAAGGTCATACATTGTTCTTATTTGTTGCTCTTTAACAATCTAAAGAAAATGACCAATTTGCTTCGATTTCTCAATTGATTTATTACATTTTCAGTAGAATGCTTGAATATTTAAATATTTGATTGCCTCCGCCTGAACATGCGAGGGGAAGTGATTCTTTCGACCTACTTTCTTGGATCACTTTTATATTGTTTTGGGTGTTTCAATAATATAACTGGACATTTTTCGAACTCTGATGAACCCTATATAGATAAGAATCTGGAGAACTCTGAAATGTACGTTTACTTCTTGAAACTAGTTTGATCGCTATGAAATACTTAACATTAAGGAACAATAGGGGTGTCAACACATACACGTGTACACGGTTACACAGATATCATATCATAGAAATGTTAAATCAACAAATGAACAAATATTTTCATGCCTGCAAGTGACACGGAGTTGCTGATGGTCAATGAGGCATGTTTCTTTTAGGCCATGGACTTTGGTATCAGTTTTGGGACTTTATTAAAAAACAGTGACTTACAAGTTTTTATGAACGATTATAAAAAGACATTACAGGCAATTATTAATTATTAATACAAGTTTTTTTTATTTTATAAGGGTTTAAAATGTGAAGAACTGAAGGGATTAGGTCGGATGTGTTTGAATTGAGAAAGAATCCTTTAGTGGTTATACAGAGTAACTGCGAGAGAAAGATGATATAGAGGATATTCATTGACAAAGAAAAAAAAAGTAGACAACTTGGGTGAAGGGATGCAACAGTTACAGTTAAAAATGGTAAGTGTGGAGAATTTCGCCAAGTTTATTAGTCATTTTTAAATCTGCCAGTTTCATTAACTGCAATTTTTCCCACGTGAAACCAAATTTCTTTAAACCATATTGTGCAATTGTAAATTGCAACTGCATACCATCAGACAACCTCAGTGCAGTTCATACGTGAACATATGTGAACATGATTATTATTGGTTGCTTAAGTTTGTTAAAGCTTTGGTCTCAAGAAAGCTGATTGTTTGTTCCAATCCCTCTAGTTTTCCGTGTTGTGGTCACTGTTTTGAAGCGGTGTGTGTGTAATTGTGTCTGACAGTGTTTTGAACTGTTTATTTCCTTCTAGTTTACTTGCATTCAAACACTCTCTGGTAAACCACCGACACATTCATTGTGTTGTGGTGAACTGAGAAAAAAATGACACAAGAAGTGTGTGTGTGTGTGTGTGTATATTTGTGTCACTCATAGAGTACATGCAGAGTCATGCGAGAGCTGTCATCACATCTTCTTTACGGATGAGCGGGAGGAAACAAGCCAACATCTGATTGACACCAAAGACATTTTTACTGGGTGTTGATTGAATACAGACATATTCAGGCGCTGCTAATTTAAAAGTTGTGATGAATTGAATTGGCTTTTTATAGTGAAATTTACAGTCAATGTTGGTGATCACAATGGAAACAGGTACACATGCTTGAAACCGTATAAAGAATCTCAATAGATATTGGTATTCAACATATAATTTATTATTTAAAATTTAAAAGATTTCAAGTAATCACTGTCAGTAGGGTTGCTTCTGTTCTATTTTAATTGTTGCCATCAAGATGCATATGCATATAAAATGCTTTGGATTAGTAATACAGCGACTTGCCTATAATTTGCTTTTAACTGCACAGACGCATGTGTTACATTGCTCTGGTGAACAGTCTGCGGCAGCACTTTACATCTGCTCTGCATGTCTACGGAAATTGACAGGAGTACAGATGGCAAGGGAAACAGACACCAAATTTCCGAATTTATTCCTTGACGTATCAGCCATTCAGTGGCACTTGTAGCATTTTGACACCAACAACCTTGGGCTTAAGCTAGGAAAACCAATATCCAAATCAGTAGCACCATCACATACTTAATTTGTTTTAAACACATCTTAAACTGTAGCAGAGGATGACAATACACATGGAAAAGGTTGTTCTTGGAAAGTGATGACATGGTTTAGTATAAAAATAAATATAAACACTCTTTTGTTTACTTGTTCGAAAGAAGTAGGGGAAGTAACGGTAAAATAATTCAAATTTGGAAACTGTATCTGTAAATACCAATATTTTCCTGATGGACAGCGTTCAATGTCAGTTGTTTTTTTGGGTTGAATCTGTTTGTTTGTAGGACCTTTTTAGTTTTAAGAGTTTTTTTCTGTCTCTGTTTTTGGGAAATTCAAATAATTCTTATTTACAGACATAGTTGACTTATGATTTGGTTTCATACACATGTGCTTTCAGCAGGACAGAAACTCTTGTCCCTGTCCCTGCAGCACCACCACAACAATGCCAGTCATTTGTCCACGCTTCAGAAATGATTGACTCCGTCATACTGAGGAGGAACATTATTTTCATGCTTTATGTTTAGGGTCATGTAAGGTCCCCGGTTCTTGCACAAAAAAAGGTTTTAAGTTAGAAGCTAATCACACCATATGGCTTAAATCACTATCTGCTAAATCGTCAACAACATTGCTGTATTCAACTTGTTTGTTTCACACTAAACCTTCACACTTAATGTAGTCATTTCATGTTTTGTTTTTTTCAACACGTTCCAGGCATGCCCTGTCAACAATAAAATACTTTGTGGGTTTTAATCAACCCAAACTATGACATTTTGAAACCTCAGAACCTTGTGGTAAGTTTAGTTGGGCTTGACTGCTCCTCCATAAAGTCTACTGAGACGAACAAAATTACCATCAGTTGGTGTGTTTGCGTAGGAAGTTTTTGATGATCCCTCTAGTGAGGTCAACTGCAAGGGCACTAATCGAGGTAAGGTTGTCCACTTATACTTTTATTACAAAGTGGTTTTGACTGGATCTTTTCGTTCTTTTTATTTTGACTATATTTATTTTGTTTTGGAGTGGACACAGCTGGGCTCAATATGTTGATTGTTCGGTGCCCTCAGTGAATGTCTGCTGCACTTGTGTGAGTTTATTTTCTTTTCGAGGCGTCCTTTTCATTCCACGCCAGGATCTGAGAGGTGGTTGCTCACCACGAAGTCTGCGGCCGCAGTGAGTCACTGAAAGGTCTTACATGTTAAGGAGCTGAGAGACAAGACCAAATTGAAGAGGCAGATAACCTAAACATGGAACTAATTGAAGGCCAGATTGTACAAGTTCACAGGAATAGGGGCTCGATTGTTTATATAGCCTCATCTGATGATTTGTCTTTAGTTCATGATAAAGTCAAGTCATCAATAGGAATGCATCTTTAAATGAACAATAATCAGACTTGATTTGTATATTCCTGACTGTTAAGAGGCCTGAAAATTGTATATTTGAGTTTGAAGAACTTTTTAATAAGCGTTGGTTCATGTTTTTACTACAAGACTCACTAGCAATTCAAACCAGGAACGGTACATCCGATCCTAAAGGTGACCATAAATTGCCTCCTTTCTCCCTTAACTTATCATTTATTCCTGTAAAACTGTGCTACTTATGTCTCTTAAATGTATCTTAGACCTCTATTGTACTCATCAGTATGTGTCTCTTTGCAAAAAACTCTCTTTTAAAATATATACGTAAAAGGTCAAGACAAAACCGAGACAAACACATGCATGTTGAAGACAAGTTGAGGCTGACAGAGGAAACTAGCTGTAGCTGCCTTACCAATGGCACACATTTATAATTTCACCCCTCTGCACAGCTGATGAAGACATGCAACGAGCGGAAACGATGCCAGGGAAGAACAATTATTAGTTTTGATTTCAAAACCATACAGACTACATCTGTAAACAAACAAGGAAACACTCTTTGGAGCACTAAGCTTACAGAAACAGGCAGGACAGCATCCAGCTTTTTTTTCAACCCTAAGGAATTAGCTTGATTTAAGTTGCCGAGGAGAATTGCATGATGTTTTCCTGGTGTACATTAAGTGTAAATGAAAGTGCTTTTTCATATTTGTTTTATATAATTTATGATAAACTGTAAAAAACACTTGTTTATTTATTTTTATATATTTTATTTAAATAGTTTCAATTCCTTCCAGGTTCCTAAAGTACGAGGCTAGACAAGTAGATGCCATTCGTCCTACTACGGCATCCTTTGTCCAGAAAGGCCAGAGCTAGTGTTTCCATTCACCACAGCAGCAAGAAGCCATCCATGATTCCATTGTCAAAGATGTGATAATTGTTTTTTTTCTGCCATCGCCCTTTTGGAAAATTAAAAAAAATCTTCATGACCATGCTCACAATTTTTCTTTTTTCTTTTCTTTGTGAATGTTCAGAGAAAAGTATTAAATACATTTCTAAAACAAGATTTTGCTCTTGCATACATGAAAAAGCATAATTTATAAAAGAAAGATTCTGGCTTTCTGTTCAGTTCAGTTTTTTAGTTGTTTTATATAAATCAGTTCTTGGTTGGTTGGGTCTTGACTACAACAAAAGCTGTAACTAATAACATTTGTGGAAAACCATAACGTGTTTATCTTTACTGCGAACTAACCAGGCTTGTTACATGGTACAACACATGTCGATGAACTATAGGAAATATTTTTGACTATTTTGTATTGTTGCTTATAATTTGTATAGTATAGTCTTTGTTGTAGATCATTTTAGTTTTATTTGATTTCACTTCACATACATCTCACTGCTCTTGACATTTTTACCAAACCTCTCTCAAAACCATGGCCAATCATTGCTTTTTTATTATATGCTATTGAATTTTAATCTGTTACATTTTTTATTTGTATTTGTCTATTTCATTTATTGTTCTTATTTTTAACTCTCAACTCTTAGCATCCGACCTAACACTGGCTCTTTCACTTTGTGTTGAACCCCTGCTGTCATTGAGCCTCTCACCAGCCTGTGGTCCTCCTTTAAGACCGTGATTCTGGCTGACATCTCTGCACTGGTGAAAAAGATGAAACCCTCCTATTGCTCATCAGACGTCCATCCATGTAGGCTCTTTATAAAAGTGTTTGATGTAATTGGCCCTTGGTTACCAAAATGGTAAAATTCTCCCTTTCTAAAGGTGTTTTTCCCAATGCATTAAATCATTCCATTTACTCAAAAAGCCTGGAGACCTGACTAACTTCAGTAATTTCAGGCCTATTTCTAAGCTCCCACTCTTGTCTTGAGTGGTCTAAGATCCTGATCTTAGAGAAGGTGGTGTCTGAGCAACTGTCATTGTTCCTGGATCAGAGCGACATCCATGAGAAGTTTCAGTCTGGCTTCCGTAAACATCACTCTACGGAGGCAGCCTTACTGAAAGTGTCCACTGACATCATGATGTAGGCTGATTCGGGTAAATACACTGTTCTGGTTCTCTTGGATCTGTCCTCAGCCTTTGACACAGTTTATCACCAGATCCTGCTGGGAAGACTGAGGGATGGAGTGGGACTGTCACGGTCCGTGTTACACTGGTTCTCACAATACCTTTCTGGGCGCAGTTTCAGTGTGTCAGCCAAGTCTTACCACATTTTTACTAATGACATCCAGCTTTAGAGCTTGTTTAATCCAACTGAGCCCAAGAGGCTGAACTGCTTAGTCATTTGCTTGCTAGAGATGAAACAATGGCTGAGTGAAAACACTTAAAACACACTGTGGACAAAACTAAAACTCTGGTTATTGTGCCTGATGACAAAATTCCAGGGTACTTGGGTGAGTTAGGTCTGTCTGTCAAACTGAGCCTGAGAAACATTGCTGTTGTATTAGACAAAGACATGTCTTTAGTACTACAATGCAAAAAACTGTTGTCACAACACGATCTGGAGCTTGTTATCCATGCGTTTGTGTCTTCACGTTTGGACTATTGTAACGTTAATTTTAATGTGTAAACAAGAAGGAGCTGTCTCGCCTGCAGTTGATACAAAACTGTGCAGTGAGAATTCTTAACAGCTCTAGTAGGAGAACTCACATTTCCCTTGATCCTTAAAACTTTCAGAGCGATTCATGATCAGGCTCCTCCTTACATCACTGATCTGATCCAGCCTTACACCCCAGCTCAGGCTCTGAAGTCTGTTGATCAGAATCTGCTGATGGTTCCTCACACACGGTTCCGGACCAGAGGAGAGAAATTCTTTGGAACAATCTTCTGCTCCCTCTGCATATGATGGATTCTACTGACTCCTTCAAGCAGGATCTTATCCAATTATTTTTGGCAGGCTTTTTCTTAATTAACTTGGCGCTGCTGCGTTTGTCCCTATATTCTCTTGGACTTTTAAAGCATGTATTTTAACCGTGTATTGTTTTGGTTAAGTGTTTTGTGACCCTGGTCTGAGAAAGGTGCTCTACAAATAATAATTACTTACTTACTATCAGGCGTTGTTAAAGTCATACCCCTTGCATTAGGTGTTATGGGGTCTAGTGTGTTTACATGTCCCAGAGACCTCTTCAAATGGCCTGTAAATTCTCAATGGGGCATTTTGATGGGGTCGGAAATGTAATGGAAACATGCTGACAGGGATCAAAGTGAGGTGAGACGTTTTAAAGTATCATAACTTAAGTTCCCCCCACACATTGACACTCTGTGTAAAGCAAAAATAACAGCAACAATACTAGAGTATAACATATTACAGCTTCCTATTTACTCTTGTGACCTCTTATGCACATAGATCTCATGCAATTTTTGTTTAGGTTCTCTTTCATCCAGGTCATCCTACGATTAAAAACATAACCAAAGAAAGACAACCCAGTCAATCATTAGTTGTTCATAACCCTTACCCATCAACAAATGTCATTAAATAATTCATCTTTTCCTATTTCCTCAACAGATGTGGACGAGTGTGTAGATAACAACGGTGGATGTCAACAGGTGTGTGTCAACACAATGGGCAGCTACGAGTGTCAATGCACTGATGGATTCTTCCTCAGCGATAACCAGCATACCTGCATTCACCGCTCAGATGGTGAGAATCTTTCTCTTCAAAAACACTGATCCACTATATCAGGGGTGTCAAACTGGTCCAGAAAAGGGCCAGGGTTGTGTAGGTTTTTGTTCCAACCAGTCAAGCACATAGAGTTGAACCAATCAGGCGTCTGAAGACAGTAATCAATGAATTGTCAGTCAGGTGTTGCTTGTTTAAGCCGACGCCTGATTGGTTAACTCATGTGTGCTTGTCTGGTTGGAACAAAAACCTACACCACCCTAGCCCTTTTCTGGACCAGTTTGACACCCCTGCACTATATGGATCAGTGTTTGTCTCTCTCTCGCCCCCTTCAATTACTTCAAATTCTCTTTAATGCTGCAAAATAGGACATTTCCAAGTGGATGCTGCATAACTTTAACATATGTCGATGATACAAAGATTGCTTTAGTACCTCCTCATACTAATTTTCTCAATAGTGTGATTCATGACATGGCATGGATGTATTGATAAAACATCCATAATGACATAGTCAAGGCTAAGCAATTTAGATTCGAGTTTAGTGGAAATAATAAAATAAAAATAAAAATCTTTACATGCTGATGGAGTCTGCAAGAAAGTCTCTGATTTTTCTCTGGTGTTGTGAGTAGTATAGGTCCCCGGAACTCCCTCTTTTATTAGCTGGGGAACACTCCAGCCCCACAAAACTTTTAAGTGGCCAATAAGATTTTCCACTGACAAGATGAGTAGAACATGTAGTCCAGGAAGTGGTGATGGGCTATAAGTGATTTACTAGGATCTGTATGGCCAGGGGTGTCAAACTCAATCACACAAGGGGGGCAAAAAATAAATCAGATTAAGTCTTAGTCTGCCTACATTTCTGCAGTGCATAACTCATAGGCAAACTAATTTGAGTGAGATCAATGTGACGGTCAAGTTCACCAGACGGATGAGTTGTCATCTTTGCAGTGTGAGGAATGGGAGGAATGTTGTGACTGAGAGAAGGGGAAGGGAGCGAAGATGGAGTGACCTCTCCTTTATACTGTCTTTTATTTGCTTACATTTTTAGTTGGATCAGAGTAGAGAGCTAGTGTCGGAATTTTTTAGAGGATTCTCTGTGCAGACATTTAGAGAACAAACTGGGAGTAATGCAGAAATAGAAGCGTGTTTGCTCACTTGAAACCCCATAAACAAGTATTTGAGTATCTTTTCCTTCCCACTCCCATTAGCTCACAGGTAGGAAAAGAAATCAGGAGACCCCTTAAATCTATTTTAGAGCTTGTTCTGTGTGTTTGTCCAGCGATCGAATACTTCCTTTAATTTAAGACTATTTTAAATTTACTTTACACTACCTTCTTCTGGTCTTGAAGCAAAGACTTGGTCAGGTCTTATTCCTGCTTGTGTCTTGCAAGATGAGCATGGTAAACAGAAGTGAAGATGTTTGTGGTATAATCCAGTTGCCCTCCTCTGACAGAACCTTAGAAAACCACAGAGCCCAGAACTCCGTCCAAAAATTCTCAATTGGGCTCTTGTATCCTCTCTCTGCACCTTAGTAGGAAAAGCATAAGCATCCTATTTTCCGTATGGAAATTCTGTTCGTATGTTTTCCACAACTCTTGCCATAACTTTTAATTTTGGACACATTTGATTGAATCCCCTAAATTTGTCAACGTAGGTAATTTCATTTGACATTATAGGGGATTTGTTTGTGTAATTCTTAAAAAAGTCCATCAACTTGAGTAAATCCCTTAGCAAAAGCTAGGACTTACATTTTTTCACAGACAAAATGAGGTAATTTTTATGGGGCAGTGATGCTTTTTTCCCCAAGCAGTTGCCAGTTGAGACGGTATCTGTTGAAAGCTTTGCCTTGTCTCCTCTTGTGGTACTTTTCCTGTCACGTTGAGCTTAGAGTAGCCAAACTAAGAACCATGAGAAGGGAGAAAATCTCCCAGTGGCATGGAAATAGCTTCTGATCAAATGCGAAATTGACCATGGAAGGAAAGTTTAGCGTTCTCACCTGGAAGTGTTTTGACTTGGAACAATATTTGCCCCTATGGATGACTTAAGTAAAAACAAATAATAATAGACATTTATTTTGGTTGGGTGGATTCCTGCCCATGAAAGAGGAGTCAACATTCTAATCTATTGTATGACATTCAACGAAAAATCAACAAATGATGGTGGCAGCCAGGATTTCTAATAGGTTATTATTAAAGTTATTTGTAAAAATGTGTTGATTGTTCAGATTAGTTTCATCAGACAATAATAGATGATTATCACTGTATATCCAAGATTGAAAGAAACAAGAACAAACAACGGGTACAATTTAATTGAAAATCCATAAAAGGTGTTTTTTATAATTGAGGTACAAAATATGGTTTGGATTTAGGTAGGCTATTTCAAAGTATTGGGGCTCTGATGGAAGAGATTTGTCACCAAGATTTAGCATTGCTGAAACCAGCCCAAGACTTGAAATCCTGTTTTAGTTTATATAATCTATAAAATCTCTAAATCAATTCCTGACGGACCTATTCAGCGAACCTGTCGCCTGTTGCCTAAAGAAGAACCTTCTGGACCAATTTCAGGGATGTAAGGAATGTTATTTTTATTAGAGTGAGGAGAAAGTTACATTAGCCCAGACGGTAAAGTATCTAAAGGATATAAAATTTGCAAATGGCTATTCAACCATATTTAAGAAACAAAACTGAACAAATACGCTTTTAATGCAAAACATTTTCTTGAACTGATCGGATCCAGGAAATATGTTTCTCTTTTTCTCTTGTCATAACTACCTTGTTTCTGGTTAGTTTGCCTTTAATTATAGCCGTCTGCAGGTATCATTTAGAAGCCCTGCAACTTGCTGGGTAAACAAGTTTAGTACATTGATTAGGCAATCACTGAAATAAGAGGTATAAAGTAATTGTTTACGATCAATCATGAGGGAATTTGTGTTTACACCTTTTGTTTTACCACTGTTTCCCTTTCCCAAGACACATTCATTAGTTTAGATTTTTCTTGACTTGCAGTTTGTTAAACACAGTTAATTTGGATTTGTGTGATAATTGGAACATGTTTAAACCACAGTTTTTCCGCTTAAGAAGTATTGTTGTTAATCTCGCCTTTAAGTGCCAAATTTATCAGTAGAAAAGCCACAGCCACTTTATATTACAGTGGTGGATGCAAATTATAACACACATGGATCCCAGCTAGTGTGTGTCCTTTTTCAAATATTAAATTTCAGCTTGTTCTATTTTCCCCAAAACTCGGCCAGGGGATCGTAAAGCCTAACAATTGTTTCTTCCATTATGGTTTGTTTTCCATTCTTCTGTCTCAAGCACATGGGGGAGAACCTTTTCTTTGGACCAAAAATTTGAAGTTAGGAAATAATTCCTGCAAGTCTTACTGATCTCTGGGAGAACAATGACAGCATTTGTTGAGTATTCTTATTGGCTCATGTTGACAAAAAGAAGTAAAGTAAACTGTGTCCAAGTAACTTCTAGTTTGTTTCAAGTCAAGACTCCTCTGTCTTCTTGACATGTTTGGAATTCACAATCATTAAAAATATATATATATATTTAAGGGAGAGGGCAAAGGATTCTGGGAGCAGAATATTGTGGGGGATCTGTGCATGAGAAGAGCGGAAAAAAATAAACAAGTTTGACGAACACGTATTTCACTGATGTTTATTTTGAGTCAAATGAGGAAAGAAGGCAGATTAGAACTGCACAACTGCTTTCAGCAGAATAAAAACGGGGAGGGTGTTACATACCAGGTATGTGAGATTTCTAGAATTTCAGCTATTTTTGTGAATAGCAGGAGACAAAAGACCCCCATTAAAATATGTCAGATTTTAATTAAATACAAATGTTTAAGGGACTAGGTATAACAATCCGTTTTTTTTAGAAATATTACATGGAGGTGGTGGTCATAAGTTCCAATGTTGTGATGTTGTCAGGTCTGATAGAGTTGGATGGGTGGGCAGGTTGAAGGCTTTATCATCAGGTGGGCATCCTTTTTTTTGATGATAGACCTGCCACTCAGAGGGCTCATTGGCAACACCTGATCCCCCAGATGTGCCTATCATTCCTTTCAATCCTTAGTTCTGCCTGTGTTGATAGAAGTACAGTTTGTTGTGGTAATCTGGAATGGAAAGAAGAACCTTTGGTTGAGATCTATTAATTACAGGAAGGGACAGAAGAATGTTATGATTTATTAAACAAAAGACCCAAGGGCAGAAGGTGATAAAGAACAATGACAAAAGTAATGATAAAATACACAATTTAAAAAAGCTCAAACAACAAAAGTCCACAGAAATAACAATAGTGCTCAGGAGTCCGTTTCCTCATACACAAAGGTCTGTGAAGTCCAACAAAATGTCCAAACAAAAAGGAAAGACAAAATGAATAAGCAACTCACAGAAGGAGAACAAAAAACACTGACTCAAAAGGCTGTCAGGACAACAATTGAGGAGCGGGTACAGAGAAAATCCAGAAGGTCAGGCAGGAGCAAGATTTACCGGTGTAGAGAGTATCAGAAGCAACCTGTTGATGCTGACTATCAGGAATGTCTGTGTTTTATCCCTGGTGGTTGATTGCCTGATTGTCAGCAACTGTGGACCTCATGTAGTGCAGCCCTGGGAACTGTCAAGAGAAGGGCAGGGACCGGAAATACCAATACAAAGTTAACGTCCCCGGAAGGGGTCGTGACATTATCCCGCCCCCCTACTCCGCCACCTGGCGTCTTACCTAGTTTGTTTGGAAATTCTAGATAGAATTCCCTAAGAAGCAGAGGTCCAGGGTGAGGGAACCAAGGATCTTTCCTCTGGACTGTAACCCCCACCCCCAGTCGAACAGGTACTGGAACCAACGGCCCGACGACGGACATCAAGGACCTGATGGTTATCAATAATCATGGTGGAGGCGGGGGGGTCGTTCGGCGGGCTGAGTTGATTTGTGGCAAAGGGCTTTAGGAGACATGAAAGGTAGGATGTACATTGAGGGATGACTTTAGGCGGACAGCAGAGGGGTTGATGACGCGTTCAATTTGAAATGGTCCTATGTACCGGGGAGCAAACTTTATGGAGTCTACTGGTCTGCAGTGTCTGTTGGCAAGGGCTATGTTACATAGGGTGGAGCAGCAAAGAGCCTGTCTGGCGTGCTTCCAAACAGACTTTCAACGCCGAATGTCAGCCTGAACGGAGGAGACGGCTACTCCTGGGAAGGAAATAGAGGAGGCTGATAGCCGTATGGAGACATACCCGAAGAGGAAGACATGAGGGAGTTGTGGGCATACTCCACCCATGGTAGCTCGGGGGTGTTGAGCGGACAAGCAACGAAGGGTAGCTTCTAGGTCTTGGTTGGCTCTTTCTGATTGACAGTTTGATTGGGGATGGTAGCCTGGAGTAAGGCTAGAGGTAGGTCCGATTACCTTGCAGAAGGCTTGCCAGACCTGTGAGGTCAACTGCGGCCCATGATGTCACTGGGTATTCCGTGCAGGTGGCAGACGTTGTTGATCAGTAGGTCGGCAGTCTCTATCGCAGAAGGGAGTTTAGGAAGCGAAACCAAGTGGACCATCTTAGAGAACCTGTCAACTACGTTAGAATTGTGGTCAGGCAATTGGAAGGGGGCAAGCCATTGACAAAGTCGACAGCGATGTGAGACCAAGGGCGACTGGGGACAGGGAGAGGTTGGAGCAGACCAGACGGAGGACGATGCAATGCTTTGCTCTGGGAGCACATTGTACAGGAGACCACAAACTCCTTGATCTCCTGGTGTATATTTGGCCACCAGAAACGCTGTTTAGGAGCGCCAAAGTGCGAGTGCATCCAGGATGGCAGGCCACCTTAGACGGATGTCCCTATTGAAGAACTTGTGACCTTAGGACAGGCAGCCCTCAGGAACAGGACCAGCGTTGGCTTTATTCGCCTACCTTGGGGCAGTCCGGTGGGCTGACCGGCTGGGGGCGGCGCGTGGACTGTTGGAGGTGGGGCTTAGGGTTGGCAAGTTTCTCTTGATGGCCCTCTGGCTGGTGGGCGGAGCCTTGCTACCACAGAGACCGTGGACCGCCCATGTAATGCTGCTGCCCCCCCTGGTGCTGCACCCGCACACGCACATGCGCACACACACACCTTACCTCCGCTCCCCCTTACTCCCCTCTGTATCTTCTACCCCCACCTGAGTCTGTTTACCTATGTATTTACATTTGCATTTAATGAACCACAACAACAACTAAGCTTAAATTTGCTATCTGTGAAAAACTGTTCTTGTTGACAATGGATACCTCACCACAGGATGAACACACTACTATTATACCCTGTGATTGTTATTTTTGTTTCGTATCTGTTTGTAACTGGTGAAGATATGCTAATAAAAAATTAAAAAAATGAACAGGACCTGGAACAGCAACTTCTTAGTGGGCATCTTTGTCGGCCTTCTCGATATCCCACCTGGCGGCACCAATGAAGCAGGAGCTAGGGACAATAGTTTCAGGAACAGGTGTTTCAAAAGGAGGATCACGGAGATGAGAGAGGGCATCGGGCTAAGTGTTCTTGGTTCCGGGTCGGCATGTAAGGGAGATGTTGAAGCATCCAAGGAACAGCTCCCAACAGGCCTTGCGGTAGTTAAGTATTGTTGCTGTTTGGAGATATAGGAGATTCTTGTGATCAGGGAGAATTAGGAACCTCGGATCCCTCCAGCCAATGTCTCCACTCCTGCAGTGCCACCACCGTGGCCAGAAGCTCCTTTTTCCCCACGTCGTAGTTTCTTTCAGCGTCAGTGAGCTTACGGGAAAAGAAAGACAGGGGTGAACCTTGCCCTCCTGGGTTTCCGATGTGAGAGGACGGCACCGAGCCCGGTGTCCAAGGCGTCGACCTCCACAATGAATTTTAGGGACGAATCAGGATGGCTGACCGAGAACCCCTTTTGATTCCAATCAAGTGAATTTTAAAACAATGAAATGTAAACCATATTCATCACCTATTAAATAAGGATCATTTCAGTAATTTCAGATTATTTTAATAAGTTCAAAGGACCCTTAGTCCGCCTCTTCTCGTTTTTCAGTTTTCTATTATTTTCATACCCTGCTAATGACAGGTATTTTAGC